>NC_080083.1:41732736-42032736 GCF_949987535.1 Balaenoptera acutorostrata
AATGAATGATCTTTTTAAAGTCTGCATAGTGTTCCATTGCACAGATCTACTTTAATTTTAAACACTCTCCCAAGTGTTAAATGTTTAGCTCATTTCCATGTTTATTGATTTTTGGGTTCTTGCTTTATCAGTAATGCTGCAATGTGTATTTTTATACACATAGCTCTGCTTCTGTTTTAATTATTCAGATAACTCCCAGAAATGGGATTACTGAGTCAGTGGGTGTGGACATCTTCATGGCTCTTGGCACAAAGTTCTGTATCACTTTCCCAGAGATATGTACCAATTTACAGTGTTTCCTGGTAGTCTATGCCTGCCCCAAATTTCACTACAACTTCACCAGCATTAAGGACTCTCATTTTTAAAAATAATCCATCCACATATGTAAAGTGGTGGTTTTTCAAGTTGGCTTAAATTTGCATTTCTGTGATTTTATGCATTTTCCTAGTGCTGTTTATTATTTGTATTCTTCCTTACATTAATAAACCATATGTAGTGTCTAGAATGGAAATTATTATCTTCATTTTACACATTAAAACCCCACTCAGAGAAGTTACAAAAAGTTGCCCAAGTTCACGGAGCTGCTCAAATTAGAAGGAAAATTTTTGACCTGCCTAATCCAGTGCTCTTTCCACCCCACCCCATAGCTCAGCCTGCTTCAGCTCAGACAGGCTCAGTGCTGAAATCAGGAGCAAAGGAGGGGCTCGCTCGAAAGGCCTCTCTCTGAGCTCTGTAGCTAATGCCCATCTGGCTCCAAGTTTCCAACCCAGGTCTTAAAGAGGTACTCAGAGGCAGCCCCCAGAAAGGATCCCGGCACCCCGCTCTCCTTCCCTGCCTCTTCGGCTCCAGGTCCTGTAGTATTTCACCTCTGATAAATTCCTTAGCATGGTGGGGAATTCCTGGCAGTCCAGTGGTTAGGACTCTGCACTTTCACTGCCAAGGGCCTAGGTTCAATCGCTGGTGGGGGAACTAAGATCCCACTGCCTACACAGCATGATCAAAAAAAAAAAAAAAAAATTCCCACACCTGGCTGCTTCCCAACATCGCTTAGGAGAACCCTTCCTACTTCCCATGCCCAGGTCCCTGGTCCGTGGAATCAGAATCTTCAGGGTTTGGGGCCCGACGATCTATAGTTTTTAAGCCCCTCCAGATAACTATGAGGCTCACCTAGGTTTAGAACACACTGCCTTGGGGTCCATAAGATCCCAAGGGTGCTTGTTAAAAACTCAGACTTGGGGCTGCCCTGGTGGCGCAGTGGTTGAGAATCTGCCTGCCAATGCAGGGGACACGGGTTCGAGCCCTGGTCTGGGAAGATCCCACATGCCGCGGAGCAACTGGGCCTGTGAGCCACAACTACTGAGCCTGCACGTCTGGAGCCTGTGCTCCGCAACAAGAGAGGCCACGACAGTGAGAGGCCCGCGCACTGCGATGGAGAGTGGCCCCCGCTCACCGCAACTGGAGAAAGCCCTCGCACAGAAACGAAGACCCAACACAGCCAATAAATAAATAATTAATTAATTAATTTTAAAAAAAAAACAAAACTCAGACTCCTGGCTGACCTTGGGCCTGGTGTGGGGCCATGGAATCTGCATTCCAACAAGCATGCTGTCCACAGACCATACAAAGGGGCCCTTTGAGGACTGGGAAAGGGCCTCTGCAGCCATCACTTTCCCAATTTAGTCAAAATGTAGACGAACCTCAATAGGAAGCAGCTCTTCCTTCTTCCCAGAGGAACCAGCTAGACTTCCTGTAAATCCAGTTTGCTTGGCTAGCTCCAAAGCATTAGCATAAAAGCGCTGGAGAGTGAAGGAAAAGAACAGCTCTTCTGCCCAAGAGAAAACCCTCCGTTCCAAGCAGAAGGGGGGCCGTGGTGGACATTGTGGCAGGTGGTGTTTATCTGCAATCATAGGCTATTCACCAAACTCCCAAACCGCCTCTTAGATGCAAATTGTTCACCAGCAACATCACTTAGCCATTCGTCTTGGGAACTGACGGCAGTCGCCTTCTTTTTCCCTTTCCCAAATCAAACTCCTAAAGAGTCAGCAAAGCCTGGAAGCCACACAAAGGCACCACGTCCCGTGTCACAGAACAGGACATCACCCCAGGGGTGGACCACCAGCCCCGGGACTCAAAACAAGGAGTCGGGTTTGTTTACTTAGGCAAAATCACAAAGATGTTTTCACATTAAGTTCCAAAATAGTTCTCCCTGGACTTCCCTGGTGGCACAGTGGTTAAGAATCCGCCTGCCAATGCAGGGGACACGGGTTCAAGCCCTAGTCCGGGAAGATCCCACATGCCGCGGAGCAACTAAGCCCGAGAGCCACAACTACTGAGCCTGCGCTCTAGAGCCCGTGAGCCACAACTACTGAGCCCGCATGCCACAACTACTGAAGCCCACCCGCCTAAAGAGAAGCCATCACAATGAAAAGCCCAGGCACCGCAATGAAGAGTAGCCCCTGCTCACCACAACTAGAGAAAGCCCGCGTGCTGCAACGAAGACCTGATGCAGCCAAAAAATAAATAAATTTAAAAAAAGAAAAATCCAGGGTTCACGGATATTACTTGCAGTGATATCTGTATTTTAAAATGGAAATGATTTAATGTTCAAGGGTAAGAGAGTAAAAATTGTAGACATACAGTGGGATCCTAGTAAGCTCTTAAAAAATAATGCTATAGGGATTTCCCTGGTGGTCCAGTGGTTAAGACTCCGAGCTCCCAGTGCAGGGGGCCCGCATCCCATCCATGGGACTAGATCCCACATGCTGCAACTAAAAGATCCCACGTGCAGCAACTAAGACCCGGCGCAGCCTAAATAAATAAATATATATATATATTTTTAAATGCCTTACAAATTTATTAAAAAATAATAATAATAATGCTATAGAACGGGAGTCGGAAAACCACACCCACATGCCAAATCGACCTGCCTCTTGCTTTCGTAAATAAAGTTTTATTGGAACACAGCCATGCTAATTGTCTCTGTGTCCTCAACAATTGCTTTCATGCTATATGACAGTAGTAATTCCAACAGACCTTATGACCTGCAAGGGTGAAATATTTACCATCTGGGCCTTTATAGAAAAAGTTTGCCAATCTCTGCTATAGGAGAATATTTACAAATGTTTATGGCGTATTGCTAAATGAAAATAGAAAATCAAGCTACCGCATGATACCATTTTTGTTATGCATAGGTATAAGACAGAAATAAATTCAAATAACAATGGTTCTCTCTAGGTAGTGGGATTATGGGTGGTCAGATGTGTCTATAGATTTCTAATAGGCTATTTTCATGTTTTTCAGGTTGTCCATACTGAATATGTATTGTTTCTATAATTAACAAGAGGGAAGAGGAAAAAATAAGAGTAAGTGGGAGTTGTATCATACCTGGGACTCACTTCAGTGCCATTTTCCACTCTCCCCTCCCAATCTCCATCCCAACCCCCAACCCCATCCCAATCCCCCTCCGGAGTACCTCCTTGCCCCCATCTCCATCCCAATCTTGCCTTGCTTTGCAAAATCCCCAGTCAAATGAAAAAAGAGAGGATTCCTTTTGTTGAAGGCAGGGGCCACACCAGCAGTTGCACTGGGGACATGGAGAGACAGGAGGGAGAAGAAGCAGAGTTTCGTTTTGGTTTGTTTTTATACTGGTTTTGTCTCTGAACTCAAAATACAAGTCTTGGTAACATAGGTATTCAAGGTCTTAGCCTATTCTCCAAACCAAGAATTCCTCAGCATTGCCACAGTCTAGGACACTGGTAAGGGTTTGTGCTGAGGCTGAAAGCCTGAGTACTATGCAGCATTGCAATATCATAAAGGGACTTTCATGTACCCATTCAACAAACTTCCCAAGCACTCACTGGTACCAAACATAGCCCTACCTCAAAAACTGCAAAGACAAGCTTGGAACTTTAAAATAGTCATAATAACTGTCTTTATTTTATTTTATTTTTTTGACCACGCTGCCCAATTTGAAGGATCTTAGTTCCCCGACCAGGGATCAAAGCCCGGTCCACTGCAGTGAAAGCACCGAGTCCTAACCATTGGACCTCCAAGGAATTCCCAATAACCTCTTGATAATAAACCCTTACACTTGCACAGAACATTACAGTTGTCAAATCTCTTTTACATACTTAGGTCGTTTTATTTCTCCTTAGTCAATGTATAAACAATCAGATGTTATTAAGCACCGCCTCTGTGCGTGGCCCTGTGGGAAGTGTGAAAAAACGTGAGCGTAGTACAGTGGTCCTCAATCACGTTGCATATCAGAATCACCTGGGGAGCTTTTTAAAAAAATACAGATGTCAGAACCTCCAGGGGTGCAGTCTGGGAATCTGACTTTTAAAGCTCCCCCAGGGAGCTCTCCCATATGCAAGGCAATAAAGCCAAATGATTTCAATAGGTGGTTCTGGAATTTGGCTGCACACTCAAATCCCCTGGAGCATCTAAAAATCCCAGTGCCCAGTCTGGAACCCAGACTGATTAAATCAGAATGCCCGTGGGTGGACTCAGGCATTAGTATTTTCTAAAGCTTCCTGGGGGACCCCAAGGTGCAGCCAAGTTTGAGAACCACTGAACTGAAGGAATTCAGAGGTGATAAGAGGGCAGGCTAGAGTGGCCAAGGAATCTTTCTGCAGGAGATGGGAACCGAGCCATGGCTTCAAGAATGAGCAGAAAAGAAGAAGAAAGCAATTTGAGGGTGGAGGACAGTATAAGCAAATATTTGGCTTAAGGCAAAAGATTCATGATGAGAAATAAGGCCAAGAGCATAGGGTGGGGACTAATATTGAGGGTCCAAGAATGCCAAGTAAGGGGTTTAACTTATACCTAAGAGAGAGTCATAGAAGATCTTGAGCAAGGAAGTGACATTTAAGATTTGGGGGAAGATAAAACTGGAAGTAAGTACACAGAGATCAGCTGGGGTCAGGGGGCCCAGATAAGAGACTATGAAAGATTTTCTGAAACCATAATACCTAGCAAGGGAGGAGGTACAGAGACACACACATTCTCTCATGCTGCGGGTAGGTGGATAAATTGTTACAGCCTTCTGGAAGGCAGGGCAGCCCCAGCCTTTAGGGTGCCTTTGTTTGGACTGAAACAAGATACTCCGGCCTCCAAGGAGACACAAGCCTGTGCCACAGTGCATGGCTGGGCAAGCAGAGCTGAAGCTGGATTTTCAGCCCTGGCTTTTTCCCCTTGATGCTGACCCCCATGTGCAACAAACAACCCTCACAATTCTCTGCAGCAGTTCTGCCAGAGGACAGGTTCACAAACTTGTAAGACTGCACGTAATCAACCTCAGCTATGGATCACTAACTGTGGAGCATTTAGGGATTGTTCCTGCATCAGGGCACCAAGTTGACCATAGAGCCACATGTATGTTAGAAGTGCCCAAGAAATCAGTGAGGGTTCTGGCAGAACTTTGACCGGGGCAGAGCACATCAGTGGCAAGCATCGCTGATCAGCTGTCCAGTAGATACCCCTCTTCTGCCTTGATTCAGAACCCTGCTTCTGGGTCTTCCCTGGTGGTGCAATGGTTAAGAATCCGCCTGCCAATGCAGGGGATGTGGGTTCGAGCCCTGGTCCGGGAAGATCCCACATGCTGCGGAGCAACTAAGCCTGTGCCCCACCATTGCTGAGCCTGTGAGCCTAGAGCCCGTGCTCCGCAACAAGAGAAGCCACCACAATGAGAAGCCCGCACACTGCGACGAAGAGCAGCCCCCCCCACCCCCCCCCCCCCCCCCCCGCTCGCTGCAGTAAAGAAAGCTCATACGCAGCAAGGAAGACCCAATGCAGGGCTTCCCTGGTGGCGCAGTGGTTGAGAGTCTGCCTGCCAATGCAGGGTACGCGGGTTCGAGCCCTGGTCTGGGAGGATCCCACATGCCGCGGAGCAACTAGGCCCATGAGCCACGACTGCTGAGCCTGCGCGTCTGGAGCCTGTGCTCCACAACAAGAGAGGCCGCGATAGTGAGAGGCCCACGCACCGCGATGAAGGGTGGCCCCCACTCGCCACAACTGGGGGGGGCCCTCGCACAGAAACGAAGACCCAACACAGCCAAAAATAAATAAATAAGTAAGTTTATTAAAAATAATTTAAAAAAAGGAATTAGGACAGTATTTCTTAAAAAAAAAAAAAAGCAACTGCCTTGTGTTGCAAATCTCTGCAAATTAGAAATGTAAATACAGCCCACAATGACCTGAGACTGAGCCTAATTAGCTCAACCTGGTAAAACTTGAAGCCAAAAGGAAAAAAAAAAAAAAAAAAAGACCCAATGCAGCCAAAGGAAAATAAAATCCCTTATTAAAAAAAAAAAAGAACACAGCAATGTGCCCAGCACCAAAGATGACTCAGGATTAGTCTAAGCCATTCCTGGTCATTGCTATTGCCTTTGCCAGCAATTGGTCCAAGGGAGCATCTAACAGCTCTAGCTACCAATGATAAGAGGATCTTCCTCCCCGCCAAAGAGATTAGTATGTAAAGTGGAAGCCTTAGGCTGCCACCAAGACTTCCCATCCTTGTTTCCTGTTTGGAAGCCTACTGTGTGAGGATGTGATGTTGGAGCTGTGGCAGCTATCTTGCAACCATGAAGAATGTCAGAGATTCTCAGAGATCCTGAGCCAAGAGAATCTCAGAGATTCTGACTCAGTGCCCTGACCTTGCTGAGCTGCTTAACTAATTCTCAGACCACTTACCTCCAGACTCCATGTTTTGTGAGATAATTAAATGCCTTTACAATTAAGTTACAGTTCTCTAGGTATTGTATTACTTGCAGCTGAACACATCTGAACATTCTGAATATTCACCAATTAATTTGTTCAACAAAAATCTAATGAGCTCCTATTTGATACTAAGGATTTAAAGACAGATAAGTTTCCAGCCCTCTGGGAATTTAAATTCTAGAGGAGAAGACAGATAGCTAAAACAAATAAACCCATGTGACAAGTGCTCTAGCAGAGGTATGAATAAAGTACTACAGGATGACAGAAGACAAACTGACTTGCTCTGAGAATAAGAGGATATATAGATGGAGTTTTGTTTTATTTATTTATTTTTTAATATGGTTATATTTTGAATTCTTGATTTTTTCCAGTTTTTTAAAATGTATTTTTAAATTTTTATTTTTAGCCGTGTTGGGTCTTCATTGCTACACGCAGTCTATCTCTAGTTGCAGCGAGCGGGGGCTACTCTTCGTTGCAGTGCGCGGGCTTCTCATTGCAGTGGCTTCTCTTGTTGTGAGCACAGGCTCTAGGCTTGCAGGCTTCAGTAGTTGTGGCTGGAAGGCTCTAGAACGCAGGCTCAGTAGTTGTGATGCACAGGCTTAGTTGCTCTGCAGTATGTGGGATCGTCCCGGACCAGGGATCAAACCGGTGTCCCCTGCATTAGCAGGCAGATTCTTAACCACTGCACCACCAGGGAAGTCCCAGATGGAGTTCTGTTTTAGACATTAGGTTTGAGGGATATCCGGACCAGGGATCAAACCGGTGTCCCCTGCATTAGCAGGCAGATTCTTAACCACTGCACCACCAGGGAAGTCCCAGATGGAGTTCTGTTTTAGACATTAGGTTTGAGGGATATCCAGGTGAAGATGTCTGTGATGCTGCAGGCAAGAGGTCTGAATTAAACATGTAAATTTGGGAGGCATCAGCGGAGGGTAGTAGTTGAAGTCATAAGAGATGTTAGAATACATCTCCAATACATCAGTCAGAGATGCTTTCAACAGCTTAAAAAATGAGAATAGCAGGGTCAGGCCAGGACTGATGCATTCATTGGCTTAATTATATCAAAGCTCCTGGGCAGCATCTCTGTGATTGATTCTATTGGTCGTCTCCCCAGGCTCACAAGATGGATGCTGCAGCTTCAGGCACCATAACCTCACATCTTGTTTAAAGGCATGAAAGGCTGCTTGTCCTCCCAAAATGGTCCCCTGAAATCCCTCCCACCTAAACTTCTGCTCGTGCCCCACTGGCCAGGGCTATGTCGACATGTCCACCCTTAAACAAATCACAGGCAAAGATAAATTATTTACTGTGATTTCTTGGACCAATCACGATCCATCCCCTGGCACAGAGGAAGGGTCACCTTCCCTGAACAAGAAGAAAAAAGAATGATTGTTGAATGGGCGGCCCGCAGTATCTGCCACTTGCTGAGGAAGCCAAGAGATTAGACAAAGGCCTAAGACAGAGAACTGGGAACTTGTCAACATTTTCAGGACAGAAAAGAAAGGAGATGGAGAAGAAATGATCAGAAAAGCAGGAGGAGGGGAATTCCCTGGTGATCCAGTGGTTAGGACTCTGCGCTTTCACTGTCAAGGGCAAGGGTTCCATCCCTGGTGGGGGAACTAAGATCCCACAAGCGCATCGTGCATCACAGCCAAAAAAAAAAAAACGAAAAGAAAAGCAGGAGGAGGAAGTCCCAGAAGAAAAAAGGGTTTCCAGAAGGAAGAAGTGGCCAACAGCTTCAAACATTATAGGGAGGTCAAATAGATGAAAACAATCCTGGAGGCGATTAGTCTTGGTTAATAGGGGATCACTCTTGACCTTGGTAAGAGTGTTGCCAAGAACATAAAAGCATATTGAAAGGGGTGAGTGGGAAGTGAAGAAGTGAAGTGTACAGGAAAAGGGGAGGAACAAAATATGCAGCCAGAAGGAGAGGACTTGGAGGAAAAGCGGTATTGAACATAGAGTCTGCCAGAATCCTAAACTACAGCTAGACTGGATTGGAAAAGCAGGAAGACTGACCAGCTTCCTCTACTGCATATTCATCAGGGACCTTCTTGGCCAGCTTGAGAGAGAGGATGAGACAGAAGAGCCCCTCCCACTCTGGCTCCATGGTTAATTTCATCTCTCATGGGGCTTGGCATAAAAGAGGGACTAATCATGCTCTCCCACCATCTGGGCAATTACGGTCTCCCATCAGCTGGTACAAAATGAGGGGTTTGTGACACTTAATGGCAACCCTGCCCCCATCACATCTGGGCCTTCATCTCTTGAATTAGCCAAATCAAGGGAAGTTTGGAGATGTATTATGATTCAAGTGATGGAATAAATAACCCCTTGGCCAGTCTGCACTCCAAGTCTCCCCACCTTGGTGATGCTTAATTGGAGAAGGCTGAAGTGGCATGACTGGCTCTGCAAACACCTTACAGAGGGACACAGGGTCTGGGCAATAGGGTTACAGTAGGAATATGCCCTGCCTGGATTCCTCCTGTGTGGAGCCTTCCCAGACCTTCCCCATCTGCTGTCCACCCTGGACCCATGAGCTAGAGCAAAGGGATGTCTCAGGTTGGGCTGGGGGAACCCCATGCTGGGCAGACACCTCCAGCTCCACATCTTAGGAAGGACCGATATGAGAATTCTGTGATCCTAGGGTCCCTGTGCGACCCTCTATCTTGGCACCAATCACACAGCATCAGAATCCTCTGGGAGGGACTTCCCTGGTGGCACAGTGGTTGAGAATCCGCCTGCCAATGCAGCAGACACGGGTTCGAGCCCTGGTCCGAGAAGACCCCACATGCTGCGGAGCAACTAAGCCAATGTGCCACAACTACTGAGCCTGTGTACCACAACTACTGAAGCCCATGGGCCTAGAGCCCATGCTCTGCAACAAGAGAAGCCACCGCAATGAGAAGCCTGCGCACCACAACGAAGAGTAGCCCGCACTCACCCACAACTAGGGAAAGCCCATGCGCAGCAATGAAGACCCAATGCAGCCAAAAAAAAAAAACAACCCTCCGGGATTCCCTCTGTCCCATAGACGGCTGCTTGAGGGCAAGGACCAGATCTGCCTGTTCACACCACTCTACGCCCAGTGCCCAGAATAGGGATTGGCATAGAGCAGTACTCAAGAAGGTTTGGCCATGTGAGCAAACAAACGAATAAATGAAAGAATGAGAGGCTGCAGAGAATATATTCTGACCACGAAACACTCCTCAAAGGGCATTTCTTCAGGAATTACCACATGTTCACAGGGGCTCCTCTTCTGGTCCCCTTTCGATTATGAAGCACCTTCCCATCTGGTATATCATGATATTCTCAATCACCTTGATAGGTTGGGAAAGAAGAGGAAATAATCAAATGAAATTCCAAAACAGATTCAGTAGGGATCTTGTTGCCTCTGTCAGGGGTGCAATTCGGGCAGAGAATCCCCTTCCCATTTGTGATTAATTAATTCTACAGCAGGGATTATATTTCCCATTTTACAGATTAAAACAAACAAACAAACAAAAACAAAACAGCTCAAAGAAACAAAGTACCTACTTGTGTTCACTTGGCAGGTAAATAGAACAGCCAGGACTGGAACCCAAGCCAAACGCAACCCTCTTTCCGCTCTACCACCTTGGCCCTCTGCACCCCTTGCCTCCTTCCACCACTGTATTTCCAATTAGCAAGGGTATCTTCTCCTCTGAAAGGACTGTACATCCCCAGGAGAAGCAAAGCTTCTGGGTAGAGAGTTTGAACACATCTCCAGGCCAACCAAATGCTTTGCCTGGGTTTCTTTACTCCCAGCCTGGAATATCCCCAGCCCCAACCTGTCAGGCATTCAGAATAGAGCCTGTATATAGCCTTAGGCTTCCAGACGTCCTGTTGGCCCATCCTCCCAGGAGACACTCTGTCTTGCGGCAGTGGAATCAATTCAAGCCTCACTGAACAGCAAGAGCAATGGACTCTTAGGAGCCAAGCCTCTTAGGGCAGAGAGAGCTACAGGAGAGGCAGAGCGCCTGGAGAGGCCTTGGAAGTTGCTTCTGTGCTCTATTTTCCTTTTTAATTTCATCTATACAGTTTAATTTTTTTTCCAGATTTTTTTTTCTTATAAAAATAAGTCTTGGGCTTCCCTGGTGGCGCAGTGGTTGGAAATCTGCCTGCCAACGCAGGGGACACGGATTCGAGCCCTGGTCTGGGAAGATCCCACATGCCGCGGAGCAACTGGGCCTGTGAGCCACAACTACTGAGCCTGCGCATCTGGAGCCTGTGCTCCGCAACAAGAGAGGCCGCGATGGTGAGAGGCCCGCGCACCGCGATGAAGAGTGGCCCCCATTTGCCGCAACTAGAGAAAGCCTTCACACAGAAACGAAGACCCAACACAGCCATAAATAAATAAATAAATAAATAAATAATTTTTTTTAAAAAAAAAAAGGAGAAAAAGAAAAAAATAAGTCTTAACCATTGTGGAACATTCGGGAAAATACAGGTAAGCATAAAATTTTTATTTTTAATTTTAAAAAGCAACAATTCCCATAAACTAGCCCGCAGAGAAAAGCACTATTAACATTTTAATATATTTCCTTCCAGTCTTTTTCCTATGCATTTGTTACCTGGTTGACAATGTGTTCTATGTACAGTTTTGTATCCTTCTTCTTTTGCTGAAATGCAACAGCTTTGTTGATTTTTATTACAATAAAAGCTGCTCATCCTAGGCCTACATATACCTAGATAAACTTAGGAATGTCAGACAATGCAAAAACTATCAGATATTTACGTTCGCCTACTGTATTTTAGACGCTTGGTGTACAAAGTCAAGCCAAATCTTTCCTTCCAATCGAGGGAGAAAAACAACAAATAGGTAAGCAAATAAATAAACAAGATAATTTCAGGTTGTGGTAGGGCTTTCAAGGATAATAATATGTAATAATAATATGGCAGAGAATAATGAAGGAAGGGGGCAAGTAGGTAGGGGGATGAGAAGACCTCTTGAAGTAGGTGACATTTGAGCTGGAACAAACTGGGATGTTTTTCCAATAGCCAACGACGATCTGTTGGATGCTGTTTCCACGGAGAGCCTGGTACCACCCACAATGTACCAGGGCTCAGGCTCAAGACAGGGACTCATTTAACATTCAGCACGTATTTCTTGAGCTTCGGCTATGGGCTGGGCGCTGGAGATACAGTGAAGGACAAAGCAGACGTGGTTCCTTTCCGCATGGCACCTAATTCCCAGTGGAGAGACAGACAGTAAACAAACCCTCCAATACATAAGTACGCATTTGTTAAGGGCTATATGGTAGAAGCAAGGGAGAAGGGGAGGGATCTACATTAAATTGGGTGATCAGAAAAGGACTCTCTAAGGGAGTAACGTTTAATAAAGAGTTGAAGGATAGAAAAGAGCCAGCAGGAGACAAGCAGCAGTAGGAAGCATTCAGGCAGAGAGAGAGAGCGCATGTGCAAAGTCTCAGAGCAAGAAAGCCCCAGAAGTGTCCAGGGCACAAAAGTGAATCCTGTTTGGTTAGATGCCTGCCATTCAGAGGGAGGGTTGTCCTAAATGAGGCTGACAAGGTAGACAGGAGCTAGAAATGCCCAGTGGGCAAAGTGATGGGAAGCCAAGGGAGAGTTTTAAGCAGGGGAATAACAGACTCTGGTTTATATATATAGTTAATCGCTTTAGCTGCTGTGTGAAAAGTGGATTATAGGTTGTAAGAGTGAAAGCTGTAAGAAAGAACTGCGACTTGGATCAGGGAGAGAGGTGGATACGGCAGAAAGAAAGTTAAGACATGAGATTAATAGGATTTGGTGTCAAAATAGAGGTTTTTGGCTTGGGCACCTACACAGATAAACGTGTCACTTAGAGATGGGGAACCCTGAGTTCCCTGGGAGCTGGAATCGGCACAGTAGATGGTAGTGGGTGTATTAAGAAGACTGAAGCCCCTCCAGGCCCCGGAAGAGTACAATGTCACCTTTTTTCTTTTTAATATTTATTTATTTATTTAATTTATTTGGCTGCGCCGGGTCTTAGTTGTGGCAGGCGGGCTCCCGAGTTGTGGCACACGAACTCTCAGTTTCAGCATGCATGCGGGATCTAGTTCCCTGACCAGGGATCGAACCCGGGCCCCCTGCATTGGGAGCGCAGGGTCTTAACTACTGTGCCACCAGGGAACTCCCACACAATGTCACCTTGATAGTTAATAATAGCTACTAGGGATGCCTCAAAGTTCAGCTTTGATCTCAATATGTGACCAAAATTTCTGCTTTGACTTCATCCTTTGGAAGACTGAGTTGTGAAATGTGTCCTTCAATGGCATTTCTGAACTTGTACATGATGGGTGATCCTGTGGCCACGTATTTTGCCATCATATCTTATATCTTGCCAGTATAACATCATAACATCAGTTACACAAACAGGGCATGTCATTCAGGTTTTGTTTTTTGTTTTTTGTTTTGGGGAGGTTTTTTTTGGCTATACTGCACAGCATGCAGGATCTTAGTTCCCTGACCAGGGAGCAAACCCACTGCCCCCTGCAGTGGAAGCACGGGGTCTTAACCACTGGACCACCATGGAAGTCCCTCAATTAAATGATATGCTATTTCCATAGAGGTAAGCATTCCCAATGTACCTTGGAGTGAAAATCTCCTTGTATGCCCTATGTGTTGAAATTATTGTCTCAAGGTTAAATTTTTCTAATAATTAATGATGAATGTGAAAACTGGCAGTTCTATGTACAAAAACAGTGTTCAACTTTCAAATGGTGATATAAAGAAATAGATGGACAACTATGTAAATAACAGGAGAGTGTGTTGGCTAAATCAGTGCTTCTCAAACTTAGGGACTATCAGAATCTAGAGAGCTGAGGAGAAGGGGGGCTCCTCCTCCAGATATCCTGATTAGATAGGTCTCTGGACCAGCCCAAGAATTTGCCTTTAGAGCAAGCTCCAAGGTAATAATGACGCTGCTGGTCTTAGGACCTACACTAAGTAGCACTGAGTGAGAACACTTTGCAGAAAACATTACAGTCTTTTTGAACTGTGAAACAATTATGAAAATATAAATGATAATATAAAGCAAAATGATAGTTATTATATCATAAATCTAGTCTTTGTTGAATTATTTGGTGAACTAATGTTTATAACCTTAATCGAAATAAATTTTAGAACTGTAATTCTTATTTAATGCCATTTAGTCTATGAGTCTTTCAAGAAAAGACTCTAAGAACTTTCTTATCTTGTGAGGATGCATTAAAAGCAGAATGTCAATATGTAAATGAACTATCTTCTACCATTAAATATATATTTGAACGTAAAAAAAAGCTGAATGTCAACTTTGCTGCCTCAAAATTTTAGAAGGAGAAAACATACAACATCCATGACATGTCACATTCAATCCAGTCATAGTAATGAAAATACAGATAAGAAGAAAATGTTAGAGAAAAGTGACGTATCCAAAAAATGTTTTGCCCCTCCACCTATCCCAGATGAAAGTAAGCTGTTACTTAATATTCCCAGATGAGCCATGTAATGACTGCAGGAACAATTCAGCTACTGAACATGCTGAGAAAGTATTATTTCTGCAGTACGACAAACTTTAGAAATTTGGCTACTACATTTTTTTTTAAATCAAAGATGGCAGCTCAAAGTACCATTCAGTCAGAATAACAACTCTTTTTTTTTTAATTTATTTATTTTATTTATTTATTTTTGGCTGTGTTGGGTCTTCATTGCTGCACGCGGGCTTTCTCTAGTTGCAGCGATCGGGGGCTACTCTTCGTTGTGGTGCACAGCTTCTTACTGTGGTGGCGTCTCTTGTTGTGAGGCATGGGTTCTAGATACACGGGCTTCAGTAGTTCAGCACGCAGGCTCAGTAGTTGTGGCTCGTGGGCTCTAGAGCACAAGCTCAGTAGTTGTGGCGCACGGGCTTAGCTGCTCCGCGGCATGTGGGATCTTCGCGGACCAGGGCTCGAACCCGTGTCCCCTGCATTGGCAGGCGGATTCTCAACCACTGCGCCACCAGGGAAGCCCTGCTACTACATTTTTAAAAGAACAAAATTGCAACAGTAACTGAATCTTTAACAAAATTTAAGATTTATTCTTGTTCCCAAGAATTTCATTCTATGGTAATATGTATCTTCACCCTCAGCCAAACATTGATTTGACATTTGTCCAAAATGTCCATTTGATGGGATGAGCAGATGCAAACTATTATATATAGAATGGATAAACAACAAGGTCTTACTGTATGGCAAAGGGAACTATATTCAATATCCTGTGATAAACCATAATGGAAAAGAATAAGAAAAAGAATGTATATACATGTATAACTGAATCACTTGGCTACATAGCAGAAATTAATACAACATTGTACATCAACTATACTTCAATAAAATAAAATTTTTAAAAATGTCCATTCAGGGCTTCCCTGGTGGCGCAGTGGTTAAGAATCCGCCTGCCAATGCAGGGGATACGGGTTCGAGCCCTGATCCCGGAAGATTCCACATGCCGCAGAGCAGCTGGGCCCGTGAGCCACAATTACTGAGCCTGCGTGTCTGGAGCCTGTGCTCCGCGACAAGAGAGGCCGTGATAGTGAGAGGCCCGTGCACCACGATGAAGAGTGGCCCCCACTTGCCACAACTGGAGAAAGCCCTCGCACGGAAACGAAGACCCAACACAGCCATAAATAAATAAATAAATAAATAAATAAATGTCCATTCAGTGTGCCTCCAATTCACCAATTATTGGGCACAGATTGCATGCCAGCCCCTGGGCTGGGTGTTAACTCAGTTAATCCTCACTAGCGTGTGAGGTAAGGTTCCTATTGTCAATTTATAAGTGAGGAATCCATGGCTCACAACAATTAGTCCAAGTTCCCCAGCAAAGGTAAGTGGTGGAGTCAGACGCCAAGACCAGGTCCTACTGGTACCTTAATCTACATTCCTAGCCTCTAGGCAGGTTTCTGCAAAGAGTCTGCTTCCCAGCTGTGCCCAGATCCACCCTAGCGACAGCCAAGGCTGTGGCAGCAGTCATCAGAGCCCATAGAGGACTAGCAGTGGCTTCCTGTCACCTGAAGGGAAAAGGAAAAGAAACATGCATGGTGGCTGGCCCTGAATCTGAAGTGAGAATTCTGCTCCTTGAAGAGGACGCAACCAGAGATGACGAAAGGTTTCTGAGTTCAGGTGAGGAGGCCTCTATTGTGTCCTGGCACTGGTGTGTGAGCATGGGGCTGGGAGTCATTGTACCCTCACATCTGCAGAATGGGGATGGCTGCCTGTGTCAGGGGGTCATGATGAGGATCATAATGAGAAAAAATGAGATTCTGAAGTTCTTTGCATACTCACGCTGGGGGTGGAGGTGGAGAGATGAAAGAGAGTGGGGAATACAGCACTTTTATTTCTTCCTAAACTGGGGTTATATTAGATCATCATGGGAACAACAACAACAACGAAAATCAGCTGATGTCCCCAGGGAAAAGCACTCAAGGACTTTGGACCCAAACAGATCTGAGTTTGAATCCTGGCTGTGCTGCTTTTTGCTCTGAGAACGTGGGTCACAAAGCCTCAGCCTACCCAATCGTAAAATGCTAACAACACTTATGTCCAATGGTATGCCAGGAAATGTTTAACAACCAGCTCTCCGGAAGAAAAGAAGAGCCCTGCCTTGTGGTGTTTGCTAATTTCCATGATGTAAACAGTCCCACAATGACAGATTCCATGTTATCAACATGATGTCAACCAGCTCACAAAATTCTTGAAAATTGGCTCTCACCAGCCAAGCCGGTATGAGCTGGCTCCAGCAAGTCACAGCTTCTGCTCAGGGAAGCTGTAAGGTTTAAATGAGAGCAAGAATGTAAGTGCCTAGCATGGAGGGGAGCGGGGAGAGGCAATTGAAGAGTGACAGATTTGAGCAGCTCTGTTCCATGGATGTCGTGTAACCCCACCTGACTTTGAGCAAAGACTCAACCTGCTATGAATGCCGGGCCCCTGGGAAGCCCCATCACCTCTCTAAATTACTAGTGTTATCCTCGTCATACCCTAAAGCTGTCACTTCCAAGGGCCACAAGCTGTGAGTGGAGACCCTGTTTTATCTTCTTTCACATCAAATGGACCTGAGGCCAAGCTTTTTGACCACCCTTCTACCAGTCAGTGAAGAAGCCACCTTTAAGCCACTAACCCTGGGGAACTCCTTGGTGGTCCAGAGGTTAGGACTCAGTGCTTTAGCTGCTGTGGCCCTAGTTCAATCCCTGGTGGTCAGGGAACTAAGATCCCACAAACCACGTGGCGCAGCCAAAAAAAAAAAAACCACTAACCCTGATCCCTTTGTGGGAAAACTCCCCCACTCCCCTAGCCACCAAGTAGGAGAAAGCTTTAAACCAGCTGTGGAAAGAGGGGAGAGAAGAAAGAGGAGAAAGGTACTAAAATCTATATGTCAGGCTTTGTGCTGGGTGCCACCCATGCGGTATTACTTCAATTTCTACGATATCTCCATTTTACAGATAAAACTGAGAGGTGGAGAGGTAAAATAAATTCTCTAATGTCACGCAGTAGGTAAGTAGCAGATCTGGAATTGACCCCAAGGCCGTACTCTCTTTTCTACACCCACATCCTAGAGGGCTATTGGAAAACAAAAGAGGGAGGACAAGAGGGAGGAAAAAATTATTTCACAATGGATATTGTCCCAATTTTTCAATTCTTTATAATATCTCTTTGGGAGTGCTTCTGGGTAGGATAGAATAGTTCACAGCAAGCCAATACTTCCTTTTCAGCCAGATAAATTGCAGAACTAATATTTATAAAAGCTTTAGATCCAGACAAAACTATAATTCAAAAAGATACATGCACCCCTATGTTCATAGCAGCACTATTCACAATAGCCAAGACATGGAAACAACCTAAATGTCCATCGATTGATGAATGGATAAAGAACATGTGGTACACATATACAATGGAATATTACTCAGCCTTAACAAAGAACGAAATAATGCCACTTGCAGCAACATAGATGCACCTAGAGATTACCATACTAAGTGAAGTAAGTCAGAAAGAGAAAGACAAATACCTTATGATATCACTTGTGTGTGGAATCTAAAATATGACACAAACCAACCTATCTACGAAACAGAAACAGACTCACAGACACAGAGAACAGACTTGTGATTGCCAAAGGGAAGGGGGGTGGGGGAGGGATGGACTGGGAATTTGGGGTTAGTAGATGCAAAGTATTACATATAGAATAGATAAACAACAAGGTCCTACTGTGTAGCACAGGGAACTATATTCAATATCCTGAGATAAACCATAACAGAAAAGAATATAAAAAAGAATGTATATATGTGTGTATGTGTGTGTGTGTATGAAATTGAATCACTTTGCTGTACAGCAGAAATTAACACAACTTTGTAAATCAACTATACTTCAAAACAACAACAACAAAAAGACCAAAAAAAAGCATTAGAGAACTGCAGAAGTCCTCTAGAGACTAATGTTCTGAGGGCTAGGGGGGACCCTTTAGAAATGACTGGACATCTGTAACTCCTTTTCCCCTGGGAGCATTTTCTAATTCTGGGCAGGACGAGAGACTGATAATCTGTACTATTCCTAAACAGAGGGTTTTGCTGCTGAGCAGAAAAGCCATTAGAGCTTCCAACAGTCACATGGGAACTAGAAAACCAAAATGCGAGACTTGAGGGACCTCTAATATGCAGCCAGTTTCCCCTTTAAACACATGCTGAATTCCAAAACTATGCAGGGAGGAAAGCTAAAGAGAGACACTGACAAACTTCTGAAAAACAGAGCAGAAATTCTTACATTTCTCTTGGTGTTGAGGACACGATCTGCCAGGCCCTCAGCTGGAAGCTGAGGAGGGTCCACATCCCAAGAACTGTGCAAACCCGAGGTAGGCTGAATCTCACCAAATCTGTAATGCAGCCTTGCCCCAGCTGAGATCCCCATTGGATTAATGGGATCGGCCACATTTTGTGTCTTGCAGAGGCTAGAATGAACTGTCTCTGGTGGAAAAAACCATTTTGTGGAGCCTCTACAGTGCTTATATACAAAACTTCTAACATGCAATCAAAAATTACTATGTATGTGAAGAGATAGGAATATATGACTAATAATCAAATGAAAAAAATACACAATAGTAGATCCACAGGTGATACAGACATTGGAATTAGAAGACAAGGACTTTTAAATAATTATTTTTAACGTGTTCAGAAAATAGAAGATGTACAAAATAGATGAAAAATGGAGAATTTCAACAGGGAAAAGAAATTTTAAAAATCAAGTAGTTATCTGTTAACAACAAAAAAAATCAAATGGGCACTGAAAATAAGAAATCAATGGATGGGTTTACTAGCTATAACAGAGACATGCACTGAAATATGAGTCAATATCTCTTTTGGGAGGAACAAGGTAATTGAAGAATATCCCTAAATATCTCCCTACCTCTCCTCCCAAGCCCCAAACCCTCATTCTCCTCCCTGCCTTATAATTTAGGTGATTATTTTTCTAGAAGTAGCTGCAATGGCTATTGTTGTTGCTGTTGTTATTTTTTAAATATTTATGTATTTATTTATTTATTTATTTGGTTGCACCAGGTCAGTTGCGGCAGGTGGGCTCCTTAATTGCTGCTCCAGGGCTCCTTAGTTGTGGCATGTGAACTCTTAGTTGCGGCATGTGAACTTTTACTTGCAGCATGCATGTGGGATCTAGTTCCCCGACCAGGGATCGAACCGGAGCCCTCTGCATTGGGAGCTTGGAGTCTTATCCACTGTGCCACCAGGGAAGTCTGCTGTTGTTATTTTTATTTTGAAATAATTTTAGATTTACAAGAGTTGTAAAGATAGTAGAAAGAGTCCCAGGGCTTCCCTGGTGGTGCAGTGGTTAAGAATCCTCCTGCTAATGCAGGGGACACGTGTTCAAGCCCTGGTCTGGGAAGATCCCACATGCCGCAGAACAACTAAGCCCAAGTGCCACGGCTGCTGAGTCGGCTCTCTAGAGCCCGCAAGCCACAACTACTGAGGCCGCAAGCCACAACCACGGAAGCCTGCGCACTTAGAGCCCATGCTCCGCAGCAGGAGAAGCCACAGTGATGAGAGGCCCTCACATCACAACGAGGAGTGGCCCCCGCTCACCACAAATAGAGAAAGCCCCACTAGCAGCAACAAAGACCCAACACAGCCAAAAATAAATAAATTAAATAAATAAATTTATTAGAAAAAAAAAAGAGTCCCTGTAGAGCATCACCCAGTTTCCTCTAGGATATACATTTTTTTAGCAAGTATCGAAACCTTGGGCAAGTAAAATGATTCTGGGTTTTTATTTCCTCATATATAAAATTAAAAGGTTGGACCATATTCTTTAAGATCTCTTCCAACTCTAACATTCTATGAGTCTAGATCTAAGATATATTTTAAATTCTGCCTAGTGGCGCCTAAAAGATGATGAAGATGATGATTAATATTTTATATGTATGAGCTATTATTACTATGTGCCTATCACTCTCCATACATTATCCATCATTTAATCCTCCCAAAACTGAACCTATGGGGACTTCCCTGGTAGTCCAGCAGTTAAGACTCCGTGCTCCCAAAGCAGGGGGCCCGGGTTCGATCCCTGGTTGGGGAACTAGATCCCGCATGCCTGCTGCAACTAAGAGCCCACATGCAGCAACTAAAAGATCCTTCATGCTGCAACTAAAGATCCCATGTGCCACAACTAAGACCTGGCACAGCCAAATAAATAAGTAAATAAAATACTTAAAAAAAAAAAACTGAACCTATGGGGTAGGTTCTATTACGATGTTCATTTAAGAGATGGAGAAACTATTCGCACAAAAGCTATGAATTGGTGAAAGTCCTACAGCTCTCTATGCTGCAGAAAAGGAACTGGATTAACTCAGTCAATCCAATTTTAATGAGTACTTACCTGGAGAGGGTGAGAGGAGAGATTAAAGAGAGGAAACAGGAGGAGGAACTGAGGTCGTCATGGTGTAAGAGAAATGGCCCTTGATTTGGAGTAAACAGCCCCATTTTAAGCTCCAGCTCTACCATGTTTTGGTTTTATGACTTCAGGCAATTCACTTAAGTGCTCTAAACTTCAGTTTCTACAACCAAATAGGGGAAATTCTATCATAATAGCTGCTCTGGACTGAATGCGTCTCCCCCACCCCACCCAAAACTCATATGTTGAAACTCTAATCCCTAGTGTGATGGTATTTGGAGGTGGGGCCTTTGGGAGGTAATTAGGGTTAATTAGGTCATGAGCATGGGGCCCCATGATGGGATTAATGCCCTTATGAAAAGGAAGAGACGCAAGATCTCTCTCCTGGCCCTGTGAGGACGCAGCAAGAAGGCATCTCTTTGCAAACCAGGAAGAGGAGTGTCAGGAGGAACCAAATCAGCCAGCACCTTGATCTTGGACTTGCCAGACTTCAGATCTGTGAAGAATACATTTCTGTGTCTAAGCCACCCAGTCTATGGTATTATTTTTATAGTAGCCCAAACTGACTACAATAGCTAACACATACAGTGCATACTGTGTGCCTGGCTTGCTCCAAGCTTCTTCATTCATTGCACAAATATTTTTTGGCAAACTTCTCTGTGTCACGCACTGTTCTAAATGCTCCAGACACTCAGCGAACAAAACGAAGATTCCCTCCTTTCTATAGTTTATGGTTTAATTCGGAGAGACAGACGATAAACCAGTAAACCATTAGTCCTTACAGAGTAGGTACTATTATTAGCCTCTTTTTTTAAATGAGGAAACTGAGGCATAGCGAGCTGAAGGGATTTGCTCAGTCCCACAGCTGGGAAGCAACAGAGACTAATTCAAATGCAGGTTGTTTGACTCCAGAGGCCACACCCTCCACCTCTACGCTGTTCTGCTTCTCCAGTAATGGCCTCACAAGGTTCTTGTGAGAATCTAAGCCGAGAAATGCATTAAAGCTCTTTGTAAACTGTAAAGCACTGTACACACGCTGGAGCTGATGGTGTGGTTGGCCAGGATCTGCTAAGGCAATGACCGTGCTGGGAAAGTAACCTCCAGTCTCCTGCTCACCACGAGTCCCCTTCAAGCTCTGGAACTCTCCGGAATGCTCCCGATGTGAGTGGTGAGGGGCTGGGGGACGTGCAAAATAGTGAATTTGGCTCCCTTCCTGGTGGCTCAGATGACCCACAGGGACACAGCCTGGAAACTACCTTGCTCTTCACCCATGTTTTTATTTGGGGTCATCATCCTGTAGGAAGAGAAGTCCCATAGGCAGGGTGATTAAGGCTGGTGAGTCATGCACCCTGCCAGCCTCCTCCACATACCAGCATCCATCAGCCAAGGGAAAGACGGGAGAGCGTGTGACCGCCTGCACCCGGGAGTGAGGGCTGGGGGCTAGGGAAGCTAGGACTTCCCTTCAGACGGGGCAGATGGTTGCTGCTTGATGAAGGCTCGCTATAGTCACTCACAGACAGACACACACACACACACACACACACGAAACAGGCTTCTGCCTCAGGTGCTTGTCAGACCTTCCTTAGAAGAGGGCCCTCAATAGCTATTGGCTGGCTGAATGAGTGCATAAGTGGAAGGACAAATAACCGATCATATCTGCAAAACACTTTACAGCTTACAAACCCTTGTCACGTACACCAGTTCATGTAATCCTCCCAAAAGAATGATGAGGTGGGTGTCACCAGAATCCCAATTATATAAATAAGAAAACTGACTCTCAAAGAGTTAATGTCAACTTTTCAAGGTCTCACAACTGATTAAGGGCATTTACTGAATAAATGAATGAGTGAATGAATGAGTTGGGGAGCCAGGATCTGAAACCATGTTGTTGTCTTGGAACTCAGTTACTCTCTCTACTATATATGATGCTACTCTCCTCATGAAGAATTAAACAGAGTCTCCTCTGAGGAAGGGAAGTTGGAAGCAGTAGTAAGAACAAGTCAGTGCAGGAATGTCACCTTCTTAGCCGATGCCTTGGAGGGCAATCACGGAGAGAGTGATCTGCCCTCCAAGTTCACTAAGCTCTTGCTCTGGCAGCCACCCCAGACCACACTGGCTTCTGTGTTATATCTACTTACATACTCACTCCCTTTGGACTGTGAGCACCGAGCCTTGTTCATCTCTGTGTCCCCAAGCACCTGGCATCACCCAGGTAATGAGTGAATGAATGAGGTATGTGGCAGATCCTCTTTTCTTTTTTAGATCTGTTTGTTTGTTTGTTTGTTTGGCCGCACCGCGCAGCATGCAGGATTTTAGTTTTCATGCCCCCTGCAGTGGAAGCGCAGTGTCTTAACCACTGGACCACCTGGGAAGTCCTGAGTCCACCAATATTTAGGAGGCTAAATATCAACAGGGCAATCTCAACTTTCAGAGAACAAAAGAGGACAAGTACATCCCAGCTGCTCTACCCCAGACAGCCCCAAAGAGCTAAATTTTCTTTCTCCCTCAAAAGGGCGCACATAGCACACTTCCACCCACGCCTTGGCTCTCCCACACACACACCCCTTTTCCACCTCCCTGCAGACGGCCCGCTGCTGCCACCCTCCCACCCAGCCCTCTGCTATCAGAGCTCTGAACACCCAAAAAGGAAAAATGATTTGTGCTGAGCGAAGACAGAGCCAGGGAGAAAGGGAAGGGCTGTTCGCTGCCAGCTGACGTTCTGCAGACCGAGCTGCCTGCATCTGTGCCAAGGGTGTGGCCACTGGCAAAATCTGAGTGAGACGGGGGAGGGGAGAGAGAGAAATGTACTGATTCCTACAGCACATCCGGAGCCCTATCTTAAACTGTCCCGAATTGGCCTCCCCAAGAGGGAGGATGAGATCAAAGTCTCACCCATGATGAAGGACAAGAGGTCATACATTCATTCGACAAACATTTACTGGGCACACTACGTGCCAAGCAGCACACTCTGCACAGGAATGCAGTTGTGAAAGACAGCAATACCTGTCCTGGGAAATGTCACACTGGAGTGGGAGAGACAGACAAGTAAACAGGCAACAGTGCTACAGTGCCATCAGAGGAAAGGAAGAGACAAGCACAGGACACAATAAGAGGTCAGAGGAGAGGCACCTCACCCGGACTCAGGAGTGAAGAGGTAGTCAGAGAGTCAGCCTGGAGGAGGCCACACCCAACACACTGAGTCGAGAAGAATGAGGAGGAATTAGATCAGTGAACGTGGAAGGAGAGGCATTCCTAGGCAGCAGGAACAGCCTGTGCAAAGGTCTGGGGGTGGCACAGAGAGAACCCTGCTGGCACGGGCCATGATCTGGTGCAGCTGAGTGAGGAGCGAAGCAGAGGAGTGGTCAAAGTAGGAAAGCCTTTGTCACAGATGCTAAGGAGTTTGGATGTTGTTTTAAAGACAGCTGGGCTTTCATCAAAAGGTTTAAGAGGAGGAGGTGACTGATCAGATTTGCATTTTAGAAAAATGAGTCTAGTAACCAAGTGGGGAAGAGGTTCCCAGGGTGCAAGATGGGAAAGTGAGAGACCACTAAGGAAGCTACAGTCATAATCCAGTGAGAAATGGTGAGGACCCGTGCAGTAGAAACTAACACAACAGGGACTTCTCTGGAGGCTCAGTGATTAAGAATCCGCCTGCCAATGCAGGGGGACACAGGTTAGATCCCTCGACCAGGAAGATCCCACATGCCGCGGAGCAGCTAAGCCCGTGTGCCACAACTACTGAAGCCCCCACGTCTAGAGCCCGTGCTCAGCAACAAGAGAAGCACCGCAATGAGAAGCCTACGCACCGCAATGAAGAGTAGCCCCGGCTCGCCGCAACTAGGGAAAACCCGCGCGCAGCAACGAAGACCCAACGCAGCCAAAAATTAATTTATTTATTTATTTTTTTTAAAAAGCGACGTTTAAAAAAAAAGAAACTAACACATTGTAAAGCAACTATACTCCAATAAAAAATAATCAAAATAAAATGTAAAAAAAACACTCAAATATCTGTGTCTTAATTTTTCTATTTCCTACTCATTTAGTAAAGTAAGTCATGGAATTGAAAAAAAAAAAAAAAAGGTGAGGACCTGAATTTAGGGCAGTTCTGAGGGGAGGAAGAGGAAGACACATATCTGAGAGGTATTTAGGAAGTAGACTTATTGGACGCGGTGACCAGCATGGGGAGTTGAGGGTGGGGGAAGGGAGAAGAGGACGAGGCCCAGGTCCTGACTTGGGTGTTGAGTGAATCAGATGAGGAGGCCTTGAATAGAGATGGGGAATCTGGGCGGAGGAGAAAGTTTGGACTGGAAACAGACGAGTTCAACACAGAGTCTCTTGAGTTTAACACGATGTCTCTTGCAGACATCTGGGGGAGATATTCAGCATCGGGGTGGAGGTAAGGTGTGGGGCTAGAGATGAACACTTGGGAGGCAGCGTAGCTGCTGTGGTTAAAACCATGTGTGTGGATGTGATCGCTGAGAAGAATTTGCACATCTGAGAATGTGTAGACTCTGTCGTCCTGCCCCCAGGCAAAACGGGCTGAGATAAGGTAAGTGAAACTGCTTGGCCTGACACGTGGGTCAGAACGGATGCTCAGTAAATTGCAGCTGAATGAATAGTAGGTCAATAATCAAGAATAATCATTTAGCCTAATGTTTTGCTTCCAAACACGATCAACATCATTCCCCTCTTTCTTTCAAAACTTTCTGTCCTATTGTCTCTCTCTTTTTTTAATCCTATTGTCTCGGGATCCTGAGAATTGGGAAATTCTTCTAATGTGCACCTCACACACATTCCTCCCTTCAGATTCCAGTCCTTGAGTCTTGATCATCTTGCTCGCTATATTCACCAGCTGCTCACCCTCTTTCCCTGCCTCCTACACTCTCCCTCTGCTGATATTTTTAAACTGTTTTATTTTCAGACAGTATTCGTCACAGCCATCGGCTGCCTATTGGAGGTATTTTCATCAAATATTGTATTTGTGTAGTTAAATCATAACTTTCCATAGAGGAAAGCAATGACACAAATAATCCAAAAATGATCAATTTTAAATGCCTTCTAATTGGGTTGGGAAGCTGCTTCAGTCCTTGCATCCGAATATGGGTTTGTTAGATAATCCAAAAGTCAAATTCAAGCAAAATGGCCATATTAGGGAAGTTGAGACAAGAGGAACTTGCCTAGAAACTGACCAATTGTTCCATCCCAAGTCCTTCAACATGGCACCCAGCCTTCTATCTATCCACCTTTCTATCCACCCATCCATTCCATCTATCCATCTTCCCATCCATCTATCCTCCAAATCTATCTGTCTGTCCACCCATCCATCTATCTATCTAAAAACATCTTTTGAATGCCTGCTGTATTCCAGACACTGCACTAGGTACTGAGGGATATGAAAATAAATGAGACCTGGAACCAAGAATCTTCCAATCCAAATGCGGGAAAAGACCCAAGATTAAAAATGACTCAATCTTAGAAATGTTCTAAAAGAAGAATTAGAAGACATAACTCTTTCTAGAGGAATCAGGGAAGGCTTCATAAGAAAGGATCTTGAAGGAGGAGAAAAATTTGGAGGTGCACAGTTTTACCTCTCACAGGGATACAGGGCAGAGGGGCAAGACTTACACCCCAATATATAGGCTACACCTGGTCATGGGGAATCTAACCACGGGACTTCAAACCATGTCACTTCTCTTGGCCTCAGTATATTTATCATTATATCAAAAGGGTTGTAATGTGGTTTTCTAACTATGCTCCACTGAATGTAGAGTAACAAGCTGTCTCAGTTTGCCCCAGTTTGAGAGATTTCTTGGGATTTGGGACTTTTGATGCTAAAACAGGACAGATCCAGGATGAGTTGCTCACCCTAATTGAAGGGTGACCCTTACAGATACCATAGGGAGGTCACAGAGTCAGGAAGTAGGGAAAGCAGGACTCAGGGCAGAGGACAGTCCAGGGGGCTCAGAGCCCCCACTTTCACTCTCACTGGATCAGTCACGACTTTTTTGCACATTGAGTTTCTCTGTTAGATTTTGTTGGAAGAAACATTGCAACTACTTTTTAAAACGGTCTGAAAACCATTGGACTAAATGGTCTCTAGTGTCCCTACAGTCTTTTGAAATTAAAATTATGTATCTATATGGGAGTTCCCTGGTGGCCTAGTGGTTAGGATTCTGGGCTTTCACTGCCGTGGCCCGGGTTCAATTCCTGGTCAGGGAACTGAGATCCTGTAAGCGTCACAGCATGGCCAAAATATATATACTTTTTGGTGGGGGGGAGTTGATTTTTCTCTCTCACTTCTTTCCATCATTCTGCCTCGTATTTTTTCCCTTTGTCTGATGAGATGCACAGGGGACTATAAGACAGGTATAAGTATTTTGGCTCAAAAATCTTCCTTCCTATAGGACTTTTAGAGGCTCTAAAATAAATGAGAAAATACTAAACTAAATTAACATTGAGTTTTAAAATCCATAGCATTCCAAACCAGCCTGCAGGAAGGCATCCTTCATTTTATACCTTTCTCCCTCTCCACCCAGTACCACTTGTTCTGAAATTACATCTCAGGGGGTAAGTTCAGGAGTTGGGGGACAATGAATCAGCCTAAAGAATCCCTTCTTGTTTCTTCGAGGTGGGGCCGCGAGCTGAAAGGGGACCGGGAGAAACAACATCCCAGCTCCTCCTCCCACCTCGGCTCCCTCTAGCAGCTCTAATTGAGGCCTGTCACAGGGAGAGAAGCCAGCTGCAAATTGCATTCATCAACGAATTACCGCAATTACAGCCTCAGCCCCAGCCTAATGGGGGCGACTCGTCCGGTCAGACAGTCCCTTCCTCTGATTCAGAGGAGCCAAATGCTTTGGAATGCCAGGATCATTTTCCCTGATCCAGACCGCACACTTTATCCTGGCGCTACACCCTGCCTTCAACCAATACATCAGGAAGGATGGATGTTCCCCCAAACTTCTCCGGGGTGCTTCTATCAACCATCACTGAAGTTCACCCAGCAATCTAGGCCCGATTCCCACTGCTGTTCTTTTTTTTTTTTTTTAATGGCAGCGTTGGGTCTTCGTTGCTGCGTGGGGGCCTTTTCTCTAGTTGCAGTGAGCAGGGGCTACTCTTTGTTGCGGTGAGTGGGCTTCTCATTGCAGTGGCTTCTCTTGTTGTGGAGCACAGGCTCTAGGCGCGTGGGCTTCAGTAGTTGCAACACGTGGGCTCAGTAGTTGTGGCTCACAGGCTTAGATGCTCTGTGGCATGTGGGATCTTCCCGGACCAGGGATCGAACCCGTGTCCCCTGCATTGGCAGGTAGACTCTTTTTCTTTTTTTAATATTATTTTATTTATTTATTTGGTTGCGTCGGGTCTTAGTTGTGGCAGGCAGGCTCCTTAGTTGTGGCATGCGAACTCTTAGTTGCGGCATGCATGTGGGATCTAGTTCCCCAACCAGGGATCGAACCTGGGCCCCCTGCTTTGGGAGCGTGGAGTCTTAACCACTGAGCCACCAGGGAAGTCCCACCTGCTGCTGTTCTTTAAGCTGAGTTTCCTCCAGATGTGGTCCTGGGGAGAATTGATTTGCTGACAGTTCAAGGGCCTGTTAAGAATGCTTTCCTTGTTGCCAGAGGGCCAGCTCAACTCCTCCATCCCTCCTGCCCTCCTTGACGACACAGGGCCCAGGTTAGGGTGAGGTTCAGATGAAACCAGTGGAGGTGTAGTGGAAGTGTCACCTCCCAGAGGGAGAAACATGTGACCACGCACGCCTGTCCACAGCTGCTTCCTCACTCCCCTCCCTGGAACCAGCAATCCTGGTTTCAGCAAGGTGTGTGTGTGTGTGTCAGAGAGAGACACATACCACAGGAAATCCACATGCTAGGGACAGGAGGATGTGGAGGGCATGACACTGGATCCCTCTGTGTGATCTGGGGTATGAAAGAACAACCAAATGCCCTCAGAGAGTACTCTTTCCCTGGCTTTTTTTTTTTTTTTTTTTTTTTTATTTATTTGTTTGTTTGGCTGCACCGGCTCTTAGTTGCAGCAGGTGGGCTCCTTAGTTGCGGCTCACCGGCTCTTTAGTTGTGGCATGTGAACTCTTAGTTGTGGCATGCATGTGGGATCTAGTTCCGTAACCAGGGGTTGAACCGGAGCCCCCTGCATTGGGAGTACAGAGTCTTAACCACTGAGCCATCAGGGAAGTTCCCTCTCTCCCCTGCTTTTTGAACCAGAATTCTGGCATCTCTACAAACAGGGCTGTGCCAGAGAAAAGGAAATTTCAGAGGTCAGTCCATCCATCCCCCAGCCTCTGGCCAGAAACAATCTTCTCTTCCTTTCTCCCAGTCCCTGTTTGAATTTGGGAGGGGTCAAGGAAAGGAGGTTTCTTTCCAGTGCTGAAGTTTCTAATGAAGCCAGCCCAGATCCCGCACTTCCCTTCCAGAGAATGTATCCTGTGATGTTTAAGTAGGAGTCAAGCCTTGAGAATGAATTTCTCCTGAACTGTCCTTGCTCCACAAGAGGAGTCAGGGATGGATACACCCAGTAAAGAAGGCACACAACAGAAGTGATTTGAGTCAAATGTCCCCTGGGACCCCAAAGCTTTCTGTCCAGGGGAACGGGGGCTCAAGTGACCCATTGGCAAGGGAAGAGGTCAACAGGGGTGACCCAGTACCCCAGCTTCCTGGAGACTCTCAAAGAAACTCAGCATTTCATCCTGAGTTTCAGAAGAGAGAGGGCAGATCAAAGGCAGGAACCAAGGACAGTGGGGGTAGGAAGGGACCAAGAAACAGATGGAGGGGGAAACAAGGTGGGACAAGGGCAGTTAAGGGCTGAGGTTGAGACCCAGAGTGAGAGTAGAAAGAGGACTGGATTGCCAAACAAGGACAGCAGTCAGGACGCTGGCCTGCCCAGGTCAGTGACTTTTTCGTCTCTCGGTCTACACCCTGAGTGGTGCCCTTGATGCCCCGCCCAGGCCCCTCTGCTGGCTGTGAGTGTTGGCTCCAATGACTCCAAAGGCTCCCAGTGGCCCCTTCTCTGGAGACTTGAGCAACCAGCAGCCAATCAGCTGACTGATGGGGTATGGGGGTGGGGGTACCTACCTCAGGGGGCTCCTTTCTGTGGTCCCAGTCTCCATCCAGAGCTTTCCTACAGGGTGAAGCCCAAATTAGACTCCAGCTGTGAGAGGGCATCCTTGCTTAGCCCCTCCCCTACTCCATCCTGCTTCCCTCCCTTCCCTTCTCCTGAGACTTTGCCCTCAATAAACCACGTGCCCCTGAATCCCTGTCTCAGGCTCTGCATCGAGGAAACCGCATCTAGAACACTTTTGTGCACAGGTTACACCTTTAGCTCCAGCACCTAGGATGGTGTGTCAGTGCCCAATAAGGCTAAATCTTATGATATTATAGGGGATTAATTGAAAGAATACATGACTGATTGAATTAATGCTCTGGGTGGGAGATAAGTGGGTGGGGGTTTTTATTGTAGAACTGCCCTCCCCCGTGTACACACACACACACACACACACACATGCAATGTTAACCTGATCCCCATGGCTCATCCCAGTACATGCCGTCTGCGTATAGACCACCTGCTTATGTTTGTGCAAACTCAGGAGCAGATAATCTAGCTGGTGGATTATCCAGACCCCCAGCTGGCATCTTCCCCTTCAATGTCTCCTGCCTGAGCTCTCTTTCTGCTCCAACACCTTTTGGGGGTTGGGAGAGGGTTAGGCAGAGGAAGGCAGCAGGGGAGGGCAAGATGATGAAACTTCAGTCTGTCAACACTGTTGCTACTATCTCAGCAGTATGATGAAAGGTCAGAAACTATTGAGTAAAATCAGGATAGGAATTTTCTGTGGACTCCAGGTAATTGGGCTTATCGTGAAATAGACAGTTAAAGAGATGTTTATAGAGTGAAAACACCCTAAGTGAAGCTACAAAATCATCTGCAAAGTAATCAGGTTTGGATCAGTGAGAATCATAGTTTGATAAGGTGTTTTAAGATAATCTGAGAGACTCCCATGGTGGTCCCGTGGTTAGGACTCCTCGCTTCCACTGCAGGGGGCCTGGGTTCAATCCCTGGTCGGGGAGCTAAGATCCCCACATGTCCGAGGCCAAAAAAGTAAATAAATAAATAATACCTTGAGATATGCAAAGTCTTGGCCTATCCTGAAAGCTTTCCAGGAAGGAGGTGAGCAGGTCTTTCACACTGTTCAGTCCTCCCTGTCAAGAAGACCCTTCTATAATCTCCCCTCTTTCTTCCAGATTGCCGCAGTTTGGTCTGTTTCTCTTCTGATTTCGGCAGAAAGGAAGAACAATGGCTCTCCTGTTCTTTTACCCCTAATGCTCCTTCCCCCGAATATCTGGACCTGCATTGTCAATAGAAATAGAATGCGAACAGCAAATGTAATTTTAGAATTTCTGGTAACCACATTTTTTAAAGGTAAAATGAAGCAGATGAAACTAATTTTAATGAAGCATTTTATTTAACTCAATATATCCAAAAATTCAACACATCTATATTAAAAAGTATTCATGAGATGTTTACATTCTTTTTTCATACTAAGACTTCAAAATCTGTTGTGTATTTCACACTTACGGCATGTCCCAGTTCAGTTCGGTTACATTTCTCTGGTTCAGTGGCCACGTGTGGCTGGTGGCTGCCAGATGGGATAACACAAGTCCAGACCTTGGGAGTCCCTTCCCCAACACCTGCTCTACACTCAGCTCCTCTGGGGTGGGAGGCAGAGAATGGGAATCTAGATACAGTTTGACCATCCTGGGGTGACCTTGGGAGGAGCTGGGAGAGGGGAGGGGTGAACAGACTCCAGGGAGCAACCCAGGCCAGGCAACTAATTACTGGGAAGGGAGGAAGGAAGCTGTGTCTATTAAACCTCAACCTCAGATCTTTCCTCCTGAGCCATAGGTAGGGCCAAGAAAATACTTCCAAGCCCATGGTCCTCCAAGTCCCTAGTTAATCAGAATACTTAATTCCAGTTCCTTAATCTGCTTCTTTTCCGCACCTCCTCCAGGAAGCCTTCCCAGGTAAACTCTCCAACCCTATTTGATAGTTTCTTTCCTGAGTGCTGTCAGCATTTATAGACTAAAACCACTTCTTCACTGCGGTGACACCCCAACCCTCCAATCCTTGAGTGGACACCCTACATTCCATAGATATGAGATGATCACCTACTGTGTGCCCACCACTGCCCTGGGGATAGAGTGGTGTGCAAAATGGATGAAGGCTGTCCTGTACAACGTGGAAATGAATGCAGACAGTAAACAAACTTGAAAACAAAACAAGGTAATTTCAGAGAGTGGTAAGATGAAGGGAGAAAGATCATTAAGGAGTTCCCCACACCCACCTTGTACTGAGGACCATGGAAAGTGAACCAGAAAAGATCTGATATTGTGTACTCAACCCCCTCACTTTACAGATGGGTAAACTGAGGCCAGGGGACAAGGAAGGGCTTGGTCAAGGTCACAGAAGTTGGTGGCAGGGCCACGTCTTACTCTGAGGTTACTTTCTGCGGTGCTGCCTGGCCAGAGTGGTGGCTCTGTTCCTCCCCCATTATAGACTGGGAGCGTTCCAGGGAATGAGCAAGCACTTCTGCCTTCTCTCTCCCGAAGGAGAAGAGTCAGCATCTGGAATGGAAAGCAGTGAGTGATCTTACAAAAACAAACACAATCAAAATCGCAAAACCTTACTTTCAGCAATCTTTAAAAGCCAGCTGTCAGCCGCACCCTCCTCCACCAATCTCCACCAGATTTAATAGGCGGGGATGGGAGGTACTAAAGAGATACACTCTCCTGCCTACCTCACTCCCCACCATCCCGATCCACCCAGGCGGAGCATAGACCCAGGATTAGCCCAGAGGCCTGAATGAACTCAACAGAGATGGAGCCCCAAACAACCCAGAGTGGCCGAGGGATATGATACTTCACACTTCTGCTTCCTGTTCCAGGAGTCCATGAGCTCTAGTGGCTGGTGGGGGGCCCCACTAGGGGAGTGGGGGAGGTCCAGGTCCCCAGCCGCCCTCCTTCAGGCTCAGATCTGTTCTCCACGTTCCCTTCACAGCCTACGCTCCTAATCTCAGCCGCACTCCCTCCCTGAGCCAAGTCCCGGGGATTTATTTCAGGAGCTGTTTCGCCCACTCCTCCTGCCATCTGTGAGAAGCTGGGTGCTTAGGGAGTCCTCACCATCTGCCCACCTCCGCCATCAACCAGGCAGCCCCGGGTGGGGCTCAATCCCCAGGCCTGAAAATCCTCTACCGTATCTCTGGTGATTTTTTTTCTTACCTGACATAAAGCAGGAGCCCTGTGATGTCTACTCCCGCACCCGACCCACACACACACCCTTCGGCTTGAAGAGGCCTTGGAACCTGAGGATGGAGGATGAGGAGGCTGAATTAAATTCCCCGCAGCACACACACCCAAACCCACTCTCTATACACACACACACACACACACACACACACACACACACACACACTTCGGCACTATCTAGAAAAATTAAAAATAAGTGTACCCTTTGACACAACAATTACACTTCTAGGAATCATATTACAGGAAATCTCCCCCCAGTGTACAAAGAAATATGTACAAGGAAGTTCATTGCTGGGGACATGCTGTGGATTTAATTAATAAATGAGGGTCCATTCATACAATGGAATCTCATGTAGTCATCAAAAAGAATGAGAAAATCCATATGTCCTGACATTGAATTATGCCCAAGATATAAATGAGAAAAGCAAAACTGTACACGATATGCCTGAGATAACCCCATGTGTCATTCATATATATATATACATATATATATACTTTTTTTAATATATGCAGAGAAAAAATATCTGAAAGATTATATGTAAAAACCTGTTCACAATGTTTAGCTAGCTCTGAAGTTTAGACTATAGGGCTCTCCATTTTCTAAGTTTCTAAGTTTCTTTTACAACAAAGACCTATTACTTTTATAATCAAGTGAGGAAGGGGGGAACTGTTTTTAAAAACAATTTTTAAAGGAAGGAGGGAAGAACAAACACCCTGCTCTGTCTTAGCCAGAGGAAGAGGTTCCATGACACCCACCCACAAACCCCCCAGCCGTGGTCCTGCAGATGGCCTTGGCCTTGGAAATGACGTGTGGCTACAGACTGCCCATTCCTTACAGCCCTGTGCTGGCCTGGGCTTTCCTTACTGCCTTTGCTCCCTCCCCGCCCACTGGCCTCCGTTCAGAAAATGCCCATGTTGGAGAACAGGCTGTCCTGTGTGCTCCTAGCGCTTCAGTGGAACTCAGTGCTTCCCAGGCCCTGGTGGAGGTGTCCATCTCCAGAAAGACTTGGTATGACACATGGTCAGTGTGAAAGGAGGGTGGGGACTTCTGGCCAGATTTGAGGCCAGAGCTCTGCTGGGCTTTGAAGATAAAGCCCCCGCGCGCCTCAGGAAGGGGAGTGGGGGAGTGGAAAGCTGGTCCCTAATCTAATCAAGGCAGGGAGGGAGGGAAGGAGGGGGAGGTCAGAGCTCTGAGGTCCTGGACTTGCTCCCTGTCTCCAACCTCCTGTTGTCTGCCCAAGAGAGTCCAAAGAGCTGGCCTGGGAGGAAGGATCTGGACGCACCACTAAGTAGCCGTGTCCTCGGGCAAGTCGCTGCCCCCTTAGGGACTTCTTTCCTCCCTTTTTGCTACTTTTTCTCCTCCTTGAGCACATGCAGCATGGGAGGACTGGAGGAGGGGGCGTGGGAAGGTGAGGGACCACTGCCATCTTTGCCCTCATGAGCGCTTTGGGGAAGCACAGGGCACCCAGGAAAAGTGCACTCCATCTGGATTTTACCATCCAACCTGTGCAAGAAGAAGAGGTGGCTGGGGCGGGGAGGGGGGTGTGGGGGGCGGTGGCTGGGTGGGGGTGACTGGGGGGTGCAGCTCAGAAGGGAGCCCCAACTCCGGGACCACTGGTTTCCTTCAACTTCACCTCACAGGCAACCAGCCCCTGCCCCCACTCTTAGCCCCTAGACACCCTCAGCCCTAAGGAGCCTCTTCTTCCTCAGCACCCACCTCAGGGTCTCAAAGAAATTCTCCTAAATAAAGAAGCTGAGACAAAGAAACTACAGCCTACCTGCAATCCTGATCCCACCCCCGTCCCAAGCAACTGGCCCAGAGTTCAACACGCAGAACCCCTGAGGTGGTCCCCTCCCTCCCAGCCCTCCATCCCTTTGATGGACTAAGGCAGGAGGATTATTACAAAGCTCCGGACCCTTACCCAGCCAGAATGTAGCTTTCTAATCAGAATGCCCCCGTGCTCCCCTCTCCCCGCAACCCTTCAGAGCAACTGGCTTCTCCATCTCACTTGCCGCCAGCACGCCCCTTCCTCCACCCCCCAGGGGGTCAGGGCACGAGCCAGGACATTCACAGGTCTCCTGTGGACCATGGCCCCCACCCAGGGCTGGAGAGGGGTTGGGGGAGAAGAGGGGAGCAGAAAACAGTTCTAATAAGATAGGGAGGGAGGCTGATTGCAGAACCATAGAGCTGGCACCATGAATGCCTCTCTGCTAGGGATGCGGGAGCACCTCTGCATACATAGTCCCCCAAATCCAGAGACCTCAGTCCCCCCAGGTGACCAAAAATGGAGAGAACGTGTCCTTGGAGATTTTGAGACAAAAGAGCAAAACTGGGGTGGAATGGGGAAGAAAGATCTCCCAGCAAGACCTAGGGTCCTTCCAGCCAGGTCCTCCCCAGCCTGTTCCTGGGCTGCAGAAGAGGACTCTACCCTGAGGACTGGGAGAGCTGAGTCACAGGTGTGGGTAGAGGGCGGCCAGGTAGCACGTGTCCCCAGCAGAACCAGCCCAGCAGCTCTGTCGAGCACGCCCCAGCCCTGACGCAGACTTGGGCACCCTTCCGGATGGATGCACATCCACCCCTGTCCTGCCAGCCACCTTGAGGGCCGGGAGAAGGGGCGTGCATGGGTGTTAGCCAATCTGACCTGGCCCAGACTCAGCAAACTCAGCTTCTGCCAGCTGGCTAGGAAGAAACGAGTTCCTTAGGAAGGCTCCCCCAGGATGCGGTTGCCAGCACCTCCCCTCCCTCCCCAGGTCCTTTCATCTGATTCTGGAGCAGGGACTCTGAAAATGCTCTGGGGATCCCATGTTTGCACAAAGGGTGGGCATGGGACTGGGGGGGCTGGAAAGATTTGTGCTTGGTTTTTGCTTACGACTCCCACTCAGATTAGGAAGATCTAATTGTCCTCAGACACAGCTGGCCCTCATGCTGGTGAGGTAGGCGTGGCCCTGAAAGTCTGGACAGGGGTATTCAGGCTCTCACGACACTAGCATTTTATTCTTACGATCAATGCTAACATTGGTGGTCTACGTGGATATCCAGCCGTCCTCACTCACACCAGGCTCAAACAGCTACTAGACTTCCCCTCTCTTGGGAATAGCTACCATTCTCAGAGCTGGACGACTCATGGCTTAGTCACAGGTGCCTGGCTGGTTCAATCCAGCTCAGGCCTCCCCAGCACCCATCACTGCCACTGCTGCCAGTGAGCTGCAGTCAGCAGGACTGAGCACACAGAGGTGGCTTAAGGCCAGGAGGAAATTACTTTCCATTCTCTCCACATCCCCCAAGTTGTGTATTGGGGTTGGGAGAGGAAATCAGACTAACCACCTGAGTGTTGCAGACGGGGCAGACCTACCTACATAGACCTAAGAGGTGTCCCCAAGGGCAAGGACCTAGGAGCAGCTCACACCAGCAAAACTTGAAGTTAAATCTGCAAGGACCAGCTGGGATCGGGGGCAAGTCAGAGCCAGAGGAGGAGGGGAGGGGAGGAAAGTGGAAGAAAGAAGGGACCCAAAAAACCCTGGCAGAGATCAGGCAATAGCATGGGGTTATTTCAACTCTCTATAATCCCCACCAGCCCATAAACACACAATCTAATTTTTTAGAAAAGTGCTTGCTTTGCAAATTCAGCTTCAAGATAAGTCCCTCCTCCCCACCCCTGCCTGCCCATATAGAAATCTTGGACTAACCCTGAGGCTAGGTAAGGAGAGGAAAATGCCAGACCAAGGTTAGAGCTACAACGTCATCAGTCTTTAATAACTTATAGGCAAATGCTAAAAAATAGTTAATAATAATACAGAGGACACACGTGGCTTATAAAAATGGTTGTGAGTCTACAAAGGTGGGGAGGAGTTCTTGGCACTTTCATACAAAGAGAAAAATATTGACTATTACGACTGGCACCCCTAGAAAAGCAACCGGGGGGAGACCCCTCAGTTGGGGGGAGGGGCAAGAGCTAGTTCTCCTTTATTCCAAATGCATCCTCCAAGAAACTCTCCTTCACCCCCAAACACATCTAATCAAAAAGCCAGAGAAGAAAAACAGGAAACAGGGTCGAGGTAGAGTCAGTTTACATTTAAGCCTCCACAGTCCTGCAGCCTCCACTTCTCCAGAAGTGAGGATGAGGGAGAGATGTGAGAAGACATCCCATCTCCCATCGCCCACCCCAGTGCTGCCCCAAAACAGGACCCCCGGTGTCCTCCTTGGTCCTTCATTGAGGTGAACAGGTCCTTGCACCCTGGGGCTAAGTGAGGGGCCACAGCCTCCACTTGGCTGTCCAAGTGTGCAGACCCCTACTGGTGAGGAGCGGGCAGCCTCAGGTCACCGTCTCTTCTTGCCTGTCCGGGCAGCCTTCTTTCTCTTGAGGATCATCTCATACAGGCGCTCCAGGCCTGGCTGCAGGCCCAGCCCGTCCACAGCACTGCAGCCCTGCACGTGGGTGAGTGGGGCCGCAGCCAGCTCACGGACTGCCAGCCTCTTCTCCACCTCGGCTGCGCTCAGTGCCCCAGGCTGATCCTGCTTGTTGGCCAGCACCAGGACAGGCACGCCCTGGTTGTCCGAGGCCCGGCTGATCCGGTGTAGCTCCACCTTGGCCTCCTCCAGCCGCTCAGCCTCAGCAGCATCCACCACAAACACCAGCCCGTCTGTCCGGCGTGTGTAGGAGCGCCACAGTGGTCGAAGCTTCTCCTGCCCCCCCACGTCCCACACTTGGAAGGTGATGCCACGGGACCCCCCCAGGGGCACCCGGATCTTCTCGGTGTTGAAGCCTTTGGTGGGGACGCTCTGGACAAACTCTTTGAACTTGAGGCGGTAAAGAAGGGAGGTCTTTCCAGCCGAGTCCAGCCCAATGACCACAACGTGCAGGGCCTGGAAGTGAGGCAAGAAGGAGGCGGTGGGCGCCATCTCTGTCAAGTGGTTCCCCATGATGAACTCTGGCTAAGGTGCAGGTCCTGGGGCTCACAGGAGAGGCAGGGAGGAGGCCTTGAAACTGCAGGCTCTGGAGACCACAGCTGGGTTATCTGAACAGGGAAAGGTCATGGGAGAAAAGAGGAGGAGATGTTTAATAATAAACATGAAATTTGCAACTTCTTGATCATTTCCTAAATCAGCTGCTCATTTTTTTAATTCCCTTTTTTTTTTTTTTTTTTTTTTTAAAGCAGCTGCAGGTATAACAGAGGCTCTCCCCCCTCCCTGCGGGCCCTGACAAGGGCGATGAGACCTAGAGAAACCCCCAGGTCCCGGGACACTGAGGTTGGGGGGAGAGACCTCGATCGCCGGACAGTCAGCTTCCGCGCTTGTGGCGAGGTAGCAGGCACCGCGACCCGTTCCCCAGGAGAGAATCCTCGGGGAAACGTGCACCTGGGGGGGCAGAGGGCCCAAATTAAGAATCAGGGTACGGGCGCTGAGACCAGAGAGTGCGGCCCACTCCCACCCGCCTTCCACATCCCTAGGCGGTTGACACACCCCTCCTTACACAGAGACCCCCTCCCCACTGCCCCGCGACACTCCACTGCCCGCCTTCCTGCGATCGCCGACTCCAGCTCCCCAGGCCCCGCACCCGGATCGCCTCGGCTTGGCCTGAACAGCCCCTTTACCTTCCGACAGCCGCGCTCTCCCCGCTCCCCTCCGGGCCAGCCCCGCGAGGCTCCTCGCCGGCCTCCAGCCCGCTGGCACTGCGGGGCGGCCCGGGGCACTCTGCCTTAAAACCCACGTGTGACGTCACGTGGCGCGGGCCAATCAGCGGCCCCGCGGCAGCGAGGCGGGGCGGGGCGGGGCGGGGCGTGGAGATCAGCGGACTGGAACCCGGGCCACACTGTGATGGACGTCTGATCAATTGGTGACCGTTTTATTTGATCTTTTCTACCATAATCTAATATTTGGAATTAAACTCGGGATAAATCCGGGATGGAAGGTGGGAGGGGCAAAAGGAACACGCGTGGCAGCGTTTGACCAGGGAGGAGAGGTGAAGAGCGTAATACTCTCAATACCACCACATCCCCCTCACCCAGGCAGAGATATCCACCCCACGTATACGCTCCCTTCGCCGGGTCCACTCGAGAGGTGCTGACAAGTCTTCCTCCTTTATCCTTCCTAATTCAATGTTTTAACCTGTGTGAACATGGAACCCCGTAAAACAGCCTAAAGCCATTACCCCTATTGATCTTCGTAACAGCCCGTGAGGTAGGGACTGGTGTCGTCTGCATTATATAGGTGAAGAAAGCTCTGAAGGGCTCAATGACTTGTCTAGGGTCACATATAACTAGTAAGTGGCTGAGCAAGGATGCGTCTGAATCCAGTGCCTTGGCCCCTCACCACTTACCTATCCAATCTCTCCCGTCAGGGCGATTCTCAGCAGAAGTCCCCCCCCCCGTTGTTGGTCAGAGCACCCGCCAGCAGCAGACCCCCGAGGGCCTCCCTTGTTCAAATCGATAAAGACAGAATCCTTCACTTCACAGGGTGTTTACTGACCTCATTAATACTGTCTGCTCTGCATGAGCCAAAGAGACTGTGGAGACATAGAGGATGAGCAGACCACGGGGCCTGGCCTCCAACAGCTTCTACTCTAGTGAGAGAGACAAGACTAGCCACTGACAGGGAACAGTGGGACTTTGTAAATCGTGAGATAAGCACTTATAGGACTTCAGAGGAGGGAGAGAACATGTCAACTAGAAGCTTCTGGAAAGGTTTCCAGAAGTTAGTCAGTCCTGCATAGGATTGGTTGGGAGGTGGACAGGACTGAGTGGCATCTCCCCAGTCATTACAGCCTGATACAGTCTGGGCAGCACTGAAGAGGAGGAGATGTCACAAACGGGCAGTGTGACCAAAGGGTAACAGTGATTACCTGCAGGGAGGAAGGTAAAACTGAAGGTGGGGAAGGGGTTCAAAGGAGAATGAAATGTTAACTCTACTCTTTCCATTTTTACAAGGAAGCTGGATGCTTGCATTTATTATATAATTCAGTGTTACCTTTTTAAAAGGCTGTCTATGAGGGGAATTGTAAAGAGGAGGGGGGGTAGGGGAGGAAGCCATTGCCAGACAGGAGGGTCTAGCCCTTCCTGCCCACTAGCTTCCCATCTGTTTAGCACCAGCCTGCCTTGCACCCTCCTCGTCCCCTCCCCGCAACAAAACCAGCCACCTGGTTTTCCCCAGCAATGCAGGGAGCTTCCCCAAATCCCTGAAGAGATCAAAACCTTAGGTAATTAGTTCGTTACACCCCATGTTGGGGGGTGGCAGAATGCAGCAGGAGCTAAGGCACAAGGGTGGAACTGAGTTAGGAGAGGGGATGTCAGAGCAAGCCTAGAGGTTGGGAACCACTAGCTCATTGAGTGGCCAATGCATGCTAAGCTGTGGTCAAGGGACTTTGCATACTTTTCCTTCTTTTTTTTTTTTTTTTTAATTTTTATTTTTGGCTGTGCCTCGCGGCTTGCGAGATATTAGTTCTATGACCAGGGACAGAACCCACGCGCTTGCAGTAAAAGCACAGAGTCCTAACCACTGGACTGCCAGGGAATTCCCAACACTTTTCCTTTTTTTAATACACAACTCAAACCATGTAGTAAGTATAGTTATTCCAAAAAGAAGACACCAAAGCCAGAAAGGGTAAGTAACTTGTCCAAGGTCACCCAGCTAGAAATTGGCCAAACTTGGCTTTGATCACATGCTACAATGGCTGTGAAACCGAAAACACAGAGAAACGGAGAACACATGGAAACTGAAAACAGACGCACATTGTTATGTGTTTCTTCCACGGTCTTTGAAATTTCTTTAACATTTCTCCTACATCTCCTGGGCCTCACACCCAAGAGGGAAATTGTCACTTGATCACCTGATAAGGGAGATGAAACTGGCAATCTCCCCACCCTTCATTTTTTGCCTTTGCCAGGAAAGGTGTTGATGAACAGATGGGAAGGAGGAGGTGGGACAAGGTGAGGGTGAAGGAAGGGGCCCAGTTTGTCAGGGCAGCACCAGGCTGTGGGCCTACCCCAATCCAGTCTCCTTTAAATGGGAACCCCACCTCCACACCCAGCCTGGGGCCCAGGGAGCCTTCCTCCATTAATGACCATTTTGTTTCCTGGCAGCCTCACTTCTGCAGCCCTTTCTCTCCACAAGATCACAGCCCAGGACCTAGTGCATTGGAGGATTCCCTACGGAGAACACTGGAACATTCTTGCTTTGAGCATTCATTTATGGAGTGCCTGCTAGGTTGAAGGCCTGAGTGAAATGGCTTAGGACCTGCCCTTGTGGAGTGGACATTATAATGAGGAGTGGGGAGAGACAGGGAATGGCTAAAGAGGTTAATGTCAGATGGTGATACATGCCATCAAGGAAAATAAAACACGGAAATGTGCTAGAGAGTGACTGGGGAGAGAGCTGCTTTACCTGGGGGAGGGAGAATGCTCATGAAGGCCTTTCCATTGTGACATTAAAGCCAAGGTTTAAGTGGCAAAGAGTCAAGTAAGCATTCCAGACAGAAGGATAAACTAGCTGGGACCTACCTGCTTCCTCCCATTGGCTCCCTGACCTGGGTCAGATTGCAGCTGCTGAATGATTATTTTTCCTCAGAGCTATCTCCCCACCAGACTAAATGCTGAGCCCAGGAGCTGGTTCTTCTCATCCACAGCTCTGCAGTGCCCAGCACCGTGCCTGCCACAAAGTAGGCAATCAGGAAATCTTGCATGATTCATGACTGCATGATGGAATGATTAAATGTACTCAAGGGGGTTCCCTGAGTATGGGAACCAAGCATCCAGCCTTAGCTGGGAGTTTCCTGGTCTGGGGTCCTTGGGGGTTGGCAGAGATGCCTGTAAAACCCTGCACTTCTAGGCAAGGTCTGGGCAGTACTCAACCCTCAGCCTTTATTGGGGAAGAGGAATTTCTTGGAGGAGAAAAACAGAGGCCATGGGACAGATGACACTGGAGAGAGAGCCCCCCCTCAAGGCCTGGTGGGCTGAAACCCTGGGCTGAGAGTCATCATGAGTCCTGTCCTCCCAAGTAGACTGGCTTGGAAAAGCCACTTTCCCCCGGGAGCCTCAGTTTCCTCAGCATGTAACTAGGGACTTAGATGATTCCAAGTCCCTTTCCCCAGGACAGCCCATGCTCTAGAGTAGGGGAGGGTACAGGATGGATGGAGCTCACCTAGAAAGCAGCTGAGGACATCCTTGTCTCCACAGCATCCCAACCAAGTACCTGTCTGAGTGCACAAATGAAGGGAGGAGAGGAGTCTGCAGGAGTAGGGATGGGCTGGGGGAGTGGATGCCCAGGAACGGCTTCGGCCTGGGAATCACAAAGACCCGTATTTCAAATCCCAGCTTTGCTTCCTCAAGAATCAAATGGAGGAAACACAGCCTACTACTTAGAATGAGTGTGAAAAGAAAAAATGTGGGAAAGGGGCCTTTAGGTACCCTTTTCCCATGCCAGGGGCCCTTTCAGAGTCAACTCACCCAAAACCACCCAGGGCCAAGGCAAGGGCTGGAAAGTGGCAGATGCTGCCCTCTGGTGGACGTGTCTGTCACTGCCTGCGTCCTGAAGAAAAGTGGAGGAGTGAAGTTGTACACTTCACTCCTTTGCCTCCTTCTGGAGGTTTTTTTTTTTCTGGCCACGATTCACGGCTTGTGGGATCTTAGTTCCCCCACCAGGGATTGAACCCTCGCCATCGGCAGTGAGAGCGCTGAGTCCGAACCACTGACCACCAGGGAATTCCCCTGCAGTCTTCCTTTCAGACAGGACCTTTCCTACAGTTTGAGGTTGGGAATGGAAGATCCACTCTCCTCGAGTTTTGTAAATGTATTTATTATTTATTTTTGGCTGTGTTGGGTCTTCGTTGCTGCACGTGGGCTTTCTCTAGTTGCAGCGAGCGAGCGGGAGCTACTCTTTGTTGCAGTGCGCGGGCTTCTCATTGTGGTGGCTTCTCATGTTGCAGCGCATGGGCTCTAGGCGCGAAGGCTTCAGTAGTTGTGGCGCACGGGCTTAGTTGCTCTGCGGCATATGGGATCTTCCCGGACCAGGGCTCGAACCCGTGTCCCCTGCATTGACGGATTCTTAACCACTGCGCCGCCAGGGAAGTCCTCTTTTCAAGTTGTGTGTGTGTGTGTGTGTGTGTGTGTGTGTGTGTGTGTGTGTGGAGGTGAGATCAGGCGTAAATGAACATTATTTGAGCAGAAAATCTAATTTCAGTCATATTTCCCATGCCTTTACTGAGGGCCTAAAAGCTGATGCCAGGATTGCTGAGGCAGGAGGAGGCGGCAGGGCAGAGAAATTCATGAAGAGGCAGTCACAGCCATGTTTTGGTGTCTCAGGAGACAGATCCACACTGGGACAGGTGTCCCTGGGCGCAGTCGGGGTGGTGTGCCTGAGACTCCCTGGGTGGGCAGGACTGAAGAGAGAGAGCCTTGCAGGGCGAGACTGGATTTTGATGTCTTAATGTCTTAAGCTGAACGTCTTAGCTTAATGTCTTAATGTCTTAACGTCTTAAGCTTACTGTCTCAGTTAAAGGTGACCCCTCGCCATTAGGAGCCCCGCGGAGGGGCTCCTGGCCCTGGGGCCCGAGCGGCTGAGGCCCATGTTGGGGGTGGGGCTCAATCAGGCTGCGGGGTTTTGAAACCGTTGGACTCCTTCTTGCCAAGGACGGTGCTACCCTAGCCCCTTCCTTTCCCTGTCTCCCTCCCCAGAATATCTTGAGCGTCTCCAATAACAACTACTACCCCGTCGCTGTGACCCAGCTGACCATTGAGGTTCTGCACCTGTCCCTCGTGGTGGGGCAGGTCTCCAACCGCCTTCTCCTCCGCATCGGCCCTTTGGCCAGTGAGCAGGTGACTCCCTCTTGCTGGCCAGCCCTGCCCACGGCTGTGTGTGGACGCGGGTGGCGGGAGGAATGGGGTGGCTGGAGTCGGGGCTAACCCTACACCCGTTTGGTTGACAGATGTTGTATACGGTGGCCAACAGGATATGGGACGAGAACACATAGTGAGTAGCCCTTGATCCCTTCTCCCTCAGCCTCTTTCCCGGCTGGGAACCCGGTTTGAATTCCCACCAGACGTTCTGATTGCTTAGCCAGCCCTGCAGTCAGCAGGTGGCCCGCACTCTTGTGGCCAAGACTGCAACGTACAGGCATTCAGGGTCCCCAGCCTCTGCCTGTTCGGACCTGGACTGGAATGAAAGCCAGGCTAGAATCTGGTTAATGCTTACGATATATGACCTCGGGCTCTTCAGCCCGACTCACCCGTTTCCTACTAAGGGAGAGGCCAGCCCGTGCCTGGGCCAAACCAGTGGGGGCTGGAGGAGTGATATTGCAGCAGGGGCGACACGCTCACCTTGGGCAGAGGGAGAGGGAAGGGGTGGGGGTGGCCTGTGGGGCCCCTGCTGGAGAGGAGGCAAGGGGGGCTGGGACTGCAGGTCTCCTCCGAGCTGTCTGACAGGCTGCTCAGTGTGTGAAACGTGGGCCCGGGTTCTCTCTCTCTCTCTGTCTCTCTCAGCAAGATCTGTACCTGGCTGAAAATCAAAGTCCACCACGTGCTTCTGCACATCCAGTAAGTAGGGCTTGGAGCCCTGGTACCCCTCTCCCACTTCTGCCCCCCCGTGGGAGGAGAGTCATCGCAGCGAATCCCGTGAGTCTGTGTCGGTTCTTGGCCGTAGCAGGTCCAGCCCCTCCCCTGAGGCCCACCTTGCTTGTGAGCTACTGACGTGACAGCCACAGATCTGCCCGGAACCCTGGGCGGGGGTGGGGGTGGGGGGTGGGGGTGGGGGGCAGCTGTCCCAGGTGCTTCGGCGGCGGAGTGGGGAGCAGCAGGAAGGGCCGGGTTTGGTCTGAGGAAGCCAGCCCTCCCCAGAGAGCAGAGCAGGGCCGGGGCTTTCCTCTTCCTCCCAGACCCTTGTGGTGTGGAGGAGTAAAGACGGTGAAGCCCAGACCTCGGGTGGCATGAGCACTTCAGCCGCCATCTTACTGCCGCCGCCAGGTCTCTCCCCTCCCCTCCCTACTTCCTTGTCTCACTCCTACCCCAACTGCAGATCCTTAGATGGGTGGAATTGGAAGCTGGGTGGGGTCAAGGCTCAAGTTCTGTAATCTTCAAAATAAAACTGGTTTGTTTTGTTTTTTGGAAAGAAAAAAAAAAAAAAGCCCTGTTTCCTCTCCAGGGGCACCCTGACCTGTTCCTACCTGAGCCATTCAGAGCAGCTGGTCTTCCAGAGCTACGAATATGTGGACTGCCGGGGAAACACATCCAAGCCCCACTTGCTGGTCCCTCGCCCGCCGTGACCTGTCTGCTGTCGTCGAGCTCCGGGCACCTGCCGGCCTGGTCTGTATCTCCCACCACTCCGTGGCACCCAACGGGACGAGAGTGACTTTGCCAGAGGAAAAGCCCTGCTTTATCATACCCTCCCCCTGTTCACCCCCAGCAGAGGAAGCTTTCTGTGGACGTTAACTTCATACACACACACACACACACACAGCCTCACACCCTCTCTGATTTCCACAGGAACGGAAGCCTGGTTCTTCTCGAGGCCAGCACCAGATATTCCCCTTGGTCCTGAGGAAAGTCTGACCTGACATTTCCTCAGAGCTGCCTCAGAGGCATGGAGGGGCCCCCACACTTTCTGTGCTGAGCACCTTGGTTGCCCAGCTCGTCCAGGGAAGCCCTTCCTCCTGCCTGAATGTGGAGAAAGCTTTCGTTTTGTCTGGCTTTTTTTTTTTTTTTTTTTTTTATAAACATTTTCAAGACTTTTTGTAATTTTTTTTTTCTTTTTTTTTTTTTTAAAGATTTATTTATTGATTAGCTGATTGATTGCTATGTTGGGTCTTCGTTTCTGTGCTAGGGCTTTCTCCAGTTGAGGCAAGCGGGGGCCACTCTTCATCGCGGTGCGCGGGCCTCTCACTATCGCGGCCTCTCTTGTTGCGGAGCACAGGCTCCAGACGCGCAGGCTCAGTAATTGTGGCTCATGGGCCTAGTTGCTCCTTGGCATGTGGGATCTTCCCAGACCAGGGCTCGAACCCGTGTCCCCTGCATTAGCAGGCAGATTCTCAACCACTGCGCCACCAAGGAAGCCCTTGTCTGGCTTTTAATACATGGATCCTTTCCAAGTTCTCCACCTGGTAATGAGAAAGTGACGTGGGGGACGGCCAGTGTTGTCCCCAGGGCCTTTTAGGGAACCGTAGGTGCTCTCCTAGGCCGCCCTGCTTTGGTCGTGTGACAGAGTGATGGTGATGGCCTGCTTCTCGCCTGGTAACTTGTCCCCCACCCACCCACCCATCTGACAGCAAGATTGGCCAAGGCCCTTTGGCTCTGCAGCCTTCCTGGTTCAAGACTGTCTGGGTCCCCAGGAAGTCAGAGGTGTTCTGCAGCTAAAGCTTCTCCTCTCCAGAAGGCAGTTTTATTATTCTCTTCATAGCAGGAAGCAAAGTAGGAGGGGAGGGGAAGGAAGGGAGGCACCGGGCACCCCCTGGGCCTGCACAGGAAAAACAGAGACAAAGCCAGAGTCATTTTAAAAGGTTTTTCTCGAAGGAGGCCACAAGCCTGAGCCCATGTGAGTGGACACAGGCAGGTCAAACGGTGGGTGCAGCTGCTCTCCCGCTGGAAACCTGCAGAGGTGAAGCCGAACTGCTGGGTTCCGCTGCACCCCCAGCCTAGCCCCAGGGCACCCTCTGCTCCCAGAGGCCTGTGCTCTCCTTCGGGCACTGACAGTCCGGAGCTGCGTATCTGCGTATCCGTCGGGACTGGTCTAGGCTGTCCCCTCTTTGCTGTCACTCGGACGACGCGAAGCCCCAGGCAACCCCACCCCCCACCCCCACCCCCGGGTTCTTTAGGCGAGCAGGAATTGTGTTTGCTCACTAAAGGCGGTTACGGTTTCCATCACTCAGACAGGCAGAGAGGTGAGCTTGAGTAGCAGGGAAAGCTGAGTTTGCAGTAGGAAGGACCGGAGAAGGGGACGTGGGGCCAGAACCGGGTGAGGAGCCGGCCGGGGGGATGAGGGGAAGGAAGGAGTTGGTGCTGTCTGCGCGCTTCCACGCCTGGGTAACTGGCGTCGAGGTGGCGCTGGTAAGAGCACGGAAGTCCGCGAGGGCCAGGCTGGAGCTCACGCTGGGTGGAGTTCGCCAAATGTAATGGACTTATATTGCAGTCAATAAACGGTGCTTAACGATGTTTAAGAAAGGAAAATAAAAGGCTCCTGTGAGTGGGAAGGGAGCTGGTGGACGCTCCCCATCTCACAGCCTGTTTCTTAATATCCGAGTGGGCCTCAGGGTCTCTTCCCCGGTCCCTGAGCCCCTCGGGAACACGCCCTGCCTCCGTGCCTTCTGGGAGACTGCTCCCGGGGAGCTCGCCCTCTCCCTTTCCCTCGTTGTGTATCTCGGAGTCCCTCCCAACGTTCACGCTCCCGTTCTGTGCGCCCCCGCTCCTTCGGCCTCCCCCAACTGCTCCTCTCAGGAAACGCTGCGCTGAGAGGCGCCTTCAGTCTCACCCAAAGGCGATGCTGCAGCAGTGAAAGGACCCAGGCTCCCCCCTGACCAGTCAAGAGTGGAAGAGGGAGCGGGGCTGGGGGACCCCAGGTGTCAGTTTCAGGAAGTGGTGAGGGGGATGCCTGGGGCCTCCAGAGCCTCTCGGTTGTCTCTGCTACATGGAAAGGCTGAGACCCAGGGAGGAAGAGGCCTGTGGATTTGCGGGGGCGAGTCCCCCTCTTCCCAAGGTCCGGTGTCCTGTGCCTGAGGCTGCAGTCCTCCTTTCCTCTGAGTTCTTTCTCTCCATCCCTTCCAACCATCGTCCGTTCAACAGCAGAGTGCCCACGGTGGACCAGGCGTGACACCGGACTTGGGGGAGGCCCCTGCCTGCCACTTCTTCCTGATGCTGCCCCAGGTCCCAGGTCCGCTCTGGTGTGATGCAACCCCCGCTTCCCCAGATGCATCTCAATAAGCGTCGGCCAGGAGGACGGGCTGGTGGCTCCAGTGAGAGTCATAAACCTGAGCCCCCAGCAGGCCTCTCGCTGCTAAATAAGGGCCAGTGGTGGAGCTGTAGACCCGGGGGGGGGCGCCCAAGGCCAAGTTCTCCCATTGGCTTTGCCTGGAGAAGCATGGAATCGCCCTCCACTTTCTTCTCGCACCGTCTCCATCCTCTTCGTGGGTCTTCCTGCCCCCTCCCCCTCATCTCGGTCTCAGGGAGCCCAGCCAGGGTCTTGATTCTTTCCGGGAAGAGATCACGTGTTATTCCCAGCTAGCCTCCCCCGCCAGAGTGGATCAGGAGGGGTTGGCTTTTGAAGTGGAGATGTTGCTGGGAGGTAAGAAGGTGGGGCTGCTCATCTGATGTTTGCTGATGGCCAGTGGGGTCTTGGGGGGGGGGGGTCTGTCTCTGAATCACCACTGCTGGATGTAATTCGTTGACTGAGAAGAGGGAGAGACAGGAGGCAAAACGGGTTAGTTAGCAGCTCCCGGGCCTGCTGGTTTCAGAACATTGTCTTAGGCCCTCTGAAGCCAGAGTAATGGAAGTGAAATGTAGCAGCCCCGGCCTCCTCTTAAAGGGCCAGGATCAGGTTCTCCCATCCTGTGCACCCGAGTCAGGAAAGAAAAGCTTCTTTCCAAAGCTTACCCTGTTTTATGTAATTCTCAAGACTCTCAAAAAAGAGTCTTCCTGGGTTTGACGGTCCCCAGTGAGCCAGGCTGTAAGCTAAGTGCTTTGGATGCTTTCCCTTTTAATTCAGCCCTCGTGCCACCTCTGTTGAGGAGGCGGTATTATCAGTCTCATTTTACGGGTGGGGCAGCTGAGGCTCAGAGATCTGAGTCGTGCTCCCAGAGAGTGGTGATCGGAGACCCCCTGACGGAGACCACCACCTCTGACTTCACGTCTTACCGTCCTCCCGCTCCAGCTGGCTCTACCCCCATCAGCATTTCAAACGGCCCCTTGATTTTGCTTCTCTGGCACCTGTCCTGTCTTACCAACTAGATCGTCAGCTCCTTCACTTATACTGAGTGCTGAGCAACAGGGCCTACAGAGACATTTTTATGGGGGCGTGGAAGGGAGGAACGGGCCGTCCAGAAGTGACTGAATAACTTCAGTCCCCTCTCCCGATTCCTGCCAAGGAAGCCTTTCTAGACTCCACCCGCACTTACACGCAAGCACGCTCAGACACGCAGCCAGGCTCTAGCTGCCTTTCACACTCTGAGGCCGTCTCACCGTGAGTCGTGGGTACTTGGTGTGTGTATCTGGGCTAGATTTCCTGAAACCTGATGATGAAACGAAGCACACGTTACTCATCTGGCAGTTCCTGAGGATGGCACGTGCCACAGCTGGACTCTTTACCACGTGTCTGGGGGCAGGCCAAGGCCCCTAGCTGGGGCAAGGCAAAGTCCCAGCCCCCACTGAGAATTCTGCACTAGGAAGCCGACCGGTGCTTCCCTGTTCCAGACCCCCGCCCCCCCCCCCCCCCCCCCCGCTTCCCCAGGGCTCAGGATATCCGTTGCTAAGCCCACACCTCCTATCCCACCCTCTGGCCGCCCCGACCCCGTCTGTCACCCTCACCCTGGAGAAGGGACTGACAACTTCTGAGCCACCCTCTGCGGAAGTCAGCGGGTTTCTCTGCAGCTCTCGCTTGGTGTAAATCCGCTCAGAGAGTGACCCCCCCCCCCCAAGTAAAGGTGAAGGGTGCCGGGGAGGGTCAAAGGGTGGGGTGACAGATGTGGATTGTGGGCTATAGCCAGGGGCTCTCTCCTCACTGTCTCCCGCTCGCTCCCGGGCATCTCACTTACCTGGACCTTGAGGGTTCATCACCCCTCCTTGGAATCGGTCCTTGTGGGGTCCTGGCCTTTGGCAATCCTGGAGAATGTACCGGGAGGTGCGCTGAGTAAGAGGGTCTTGGGCATTTTGTGGCTTTGGCTGAGGCGGCGGCGGCGGCGGCGGCCGCTCGGGTACCTGCGGAGGCTGCGGCTGCGGCTGCGGCTGCGGCTGCGGCTGCGCGGGTGGCGACTGTGCTGGCGCCGGCGGTGGCTGCGACTCCTGCGGCGACTCCCGAGATGGCTGGGGTTTTTTTTCAGATTGCCGTTCCTCTTCTTGGAGTTTCTTCAGTTCCTGTCAAGAAGCGGCCCGCAAGTGGCATCCTCCTCCCTCCCTACCCAGTCACCCCACGCCCCCTGCCAGAGACACTGAGGGGAGCAAGGCAAGGGAATCCAGAGGTGGAGGTGGCTGGAGGGTCTCTGTTCCCTGGAGTTGGAGGCTGGGGGCTGGAGCCTGAGCTCTCTCCCCTCACCCACCCACACCCAAGGACCGTTTCTATAGCAACAGTGTCCCCCGGCACAGCCCCTGCCCGGGAAACAGCGGCCTCTGGCCACCTACCTCCTAGCTTGGGAGCTGCGCGCGCACTGAAAACCGTTTGCAGTGCCAGAGGGTAAAGAATACTCTCTTGCCCATGCTTTGAAACAGCACTGTCCAATGGAAATATAACGAGGGCCATATATAATTTGAAATGCGCTGTTAGCCGCATACCAAAGTAAGAAGAAATAGGTGCAACTAAGTGTAATAATATATTTTGGTCAACCCAATACAGCCAAAACGTAAAACCAATATGAAAATATTAATGAGATAGTTTATAGTCTTTGTTTTTGTATCAAGTCTTCAAAACCCAGAGGGCATTTTATACTCAACGGCACATCTTGATTTAGACACTACGTTTTGGTTTAAAATATTTGATCTATATTTAGAGTTCAGATAATTTACAGTCGAAAAAGTAGATTCACATATCCACGTTGTTCCGAACATACTTAAAAATGTTCCAGTACGTAAAATGAAGATTTGTTTTAAAGAGTATATTTAAATAAATTAAGTGTATGTAACATTTAAAATTCAGTTCGTCGGTCTCACTAGCCACGTCTCAAGGGCTATATAGCACACAGGCTGGTGGCCACCCTATTGGACAGCGCAGCTGTAAAACCTCCCGAGCCTGACCCCTCAATCCCACATGAGGCCTCAGCCTAGTACAACAGCAAAGCTGAGTCACCCCAATACACACACACACACACACACACACACACACACACACGGTCCATCCAAGACATCGAAGGACCTTGCTTTCCTCCAGCCCAAGCAAAACAACATTCACCAGGTAATAGACGGCTTGCTTGGGGTCCGTCTTCCCTCCCCGTCCCCTCCGTGTCCCCGGAAGGACCCTGGTGAACGGGGCCCCTCTCATGCACCTGCTCTTGCTGCTGCTGCTGCTGCCGGGCCATCAGCCACCTCCTCCGGTCCAAAGCCATCTGCCGGCGACGGGCCTCCCAGTGGTACGCACTGCCCATGGTGGTGGCGGTGACAGAAGGCCCCAGGCAGGGGCTGGGGGCAGGCAGAGCCCAGGAGGCTGCCACTGCCCCCACCACTTCCGTCTCCTCCCACCTCAACCCCCTGGCCTGTGACCAGAACCACCTCACAATGAGGCCACTACCGGGGCAACTGGGCAGCCCCCCCACCCCCCACCCCACCCAACCCCCGCCTGCCTTGGGAAGGAGGGCGGTGTTCTTCCCAAGCCTCCTAGAGAGCATCTGTAAAGTACCTTTCTCTCCAGGGCCCTGGGCAGGTAGAAGACACCTTTCCACCTCAGCCTTGAGTTTCTGTGGACCCCGGGGACAATTCCCAAGTGGTCTGGCTTTTCTCTCTGGTTTCTTTCTCCTGCCCTTCCCAGGATTCCAGCCTCCTCATCCGGCCCTCTGCTGACCCCTCCCTTCCCTCCTCCCTCAGTCCTCCGTCTCCCCCGCTGTGCTGACTCAAGAACATACAGGGACTTCCCTGGTGGTCCAGTGGTTAGGACTCCGCGCTTCCACTGCAGGGGGCACAGGTTCGATCCCCGGTTGGGGAACTAAGAGCCCGCGTGCCGCGTGGTGCGGCCACGAAAGAAAAAAAGAAAGAGAAAATGCGAGATCCAGCCAGCTCTCACGGGGGTCTGAGCTCTGTGAAGGCAGAGTGGCTTATTAGAAAGTACCCTGGTTCTGGGGATTTAATATGCTGGGCTCAAGCCTACCCTCTCTCTCTTCCTCTGACCCTGGACTCAGCTTACCTCTCTGGGCCTCAGTTTCCTTGCCTGGAAAACCAGAAGGGTAGCCTTCTGTTACCTTCCTCACGGGTGGGGGGGGGGGGTGGGTTCACACAGGACCACATGGGTCAATGGATGAGAAGTATGTGAAATGAAATATAAAATTGCTCAGCTACAGGTTGGTATTATTTATTATCCTACCTGATTTGCATCCTGTTGGGAAGGAAAAATTCATCCTCTAGCCTTCTAGGTTCTTTGGCTGGTCTAATGACCAAATTGACATCAGACGGACTAATAGGAGAAGAACAAGTATAATTACATATGTTCAGGGATCCCATAAGGATAGGAGACCCAAGGGCAGCGGAGGCTTATGTGCCGTCCCGAGCTAAGGAATGCGATAAGGGCCTAGGGCTTCAAAGCAGAGAAGGGTGAGTCACCGGACAGAAAGAAGGGCAGACGTTTGGTAACGGGATGTTTGCCCTGCTATGCAGACGGGTCTCTCAGATAAAAGTTGTCTCTGATAATAACTCTCTGTGAGCCAGGCCCCCTATCTAAATTCTTTTAGGCAGTTGAGGGGGAGGTAAAAAGCTCTTCCTGTGTCTTTGGGGGCCTCCATTGCCTTCAACTCAAATAACCCCAGGCCGAAGTGGCACATTCTGGGGGGACTCATTTTGAACTCCTTGGGTGTCCAGGAGGTGGAGTGGCCAGGGGAGGGGGTCGTTTCCTGAAGCCCAGGAGGGCTTCTGGGGGCAGGGACTGGGTAGACTGTTGGTCTTTCCCCAAAGATATAAATTTTTCTAGAAACAGCAGAGGCTGAGTCCTACTGGAAGCGAGGGAAGGGTATAGGTGAAGAAGGGGCTTCAACCCAGCCTCAGCCTCAAACACTGTTGATGGTGGAGGGAGGGTGCAGGGTGCAGCCCTTGAACCTGAAAACCGGTTCAAACAGAGAGTTTGAACCTCAAGCAGAGAGTCTGTCGATTCAGGCAGCCGGTCTAGTGGAGTCATCTAAGGGCCCTGGAGTCAAACAGACTCAGGTTCAATCCTGCCTGTGTCACCGACTACCTGGGGGAACTTGGGCAGGTCACTCAGCGTCTCTGAGCCTTTCCTCTGAAGGTTGTTGGAAGACACTATAGGATGCTTGGGAAGTGCCCGCCGTCACAGTGGGCATCTGGCTGTGGCCAGCTGCTAGGGGTGCCCCAGCTCTGCTGAGGGGCCAGTGGGACCTGAGCCTTGCTGGATCTCTTTCTTCCCTTTTCAAAGAGGTGCTACTCCCTTCTCGTCGTCCTGGCACCCAGGGATGTCATTTGCAACAACAGATACGCAAGGGTCTCCAGATACAAAAAAAGAAATGGAGGCTTGTCACTGGACATTTATTTTCACAGCACATTTATCTTCCTCTAAACGAATTCTGCAAATATTTAGGTGGAAAGTTCCCATTTTAAGAGAAAGAGAAAGGGAAAGGCACTTGACTGTCTCAGTCATTAAATGGGCAAAAGGGGAAGCGGGTTCCTGTTGGTATCTCTCCCTCCCTCGATTTCCCTCTTACTGTCCTCCTACCTTAGAAAGAACAGGGCTCAGCTGTGGAGACCCTCAGGGTGGGGGAGGTGGGCTGGGCTGAATCTGGGGAACTGTTTCCAACCCTCCGAGCCAGTCCTCCTGCGCGAGAGGAGGGATTTTTCAGGGCAAATCTGCCAAGACTGCGCCCTCCCCATTCTCATCTCCCTTTCTGAGCCCCTCTCATGCCTTCCCTGTGCACGCTGCCTCTCCCAACCCCGCCTCTGACCTCAGAACTCCTTCCAGCTCTAGATTCTACTCCGTAGCCCACTCCACCCCCTGTCAATTTGGATTTTAACTCATATCAGCCCTCAGGGAACTTCCCGTGCTGTTAACTGATTGTAGCCACTTGCACATTGCATTTTTAATAGAGCTTGTTATTATACAAGACCCAGAATCTTTTGTTGTGGAAAGAACAGCGAGTAGAGTTAGAAGCAGCGTGGGCCGGGTAGACCTTATGAAATACCGGCTGCATTATTGATCAGGCGTGCGAATAGGATCTAGCGGCTCTGCCACTCTGATCAGTTTCCTCCCCTGCAGGGTAGGGGTAATAATACCTCCATCCTAGAGGTGTTGTGATGATGGAAGGAAATAATCCATGTCACACGTCGGGTTCAATAAACAGAGGCTTTTATTATTGTAGTAGTTCACGAATTTAAGATGCCATCTTTTGTGAGAGGTACCGTTATTTTACCTAGCCCTAAGAAAGACAGGACGAAAAGAAACCAAGAAAGACGTGCTGCGATGGAAACAGCGACAGTGCTTTCTCCTCCGGGCCTCGAATGTAAGACGCATCCTGGTTTCTGAGATGTAAAGGTGCGAAAAAGATGGGCATCTTGGAATGGACAAAATCAGGCATCACTATGGAGTGTGACGCCTTCTGTTGGGGGCTGTTGAAAGACCAAAAAGAAAATGTGGGGGATTTGCTGGCCTCCGTAATGGCAGGCAAGTTTTGAAAAGCCCAGTTCTTGGTTGAGTCTAACTGAGTTTGATGGATCCAGTCTAGCTGGACAGGAAACTTGCTCGCCAGCACACAGACTCTTCTGTTGTAGCGCCAGGACCCCGGGCACGTTCGGGGTGGGGGCAGGGGGGGGGGCGAGGAGCCGACGGTCTGCTGGTCCACGCACACCCCTGATCACGTTGCTGGGGAAAACGATCTCCCTTTCCGACTGCAAAGTCAGACAGACTGATCCAGTTCTGTTGCTAGTCATAAAAGCGAAAGCTTTTGCTTTGTGGCTGGGAAAAAGGAGAAGGCGGGAGAAGGGAGAATTGAGGGCGAGAGGGCGGGGTCAGAGAGAAGGGAGAGGAGGTCAGAGAAAACAAAATGGTGTCTCCCTCCCTGTCTCTCCAACTAGGGAAAGCTGACAAGTGAGGAAAAGAACCTGAGGGAGCTGTCCAAGAGGTCAGGGTAAAACTTGAGGTGAGGGCAGGGCTGCTGCAGGGCCAGGAAAAACAGATACAGTGAGGCCTGGACTTGAAGAGGCTGTCCTCCCCAGCCGGCAGGGCACCCGGCAGACCTCTGATGCCCAGGGATGGAACACGTAGAAGCACTTGGAGTTGGCAGCCTTGGCGCGGGCAGACCTTATCTGAGTGTGCAAGGCTTCCCCGGCAGCAAAGAGCCGTGGATGTGGTTGAGTGGCAGCCAGAGGAGAGGAATGGAAGAACACGGCAGATGCCCCTTGCTGACCACGGGGACAAGGTCATGTTCACCTGTGTGATCCCAGGACCCACACAGTGACAGGCACAGAGTTAAGGGGTGATACCAGAGAATCAGTTGAATCAAGACTCTTAAAAACAGGATATCAGAAGATTTTTTTAAAAAAAGAGAAGTCCAGGGCTTCCCTGGTGGCGCAGTGGTTGAGAGTCTGCCTGCTAATGCAGGGGACACGGGTTCGAGCCCTGGTCTGGGAAGATCCCACATGCCACGGAGCAGCTGGGCCCGTGAGCCACAATTGCTGAGCCTGCGCGCCTGGAGCCTGTGCCCCGCGACGGGAGGGGCCGCGATAGAGAAAGGCCCGCGCACCGCGATGAAGAGCGGTCCCCGCACCGCGATGAAGAGTGGCCCCCGCTTGCCGCAACTGGAGAAAGCCCTCGCACGAACCGAAGACCCAACACAGCCAAAAATAAATAAATAAATAAATAAATAAATAAATAAGAAAATCCTTAAAAAAAAAAAAAAAAAAAGAGAAGTCCAATATATATATATACATATATATATACACATACATATATATATATATGTATGTGTATATATATATGTATATATGTGTGTGTGTGTGTGTATACACACACTTTTTTTTTTTTTTTTACACACACTTTTTAATATGATAAAGTTGGCATCTGAAACTGATGAGAAGATGGACTATTTCATATATGATATTGGGACAACTGGGTAGCCATCCAGACAAAATCAAGTCAGATGTATACCTGAACTCAAATACTAGGACAAATGTGAAGTAGGTTAGAGAAGGAAACACAAAAAGATCAACAGTTCAAAAGACGGCGGGCAGGGGATAGGAACGTGCAGTTCACAGAAAATAATAATGGATCTCAAGCACATGAAAAGCGGTACAACCTTGCTCATAGTAAGAGATAACATTGGATATTATGCAAAAGTTAGATAACATGATGGTTGGGCAAGGCTGTGGGAAACAGGCACTGGTTGAGAAGGCTATCTGTGCTCTTCCAGTCTCTGTCTCTGGCTTATCCTTTCCAACTCCCTGGCAGCAATGATAACTGGGTCCATAGTGAGATTGTAGGACACTTGGACAAAGGCTCACCAGCCAGCCACGTCCTGGTGTTGCCTGAACTTTTATGGGCACTTTGGTCTGTACACATGGATGTGAGCTGGCTGAGGGGCACTGACTCACGTTAACCAAACTCACAGGAAGCTGGTGCGTGAATTAGAATGCTAAGTCGTTAATTGACAAAGGGAGATACTCCTTTGCAATGACACAACAGGCGTGTCTGCGATCCCAGGTCCCTCATTCTAAAGATCAAAATACCTAGGAAGCTAAATTGGTGAGCACAGGATGACCTGATGAACATGGAAGCAAGCAGAAATGTAGTGAAACACAGTGAGGGTCGTAATAATTACCACAAGCCAGGAGGTCTGCTAATCTCTTTCTGTATGGACAAATTGCGTTATTGAATATTTACACATTCATGTGTTCAACCAAATTCATGTGTTGGGCTTCCCTGGTGGCGCAGTGGTTGAGAGTCTGCCTGCCAATGCAGGGGACACGGGTTCGAGCCCTGGTCTGGGAAGATCCCACATGCCGCGGAGCAACTGGGTCCGTGAGCCACAACTACCGAGCCTGCGCGTCTGGAGCCTGTGCTCCGCAACAAGAGAGGCCGCGATAGTGAGAGGCCCGCGCACCGCGATGAAGAGTGGCCCCCGCTCGCCGCAACTGGAGAGAGCCCTCGCACAGAAACGAAGACCCAACACGGCCAAAAATAAATAAATAAAGAAAATATGGTATGAAGTTAAAAAAAAAAAAAAAGAAATGAAATATCAAATTCATGTGTTCATGTGTCTAGTATATGTCAGGCCCTATTCTAAACACTGAGGAGATAAATGTGGACAAAACGGACCAAGTTCCCTGCTCTGGAGCTTACATGCTATTAGGCTAGAAGGCAATAAACAAATACATGTATAAGATGTCAGGTGATATGTGCTATGGAGTAAAATAAAGCCAGGTGAATGAGGAAAGAGTAAGCACAGGACTATATGTTAATGTTCTCATTTTCTAGATGAAGAGGGTAAGCTACAGAGAAGTGACTTGCCTGCGATATTTTCCCTTATGTTTGGTACTTACAGGAATACCATATTCCAGGCATGTCTCGTAATTCTTAAGATTATGTCTAATAATTTCTCATCTCCTTATCGCCAATTTACGGGTAATGTGGCTACACGGAAGACACACGGTTAGGCGGGGAGGCCAAGTCACGCGCCAGGTCACATGATCATTAACAGGTAGAGAGGGGTTAGAGACGAGGTGTTCCCAGTGTCTGCTCTTAACCGCTGCACCAGACAGCTCGTTCCTGTCTCTCTTCAGACAGACCTGTGTGTCAGGCTCAGCAACACTTACTCTCATAGCGGGCGGGACACACAAGAACAACTTCTCTTTCTTTTGGTGCCCTCTTCTAGGTCCCGTGCTCTTCATGGATGGATCCGACCTCTTCCGCTAACTAGCTGTGTAGTCTGGGGCAAAGTTGCTCACCCTCTCTGTGTCAACCGCTCCGTCTGTAGGTAAACTTTGAAAGTCTGATATAAGGAAAGCACTTAGCGCAAAGCCCGGCCCAAACAATAAATGTTCCCTATTGTGTTGTTACAGGCAATACAGTTGCTCAGTTGTTTCAGTGTCACGGCCATGACGCCTTCACTGGAACCTCGTTGGACCCTAGGGCCCACATTCTAGACTACCAAACCAAGGTCGCCTCATTAGCTCCCTTTATACTCCCTCAGCCCCACACGGTAGGCACTAAGGTTTCCACTTCTCAGCTGGGGAATTAAGGCTCTGGAGGTGAAGGAGCTTGCCCTAGTGGCCTGCAGCGGGGGCAGGGCGGGGGTCCTGACAACCAGGGCAGCAGTGCTCGCAGGGCGCGATCTCGGGTCCCAAGTTCTCTCTGCAGCCCCTGCCAGGCGACACCGGACAGGCACTCCTGGACTCCCAGCCTTCGACTGGGTCTTCGGCCTGGACAGAGCCAGCCCGTGGGACCCTATTGTCTTCACAGTGAAGACCAGATGACGTTTTTCGTACTCGGACCAGTCTGCTGCACATCAATTCCACAGACGCCCTCCTCTATTCTCCCAACCCCAATTCCCCTGAATTCTGTCTTTACGCGAGAGCTGGTGCCAAAGAAGAGGTCCGCCCCAGCCCAGCCTCCGCTCATGCGCGCAGAGGCGGTGCCGGGGACTGGGCCGATCAACCCGCGCGGCTCCACCTACCCGCGCGGAAAGGGCGGGGCATGCAAATTGAAAATGGCGCTTCAGCCCGAGGACGACGAAGCTGCCGCAGGTACAGAATTCCTCTTCCACGATGTAGAGAATAGAAACTCTTCACGAGAGTGTGGTGTGGTGCCACCCACAGTACTGTCACTGAAGCAAAGGAAGTGAGACCTCGAGTGAGCAGTGACAGGGGTCACACTGAGTCCAATATGGATGAGAGGAAGACGGTGACAGTGAGGGCAGGTGGCTGGGTATCGCTTCTCGGCCTTTTGGCTAAGATCAAGTGTAGTATCTGTTCTTATCAGTTTAATATCTGATACGTTCTCTATCTGAGAACAACGTATTAAACGGATTTTTGAAGCCTAGGAGTTGGAGTAGGAGCTTGCTCCGTCCACTCTACGCATCGACCTGGTATTGCAGTGTTTCCAGGACTGGTGCACCCCTCTGGGGGAAGTATCTCGAACTCACAAAGGAAGATCCGTGTTTCTGTTTCTTGTTCGTCGCCCGGTTGGTTAGTAAATTTTCCACGTTTGGAGAGTTGAAGTGTCTTTTTTGCTTTTTAGTTTCTCAGTAGTGTTTCCGCAGTTCTTTCGGTTGGATTCGTTCTGGCAGATCGAAGTGCATAGGTTACGGGTGTTCGCGTTCTAGAGAGAGAAAACACTCTTACTGGAAACTTTTCCACGACTTCCCCACTGGGCAGCGTTGGGCGCGGCTGCTTTCTTGTTTGGAGAGGAAGCCCAACGAACTGCAGCTGACTGTGCTCTCTGCTTTGTCTCTGCGTGGTTTGGCTCTTTTTTTCGTTCACCACGGTGAAGGAGAAAGAGTGGCCTGTGCCCAGAAAAAACCGGCGCACAGCCGTGCAGACACAACGCCAACCGTAAATGAGACCGAGTGCTGAGATCCCGTATCCGGAGTTTGTTTGTGATTCAGTGCGTCTCGGGCTCTGAGGCCCACGAATGTGTCTTTCTAACACGTTCTCAGGGGCTGAGAATGTTGCTGGTCGGGGGACCGCTTTACCGCCATCACTGACGTGGGAGAGGAGTTGCAGACCTGGCCTTAGCGTAGACCCCCGTAAGGCCGTGGGCACACTGCTCTCATCTCTTGTCAGCTTCAACGTCTCTTTCTGTAAAAGGGGATGGAGATACTTATCTCCTGGTGTTATCATGAGAATTAAGTAAGATGAAATGTGTGAAGTGCTCAGCCAAGGGACTGGCACACACACAGTCCTCTATGTCTCATAGCTGTTAGTGTGGCCCAGGAAGCCAGTGTAGTCTTCCCCAGAAAACATACAGAGTAATATGTACACATTGACCACCCAGTGCCATTTCTTTTCCAGTGTGTGTGACTTACAAAGTCAGTGCTTCTCCATCTTTAATGTGCACAGGGCTCCCCTGTGGCCCTTACTGGAATGCAGATTCTTGTTCAGTAGGGGTCACAGACTGAATTGTGCCCCCAAAGTTCGTATCTTGAAGCCCTAGTGGGAGGGGAGGCCTCTGGGGCCAATGAGGTTAAGAAGAGGTCAGGAGGGGTGGGGCCCTCTTGTTGGGATTAGCTCCCCAATGAGTGGGGGCACCAGCGCGCTTGTTCTTTCTCTCTCTATCCAACACGTGAGGAGAGGGAGGGAAGTGCGCCATCTGCAAGCCAAGAGAGGGATCTCCCCAGAACCCTGCCACGCTGGCACCCTGATCGGGGACTTCCAGTCTCTCCAGCACGGTGAGAAAATACATTTCAGTTCTTTAAGCCACGAGCCTGTGGCATTTTGTTTTGGCAGCCCTGGCAGCCCCATCAAACTAAGACCGGAGGTCTGACTTGGTGCCTGCATCCTGCGTTTCTCACCAGCTCCTGGGCGATGTGGATGCTGCTGGTCACAGACCGCACTTTGAGCAGCAAGGGCCTAGAACCGATTACTAGAAAGTGACCCTAAAGGCTGTATATTCTCCCTGACGATGAGTACTTTCAATGTTCTCCTGTAAATCTACAACAGAGATCTGTTATTATAACCCCAAACTCTTAACAGCTCTGGCTTGTCAGAGGCACTCAGCAAATCATTGCCAGAGAGAAGAATGGATGAGCCAAGGGTTGTGCCTGACCGTTGGCTGCCTGGCCTCGGGGGGAGGCCTCTGCCCTTGGAAGACCTTTGGAAGCATCGTGGGTGAGTCAGGCAGCCTCTCTCCCCTCTGAGACTTGGGGGTGATAACGCTTCCTCAGGGTACTGTAAAGGTAAAAATGAGATTGTGACCAGGAATGTGCCATAAGCAGTGCCTGGCTCACACACAGAGGCACTAACAAACCGTCGGTGAGCAGATCTGAGCCCCACGAACGGTTTCTTGGCCTCTGGACTGGAACTCCTTGATGCAACGCTCATGTTGGCCTCCTGACCTGGAAGCTGACCAGACTGTCCCGGTCAGGGCAGCCAGCGGGCCCGGGCGGGAGGATAAGAATGGGGGGATGGGGGGATGGGGGGATGGGGGGATGGGGGGGTGGGCCGGGGGGGGGGAGATGAGGGAATTTATTTAGAGCCACTTTTTATTTTCTGTGACATGGAAAATACTTCTGTGCCTGGCCTTCACCCATTTTTTCCCTATTGAATGGTTGTTCTTTTATAATAACTTCTAGGAGCTCGTTATGTGTTAGAAAGATAAGTACTTTTTCTGTGATTGGGGTTGCAAATATTTATTCTTACTTGTTTTGTCATAAATCACCTGTAAGTGATGTGACACCCCGGGGCAGGTGCTGGGAGTAGACAGAGGCAGTCCAGAAGCCATTCCTGCCCTCAGGGCGCCTCCAACCCAGGATGGGGACTTAAGACACCGGCCCAGATGGCCAGAACACCAAGCAGGACAAGGAGGAGGCCAGTGAGAGATGAACAGATGGGTGGGGTGTTTGGACCACAGCCACCCCTTCTCAGGGAAGCCAAATGAGTTGAGCAGAAGGTGGTCTGATGCACACAGATCTGAACAGGGCTCATGGGATGGGGGGCGGGGGGGGGGGCCTGAAGAGCCTTGTCAAGCACATCACACATTGTCTCATTTGACCTTCATCCATTCGTGCAACAAATATTCACTGAGTGCCAAGTACATACGGAGCACTACCACAGGTGCTGAGGAAAGAGCAGCAAACAAAGCCTTTACCATCAAGGTGAAAAGCAGTACAGCACTCATATCTGTATATGCGTGAGTAGACCTACATACCTATGTGTCTGTGTGTCCGTATCTATGTGTATAACTATGCCACGTGACAATCATAGGTGTCAATAACGACTTGGCAGCCGGCAGAGAAATAAGACCAGGTGAAGTGGGATGTGAAACAGGAATAGCTCCGGGTGGGTAGGTGGAGATAGTTGACAGCACTGTAAAATGGAATTATTTCTGTTTTACAGGCAAGAAGTGACTTTCCCTAGAGTGTACTTATCAAGACATTCCCATGGGCTTGCATTTCCACGCGTAGCTTCACAAGTCCGCTAATCAGAGAAGCATTATCATTATCCCCAGTTAAAAAATCATGATCCCCAATTTAAAAAAAACCGAGGCCCCAGTGTTTAGTGAGATGCTTGAATGCAAATCCTGACTTTGTTTCACATTAGCTGTGTGACCTTAGGCAAGTTGCTTGGCCTCTCAGCAGCACTTCAGTCTTTAACAGCGCCGCGTGGCTTGCGGGATCCCAGTTCCCCGACCAGGGATGGAACCCGGGCCCCGCCCCCCCCCGCCCCCCTCCCGCAGTGAGAGCGCCGAGTCCTAACCACTGGGCCGCCAGGGAATTCCCTCACACACTTTAAATATTCTTAACTTTAAATATTCTTAGGCATGTTAAAAAATAAAGAGAAACGAGTGAAATTCAGTTTAATGTTTTCTTTAACTCAAGATACTTTGGCAATTCCCTGGCGGTCCAGTGGTTAGGAGTCGGGGTCGGGGGTGGGGGGTGGGGGTGGGGGGGCCGGGTTTGATTCCTGGTCGGGGTTACCGGGAGCTGCGGCGCGGCCACAAAAATAGAACAAAAAACAAAAACAGATATCTGAAATATCACTTCAACACGTAATTAATACGGAAATTACGGAGATATTTGATAGTTTTTAATACTAAGCCTTTGCAATCCCATGTGTATTTTACACTTAACAGCACATATGGATTAGGAGGAACCACCTTCCTAGCGCTCCCCAGCTGCGAGTGGCTAGTGGCTGTGACAGCTCAGGTCAACAGAATGGGGATGAGAGTGGAGGGAAACGAGTGAGGCGCTTGTCTTGGCCAAAAAACTTCAGGGAGCACCAAAAACCCAGTAATCAAAATAAATCTCTCGGGACTTCCCTGGTGGTCCGGTGGTTAAGAATCCGCCTGCCAATGCAGGGGACACGGGTTCGAGTCCTGGTCCGGGAAGATCCCACATGCCGCGGAGCAACTAGCCCGTGTGCCACAACTACTGAAGCCCACGCGCCTAGAGCCCATGCTCTGCAACAAGAGAAGCCACCGCAATGAGAAGCCCGCGCACCGCGCGAAGAGTAGCACCCGCTCGCCGCAACTAGACAAAGCCAGCACACAGCAATGAAGACCCAACACAGCCAAAAATAAATAAATAAATAATCAAAATAAATTAATTATTAAAAAATAAATAAATAAATAAATAAATCTCTCGATTATCTTAGAATCCAGGTAAGATGAATTGTATCAAAATAGTACTTATCTTGATTGCTGAAGAGCGTTTCGGGGCGGCACTCCCTTAAATGTCCCCCCACCTCCCCGCCCCGAAGGCTAGTTTCTCACTGGCCTCACCTAGTCTTGGCCCCGGATAATAATACTAATACCCACCCCGTGGAGTTATGGGGAGAATCAAATGAGTTAATACACACGGAGCGCTCGGCAGAGGGGCGGGCTCTGGGAAGGGCTCAGGCAGCCCCCGCCATCAGGCTTTCCCTGCGGCAGGGTGAAACGACCCACTGGGTTTCAGTCCTACATCAGTGATACCTTCTAGCTCTTCTGAGATCCAGTGAAAGAAATAGAAACTCCCCAACTAAAGTGAAGCTCTGTTAGGAAGGGGGATGGAAAAGGTTTACGCTGCCTGGGCAGCCTGCAGCCTTTGCCACAGAGAAGCGTTGCCGCTGCGAAACTTTATCCCCGCTTTGCCAGAGGCCTTAATTTATTTACGGTCCTTGATGCCCAGAGCGTCCCTGGCAGTCACTCTCCTCTCTGGTGTCCTGCCACCCCAGGCCAGATCTTCCCCTCTTCAGCCCTGGATCGGGCCAGGACCCTCCTAAGTGCTTCCCCGATTCAGTCTGTTTTGTACACCTTTTGTTCACTCAACAAACGTTTCCTGTGCACCTCCTACAGGCCGGGCACTGGGCTAGTGCTGGGATACAGAGGTTAAGTGCTGACGAGGGTCGCCGCCCTCAAGGATCTCAGATTTCAGTGGCGGAGATAAAGGACTGCCCCCAACGAGTGGTGAATGGTGGACTTGAAGTCCGGGGTGGGATGAAATACAAAGGAGGGCCGCAATCATCCTGGGGTGGGGTGCGGAAGAGCCCACGAGGAAGGCTTGCTGGGGCAGCTGAAGCCCAAGCGGAGCCCAGAGGCTCTGCGTTAAGAATTAGACAGGTGAGGAGGAGGTGTAGGGAAAGGAGGTCTCAGGCAGAGGAAGCTTTCTGTAGGAAGCCCGGCATCTGGGTTCATTCGTAGAAGCACCGACGGACGCAGGCGCTTGAGTTGGAGAGAATCCCCTCCAGCTGCTCAGCCCGGCCCTCCACATCCACACACCTCCTCCCTTCCCCACTGTGGGCCATCCGCCTTCCGCCTGGCAGGGAGATGAACCCACCGGCCCTGGGAAGCCCCCCTCTAGATCTTCCGCTCCCGGGACTCAGAATGAGTCCCCCACCCGACCCTACGAAGCGGAGGCCTATTTAACACATATGCAGTCTGGGCGTTTCTAGCGAATGTGTCTTGCGACCTCGTCTTCAGGAAAACTCTCAGCCGACGGCTCCTCCCACAGCCCCCTCTAGCCGCCCACCCGGAATCCCCTACGGTTCGGTCTTTTGTGTCCGCTTGCATTGATGCCAAAGAAGAGCTCCCCCGCAGCAGCCCAGAGGATAAGGTCAGCCCGCCGGAGCCACGCCCCCCTTGGGCGAGCGGGGGCGGGGCATGCAAATCAGAAATGGCGCTTCAGCCCGAGAACGACGAAGCTGCAACAGATCCAGAATTCCTCTTCTACAATGTAGAGAATAAAAAATCTGCACGAGAGTGTGGTGTAGTGCCACCCACAGTATTGTCACCGAAGCAAAGGAAGTGAGACCTCGAGTGAGCAGTGACAGGGGTCACACTGAGTCCAATATGGATGAGAGGAGGACGGTGACAGCGATGGCAGGTGGCTGGGTATCGCTTCTCGGCCTTTTGGCTAAGATCAAGTGTAGTATCTGTTCTTATCAGTTTAATATCTGATACGTTCTCTACCCGAGAACAACATATTAAATGGATTTTTGGAGCTGGGAGTTGGAGTAGGAGCTTGCTCCGTCCACTCTGCGCATCGACTTGGTATTGCAGTGTTTCCAGGCCCGGTGCATGCCCCTCCGGGGGTAATAACTGGTGTTTAAAAAGTAAGAGTTCTGTGGTGTCTCTCGCTATACGCTGCTTTAGCGAAGCTTTTTCTCTCTGAGTGGCTCAGTACCTTTTCCTTCTCAATAGTGTTATTAAATACGTGCGACTGTTTCTCTTGGAAGCTTGCTCCTATGAGATAGCTGGTATCTGCGAAAGAAAGAGCAGTTGGTCGGCTTGAGAGACGAACCGCAAGGACAGAGAGAACTCTCTCAGCCTTTCCTACTTTTCAGCGTTGGGAGGGTTCATCGTGCTGTTTGGCAGACAGACTAACGACCAGAAGAAACTGACTGCCCTACCATGTCTCTGTGTGCTGTGGCTGTTTCCGCATTCACCGTGCCGTTTCTTTCCGTTTCTTTTCCTCTTAGTAACTGAACGTCCCTTTCTCCATTTTTCTTTCATTTCCGCCATGTTTCAAACCCTGTTCTTGGGCTAAGAATTTCTTCTCTTTTCTGCCTTTTTTCTAAGTGGAGTTTTGTGCTTTTGCTCAAACTTGGCGTGCTCCGGAGGGCATAGTTTCTGCCCCACAGCCTTCTCACGGGGCCTCTCTCCCCCATTCCTCCGTCTGTAGAAACTAGGAAAGGAGCGGAGAGGGTATCCAAGCTTCCTCTTGCTGTTCCCAGACCGTTTCCACGCCACCCTCAAGGCACAAGGAAAACAGTAACTTGAGTCTTCTGTCTTCCGTCTCTACTTTCCTCGGCTTCTTTTGGTGTCTCCAGCATTACTCCTGTCCTCATGGTTCCTGATGTCAATATCCACAGGCAGAAAAGGATCGAGCGGGAGGGCAGCTCCCGCTGAGAGCCACGAAGATCCACCCGGAATGTAGGTTTAAATGATGGGCTTTCCGGGCTTCCCTGGTGGCTCAGTGGTTAACAATCCGCCTGCCAGTGCAGGGGACACGGGTTCGAGCCCTGGTCCAGGAAGATCCCACAGGCCCCGGAGCCACTAAGCCCGTGTGCCACAACTACTGAACCTGCGTGCTGCAGCTACTGCAGCCCGCACGCCTCGAGCCCGCAACAAGAGAAGCCACCGCAATGAGAAGCCCGCGCACCGCAACGACCAGTAACCCCCGCTCGCCGCGACGAGAGCAAGCCCCCGAGCAGCAACGAAGATCCAACGCAGCCAAAAATAAATAAATAAATACATTTATATTAAAAAAAAAAAAAAAAAGTGATGGGCTTTTCACTTAGGTGTGTGGGTTGGTTGTACTGTATACAGCTGACTGACTGACAAGGAGAGGTCAGTGCCACTGAAGGAGTTTTATTACTTACAGTTCCCAAGAGAAGAGGGCACGCCACACCCTGCAGCGAGCCACATGGGGGACTCGGCCTGGCCTGCTTGGTTGGGAGGCAGGAGAGGAGAGTATATGGCCTTTATCATCCTGGGGAGGGGAGGGGAGGGGAGGGGAGGGTGGGAAGAATGGGCAGAGGCAGCAGGGTAGGCAAGTTTGAGCAAGGTTCGGATTGGACCATTAGAATAGCATTCGGTGAGCTTTGGGCTACAGGGCTGTTCTCTAGTTGTGAGGTACCGGGCCCTGGGGTGAGAGAGGGCAGGGGAAATACTAGCTGGAGTGTGAGAGTAACTAGAGGAGGCAGTTGCAGATACGGGTGTTGGAAGATTGCTTTGCACGTGAACGGCAGGCTCCCAAAGCAAGCAGGTTGCATTTCTAGGAATTAGTTAGTCCTGGGAGGGGCAGTCTCTTCCAGGCCAGCAGGCCCTCAAGATGTCAAAGCATCGTAAATTATAGAAAAATTTAAAACATGATTAATCCAGTGGATGATCATTTTATTTGAACTTTCCAGTCTTGGGATTACCTAGGGGTAGAGTGTGGAAAGGCAAAGAGGGCGCTAGTAGAAGCATTCGACATACACCTCTCCTACCAAGGCATCCCCCCCCCGCAGCACGAGATCAGATTCCAATGAACAGTATACATTGGGGTTTATTCATTCAAGAAATATGGATTGAGGGACTTACTTCCCCGGTGGCGCCGTGGTTAAGAATCCGCCTGCCAATGCAGGGGACACGGGTTCGAGCCCTGGTCCGGGAAGATCCCACATGCCACGGAGCAACTAAGCCCGTGTGCCACAACTACTGAGCCTGCGCTCTACAGCCCGCGAGCCACAACTACTGAGCCCACGTGCCACAACTACTGAAGCCCGCACGCCTAGGGCCTGTGCTCCACAACAAGAGAAGCCACTGCAATGAGAAGCCTGCGCACCGCAACAAAGAGTAGCCCCCGCTCAATGCAACTAGAGAAAGCCCGCGCACAGCAACGAAGACGCAATGCAGCCAAAAAGTAAATAAATAAATAAATTTATTTTAAAAAAGAAGAAGAAGAAGAAAACCTAGAGGAAGATTTAGGAAATTATAAGTCCTTTCGACTCAAAATCTGAAAGATATGTTTTTAATTGATACATATGATGATATAAAAACAACTTTCCATGAAACCTTGAAGCAATGGAATCATCACCTTAAGTAAAGCCAAAGCCAGATATCCAACAGGAGAAAATGGTCACCGCTTCCATTACAGACAAAGGGCCAGTCCCCTGAATGTGTAAATTGCAGATCCACGCCCTTAGGATAAAGCCCATCCGAGAATCCAGGAGGAAAAGGGCCGAAGACCCCCAACAAGGAGTTAGCTCACAGAGAGAAAATAAAGGCGTCTCTGAAACAGGAGAGGACGCTCAACCTTATTTACCCAAGATTAGAAAACTGCAAATCCAAACTACGCCGAGGTACCATTTTCACCTATGAGATCGACCCCTCCCCCTTTCCCCACCCCGCACCAAAAAAGCATTCGCAGGTTTGATGCCACGTGGGGTTGTTGGCAAGGCTGGGGAAAGAGGCGCTGCCGGGGAACGCCTGCCCTGCTCTTCCGGTCACCGTTCGTGATCTCCCGAACTTCCAGGCTCCGTTGCAGTGAGGATGGCTGGGACCGCGACGGCCCTGCACCACCGTGAGGGCACAAGGGCACGCGACCGGCCTCCGCAGAGCGCCGTGCACGGGGGCCGGGCGCGATTCGCAGGCCCTTCAGTCCGTGCACGTCGATTTGAGCAAACTCCGCGGGAGTGAATCACGCTGCGAAAACGGAGATGCTAAGTTATTGATTTGCGACGGGCAGTGTTGCATTCCAACGACTGTCACCCAGGACATCCCTTCTCAGGACGCCCCCCCCGCCCCCCCCCCCCAAGGGGACCCGAACCGTCGGGCAGAAGACGGGCGGGAGAACACCGACGCGAGCAGAGCGGCCCCGAGCAAGGAGGGGCGAGGTGGGTGTGGTGGCGGTGGCGGCGGCGGCGGCGGCTGACGAGCCGCCGTAATCGTGGCGTGTGTCGGGCACTGGCTAAGCGTGGAGGAGGCGCTCTTAGTCATTGAACGGTTGTTGAATGTGCAGTGCGTGCGTGGGGGAAGAGCAGTGGGCAAAAGCAAGTTCTTGATTTCTGGGGCTCGAACCGTGACAGCTGCTACCGTGTCAGCGCTCCCCTCGCATTCTCCGGCTGCCGCCCCTGTCTCGGGTCTGCGGCAGGACGTGCACCGGCCAGGAGGCCAGGAGGCGGGCTCCGGGTCCGGCCTGGGTTCCGGGCGCGAGGAGCCGGTCCGGAGGGGGAGGGTGGAGTCCGCCCGCGGTAGCCGCGCGTCCTCGGGCGACAGAAGGCGGAGCATGCAGATTAGAAATGGCTGTTCGGCGCGGGAATGACGGGACAATCAAGTACACAGAATTTCTCCTCACAAAGGTAGAGAACAGAAAGTCTGCACAGGTCTCTAGTGATAGCACTGTGGACGACGCAAAAGAAGTCAGACGAGGCGTGAGGATGAGGGCGCTCACCGTGGCTTGAATAGGGATGAAGGGAGGACGGCAACGGCCAGAGGCAGAAAGGTGGTATCGCTTCTCGGCCTTTTGGCTAAGATCAAGTGTAGTATCTGTTCTTATCAGTTTAATATCTGATACGTCCTCTATCCGAGGACAATATATTAAATGGATTTTTGGAGCAGGGAGTTGGAATAGGAGCTTGCTCCGTCCACTCCGCGCATCGACCTGGTATTGCAGTACTTCCAGGAACGGTGCACCCCCTTTGGGGACCAGCAAGGTGTGCAAAGGGAGAGAAGTACGTGTATTTTTAGTAGGTATGTGGGGGGGATCACGAAGCTGCTTTTTATCCCTCCAGGTGGCGCCGACCGCTGATGTTGCAGTAGGCACTACTGCTGTGTTGGTGCTAGCGCTCTCCCCGTTTGAAGAGGTGCCAGTGACTTTTCTACGTGCCCCGCCTGCAGGGAAGTGAGCGGAGTCCTTGGCCGTGCCTGCACGCGCGGAAATTCCCCGCCCCTTCGCGTACCTCGTTATGGTGACAGCTGCTGCTTCGTGGTCACTTGTTTGGCTCCGGCAGGTAAGAGACAAACACTTCCGTGCTGGAGAAGGCTCCAGCCGTATGCGGGTGGGGGGCCTCGTAACGTGGGCTCGGCCCCCGTAACTCATGCCCATATTGGCATGCGTTCCTGCCCCGTCCGCAAGGCAGGCAGGCGCCCTGAAACCACTGTGTGAAAAGCAGATACCGGCTTCCACGTCGTGATTTTTAATTTTAGCATGGGTGCAGAGGCAGGTTTTTTAATTGGTTTCCCGCTTGTGGGAGCCTGGTGCCCGGGGAAGTTCTCTGATCTAGTTTTCGTGCTTCGTTTGAGGGGAAAACGCGGGTTGGCTCCTGGAGCCTGCAATCTTGACCAGAGGTGGCAAGCCAGGCAGTGCATACTGGTTTTCTCCACTGAAGCCCAAGAGCCCTAGAGCTTCCCGAGGCAGCGGGGTGGGGAAGAGGCAGAAGGAGGCTGTAGGAGCACCTTCTCCTCTTCCCGTTGCCAGCGTGCGGTAGGCTCTGTCGACCTACGCCCGACGTAGACTGAGAGACGCGTTCCTCTTTCCTGGCAGCAGTCTATTTCTTCCTCGACGCAGGCAGTGTGGGTTCAGTACTGTTGTTTTCTTTTGTTTTCTTCGTTGTGGAGAAGACTCAGCTCCTCCGCAGGGACCTCCGTCCACTTCCTCAGCGGGGGCAGACGTACCTTCTCATCAGAGTGCTACAGGAAGAGTGGAGAAAAAAAAAAAAAAAGGAAGTGGACCTAATAAGGCGCGAGAAATACAGGCCCCCCACCCCTCCCCCCGGCCTCTCTTCTCTTGTCTTTCTCCCCTGCCGCTGTGAAGCCCGATCTCAAAACCTACACCCCAGCGCTGCCACTGCGGTGGAGCGAGCGCGCCCGCTGAGGCCGCCCGGCGCCGCGCTAGCGCTAAGCGGCAGTGAGTTCCAACTCGACCTACACGCGGGCGCAGCGTGACGCTGGGCAGGTTAATTGCCCCCTCCCACAGAGGGTGGCAGCGGGCGCTGGCGTCACTTCCTTCCTGAGTTCCCTCCCGCCGCCGCCGGTACAGCTGCAGTCTCACCGCCCCTTGCTGCCCAGCACGTGCGTGAGCTGATGCTTCCACCGCAGCGGTAGAGACCTCTGCTGTGTCACTTACCCTCCGCTCTGCCGTCCGCAAGGTAGCTTACTGGCCCCTGTCCTACCTCAGGCATCCGAGGGCTGCCCTGCGTAGCTGTGCCACGTCGTTTCACACGCCCACTGCCTCCGCGCGTCCCTGGCACTGCGGGCGCGTGGGGGAACAGGAAGACACTACTTCCTCCCTCACCCGTCTGCGACCTCGGTCCTGTCCGCCGCTTGGGTCCACGGACCTCTGCGCTGCGCCGCCGCCGCACGGGATTGTGTCGGCAGCGCGCGTGCGTGCAGTACTGCCCGGAGCGGTTAACGGACGAAGCTCTACGTAGGGGCAGCCGCTGCTTCGAGGAAGGTGGGCTGTTTCGGTGGGAGCGACTGTAACCTCGAACGAGGGGCGCGCGTGGGGCTACCGGCTAATCGCTACCTGTCAAGAAAAAAAGTAGCGCGCCAGGGCGCCTGCTTGCCTTGTGGACGGGACAGGAACGCATGCCGCTGGGCATGAGTTACGGGAGCCGAGCGCCCCCCTTACGAGGCCCCCCACCCGCATGCGGCTAGAGCCTCCGCCAGCACGGAAGCGTTTGTCCTTTAGCTGCCGGAGCCGAACAAGTGACCACGAAGCACAGCAGCTGCCACCATGAGGCGGGTACGCGAAGGGGCGGGGAGTTTCCGCGCGTGCAGGCACGGCCGAACACTCCTCCCACTTCTGTGCAAGCGCGGCACGTAGAAAATCAGTAGCACTTTCTCAACGAAGAAAACGCCCGTCCAAACGCAGCAGTAGTGCCTACTGCATCACCAATCAACGCCAGCTGAAGCAGTAGTATGTATGTAATTGTGAAACAATAAAACGTACAGTAGTTCTGAAGGAGAAAGACACATCGTAATCCTGTAGTTCCGAAAAAGAAAACAAAACACATATAGTTACAAAAAACAGACATTTTTCTTCTTTTGCACCCTTATTCCGGCCCCCAGAGGGGGTGCACCGTTCCTGGAAGTACTGCAATACCAGGTCGATGCGCGGAGTGGACGGAGCAAGCTCCTATTCCAACTCCCTGCTCCAAAAATCCATTTAATATATTGTCCTCGGATAGAGGACGTATCAGATATTAAACTGATAAGAACAGATACTACACTTGATCTTAGCCAAAAGGCCGAGAAGCGATACCGAGGTCAGCCCCTTCGCCAGCACACCCCTCTTCTCCCACGCCTTTCAGCTCACGGTGAGGAAACTCATCCTCAAACGAATGCCCGCCCTCTTGCCTAGACTTCACAGTGCCCTATTGCCACAACTTGTAACACATACCTAGTTTGTCATATCCTTTAACTTATTGGGGGCTTTTAGGCTTTCTATTCTCCCATGCCTCCCCCAGACAAACAGCCAAGCAATTTGCATGCCCCGCCCACAAGCGCGCCCGTTTCCTGCTCCCCGTGTGCGCCCTCTCGCGGTGGAACCGAAACAAGCGCGTACCCGGAAAGCTCCTTCCGCCTGCTTTCCCGGGAAACGCCCAGAGCGAGAGAGACGCACAGAGTTCTACCAGGTTTTGCTTTCCAGCATTTCTTTTTCTTCTCAACTTTTTCCCCAAACATACAGGTACGTTGAAAGATTTTTACGAGTGGACACCCACCCACCACCTAACGTCATCTTACTGTTGTACGGACGCATACGCACATGAGTTGGCTATGTTTAAGTTCTAGGGTCAAATTTTAATAACGTCGTTTCCCACAGTCCTTTATTTTCCCTTCTATCAGTTATTCACAAAAAGACTTAAATATAAGGAAAAACAAGACGAAACAAAGCAGGTCCTTCTTGTGTCAGGGCCTACTGGGTCCCGGAGAGCAAATGTGCATGTCTAGTTTTCCCTGGATACTGAGAGATAAGGGGAGCCCCATCAGCCTGGCTGTGTTTTTTGCCCCCTACGGTCAGTTCAGTGGCACAGGTGCAGCCCAGAGTGGTTAGGAGGTGGAGGTTGGCCACGTGAGCCTGACAGCGCGGGCACGGGGCGAGGCAGCCGCGGTGGGGGGGGCGGGGGGAGGAATCTACGTGCGGGGGAAATTGTCTGGATGAGGGGTGGGGGTGAAGGGACGCTGAAAGGTGTGCCGACAAAACAATGAATCAATAGTCAATCTAAGAAGGAAACGGGAAATTTTCTTCGAGCCCACCTGAGGGTTATAACCGGGGAGACGGTCTTTCCGAAACCTCTGAGGACTGTTGCGAAGAGGTAATGTACTTTCCTCCCCCGCCCCACCCCCGGGCCGCGTGGCTTGCGGGATTGTGGGATCTGGGATCTTAGTTCCCCCACCAGGGATTGAACCCGGGCCCTCCGCAGTGAGAGCGCCGACTCTTACCCACTGGACCGCCGGCAAGTCCCATGTGATACTTTTTGTTTTTAATTGAAGTATAGTTGACTTACAATGTTTCAGGTGTACAGCAAAGTGATTCAGATATATTTATTTGCTTTTTATTATATGTTCTTCAGATATATAATATATATTCCTTTTCAGATATATATACACGCTGTATATATTATACAGTATCATATAGTCTTTTCAGGTTCTTTTCCATTATAGGTTATTACAAGATATTGAATATAGTTCCCTGTGTTATACAGTAGGTCCTTGTTGTTTCACTCTTTTATGTATGGTAGTGTGTATCTCTTAATACCAAATTCCAAATTTCTCCCTCTCCTCCTCACTTTCCCCTTTGGTAGCCATAAGTATATGTGATTGTAGAGAAGGGGTAAGTGCAATCAAGCACACATCTTGGTAAAAGGTTACAGCTACTCAGAAGGAACAGATATCTTAGTTAAGGGTGTTAGTGCTTTTCTAAGTATGGGAAGCATGCAAGAAACTGGGTGCATAAAATTTTCTCTTGCAAATATCTAACTCTCTGAGGTCGGGTTCTGTCAGTTTCCTCCTCATCCTGATCTCCACCCTGAATCCCTTTCAGGGTGGGTGGTAGGTCAGCAACTATAGAGACTAATGACTTGATCCTTGTAGAACTGGATGGTGGGTAATTCTTTATTTTACAGTCCCTTCCCTTTCAGTCTTAATTTCCACCAAGGCTAAGGGGGCATGTCGTAACCAAACTGTGCCACTTGCTAAGAATGCTCACTCCCAGGTCAGGTGAGGATTTCGTTGATAGGCCACTCAATGTGCTATTACTGGGCTAGGCCCTGTTAACAATAGCCAAAAGCCTCTGGACTGCCTGTCTTACTAGTCTGTTATGGTCCAGGAAACAGTTCCCGCTTGTTGCTCCTTCCCTCCTCTAGAGGTACACTATTGCAATCATTGCTCTTATAGAACTGGATATTTGATCTATCATCGCAAGTCCCCAAGTCATCGTTATTTCTGATCTCAGATGGCCTCGGCCTGTGGCAGCTCGAAGCAAGATTTTGGTTCCTGGCCAGAGATTGAGGTCAGGTCGAGGCAGTGAGAGCACCAAATCCTAGCCACTAGATTAGCGGTCAGTGACAAGGACCTGGTCCTTTGGCTTTGCAGAAAAGAATTCCCACAAAGACGGAAAGTAGTGAAACAAGTAAAGTGTTTATTAGGAGGAAAAGGGTACAGTATGTGTGGATAGACACACGGGTGGCTCAGAGAGAGAGTCGTGCCCTCGTGGTAGTTTGAATCACATTTATGGGGCATTTCTTCCAGGTTTCCTTTGACCAATCATCTTGCTTTGCCTGGCTCTGAGTCCGTATTTGGTATATGTCAAGGTCCCCCCCTGTGTGCCTGTGCATCTCTTGGCCAAGATGGATTCTAGCGAAGAGGCCGATGGGTAGTTGACATCACTTACTATGAGGTGACCCCCCCCTCCCTTTTTGACCTCCAAGGAGCCTTTCTGCACATGTGTAGTTGGGGAGGTCTCCTTGACTTCGAGAATGAAGAATATGTGGTCTTTTATCTCTTATCTGAGCAGGGTCCAGCCTCCTCCATCATCCTGGGTTTTGGAGTTTCTGCTATTATGGAGTTTCTGTCCACAGGGGACTAAGTTCAGCTGTTTGGCCTGGGGCCCATCTAGCTCCTGCCTCATTTCTATCAGCGGCTCAGTCACACGTTCAGTAATGCAGGAAACAGTAATCTTGTAAAATAGGCAGAATACAAGTAATATAGCTAGTAACATCAATAAGGTCATAAGTAAGTATTTAAACCAAGAATTCCATTAGATGCAGTTCAGTATCTCCCCAGGTCATCCGACCTGTTCCACACCAATTGCTATCTCCGGAGGACAACAATTGTTACCTGCAGGAGGGCTTTTTAAGTAGCGCTCTCCGTGTTGCGACTCCAAATCCTGGAACTAGTTTTATCCAGCCTTGCGGAGGCGGCATCTCCAGGTAACGTTGTTAAGTAGATGGCAGGCCCGAGGCTCCATCCAAGGCGGCTGCCAGGCTCTTCACCACTTCAAGCCTGCCTGACCAGCAGGTGTTGACGCCTTCAACAGGGTCGCCACTGCACTGCAATCTTGCCCTGTCCCTAGGCCTGTGGTCACGAGAAGCCCGGACCTGTCTCTTCCATGTTTGCAGTCTCTTACCCCGTTAAGACTCTCTGTATTCTCTTGGACCCCTCCTCCAATCCCCCTCGGATTTCTGAAACCTTGTTTTCTGACTCTCCCCACCCCCCATTCTCAACCTTCCTTCTCTGTCCCTCTAACCTTCCCCTGAGGACACGCATTCCTGCAGCCTACTCAGGTGGTGGCCATCTCTCTTTTTTTTTTTTTTTTTAAAGGATTTTCTTATTTATTTATTTATTTATTTATTTATTTTTGGCTGTGTTGGGTCTTCGGTTCGTGCGAGGGCTCTCTCCAGCTGCGGCAAGCGGGGGCCACTCTTCATCGTGGTGCGGGGACCGCTCTTCATCGCGGTGCGCGGGCCTTTCTCTATCGCGGCCCCTCCCGTCGCGGGGCACAGGCTCCAGACGCGCAGGCTCAGCAATTGTGGCTCACGGGCCCAGCTGCTCCGCGGTGGCCATCTCTCTTCACGCCTCATTTCGCTGGTCCTTGCTCCACGTTGTCACTTACACAGCACCCTCCCCCTTCCCTGTCTGCCACAGCCAACCTTGAATCTCACACCACCAGGCTATACCACCCACGACCAAGTCTCCTTGCTACTGTCGACCATCCAGCTGCAGGTCACTTCCTGGCAGGTTTTAGCTCCTGGCTCCCTGTCTCTCTCCAGCACACTCCTGTCATCATTCCTGGTGATGTCAACAGCCCCACCAGTTTCTTGACTTAGCCCCAACCCCAGTCACTCACTCCCCTGGTCTAACCCTAAATCTAGTCTTTTTAAAATTTTGTAAATTATTTTATTTTATTTTAGCCTGCGTTGGGTCTTTGTTGCTGTGTGCGGGCTTTCTCTAGTTGCAGTGAGTTGTTGCGGAGCACGGGCTCTAGGCTCACGGGCTTCAGTAGTTGTGGCTCACAGGCTCTAGAGCAAAGGCTGAGTAGTTGCTGCGCAAGGGCTTAGTTGCTCCGCGGCATGTGGGATCTTCCCGGACTAGGGCTCGAACCCATGCACCCTGAATTGACAGGCAGATTCTTAACCACTAGCACCACCAGGGAAGCCCCCTAGATCTAGTCTTTACCAAGTGCTTTAACCCCTCTGCTCCTAGCATCACACTCTCCAATCACCTTCCTCCTTCCCTCTCCCTCCCTCCCACCCTCCGTCCCTCCCTTAGCTACCCTTTGGTACCTGCCACCTGATGAAATAAAATTCATATTTTAAGGCAAGAAAAAAATGTTGAATATTTATTTATTTTGGCTGCACTGGACCTTAGTTGCAGCACTCAGGATATTTGTTGCAGCATGTGGACTTCTTAGTTGTGGCATGCATGTGGGATCTAATTCCCTGACCAGGGATTGAACCCAGGCCCCCTGCATTGGGAGCAGGAGCCTTAACCACTGACCCACAAGGAAGTCCTTGCAGCAATTGTTATCTTTAAGGGAAATGATTAATTGGCATTTTACATAAAGTTCACCAAGGATGTGTGCATATACAAGGTGAGTGGTGGGTTATCCTGACCCCTGACATGATAGAGAAAGGAATGTTATCTTCTAATGAGTTATCTGGCTGGTGGCAGAAGGACAAAAAAATGGATCTTTATGGTCCAGCAGGTATTTCTGCCCTTGGGGAGGTCTGTTTATGCATAACATAGATGCATAATGCACACTAGAGGGGAGGGAGGAGGCACAAATGGGCAGAGGAAAAAAGTTTTGTTTAAACTTTTCTTGTTTTGGGACTTCCCTGGCGGCCATCTGAGATCAGAAATAACGATGACTTGGGGACTTGCGATGATAGATCAAATATCCAGTTCTATAAGAGCAATGATTGCAATAGTGTACCTCTAGAGGAGGGAAGGAGCAACAAGCGGGAACTGTTTCCTGGACCATAACAGACTAGTAAGACAGGCAGTCCAGAGGCTTTTGGCTATTGTTAACAGGGCCTAGCCCAGTAATAGCACATTGAGTGGCCTATCAACGAAATCCTCACCTGACCTGGGAGTGAGCATTCTTAGCAAGTGGCACAGTTTGGTTACGACATGCCCCCTTAGCCTTGGTGGAAATTAAGACTGAAAGGGAAGGGACTGTAAAATAAAGAATTACCCACCATCCAGTTCTACAAGGATCAAGTCATTAGTCTCTATAGTTGCTGACCTACCACCCACCCTGAAAGGGATTCAGGGTGGAGATCAGGATGAGGAGGAAACTGACAGAACCCGACCTCAGAGAGTTAGATATTTGCAAGAGAAAATTTTATGCACCCAGTTTCTTGCATGCTTCCCATACTTAGAAAAGCACTAACACCCTTAACTAAGATATCTGTTCCTTCTGAGTAGCTGTAACCTTTTACCAAGATGTGTGCTTGATTGCACTTACCCCTTCTCTACAATCACATATACTTATGGCTACCAAAGGGGAAAGTGAGGAGGAGAGGGAGAAATTTGGAATTTGGTATTAAGAGATACACACTACCATACATAAAAGAGTGAAACAACAAGGACCTACTGTATAACACAGGGAACTATATTCAATATCTTGTAATAACCTATAATGGAAAAGAACCTGAAAAGACTATATGATACTGTATAATATATACAGCGTGTATATATATCTGAAAAGGAATATATATTATATATCTGAAGAACATATAATAAAAAGCAAATAAATATATCTGAATCACTTTGCTGTACACCTGAAACATTGTAAGTCAACTATACTTCAATTAAAAACAAAAAGTATCACATGGGACTTGCCGGCGGTCCAGTGGGTAAGAGTCGGCGCTCTCACTGCGGAGGGCCCGGGTTCAATCCCTGGTGGGGGAACTAAGATCCCAGATCCCACAATCCCGCAAGCCACGCGGCCCGGGGGTGGGGCGGGGGAGGAAAGTACATTACCTCTTCGCAACAGTCCTCAGAGGTTTCGGAAAGACCGTCTCCCCGGTTATAACCCTCAGGTGGGCTCGAAGAAAATTTCCCGTTTCCTTCTTAGATTGACTATTGATTCATTGTTTTGTCGGCACACCTTTCAGCGTCCCTTCACCCCCACCCCTCATCCAGACAATTTCCCCCGCACGTAGATTCCTCCCCCCGCCCCCCCACCGCGGCTGCCTCGCCCCGTGCCCGCGCTGTCAGGCTCACGTGGCCAACCTCCACCTCCTAACCACTCTGGGCTGCACCTGTGCCACTGAACTGACCGTAGGGGGCAAAAAACACAGCCAGGCTGATGGGGCTCCCCTTATCTCTCAGTATCCAGGGAAAACTAGACATGCACATTTGCTCTCCGGGACCCAGTAGGCCCTGACACAAGAAGGACCTGCTTTGTTTCGTCTTGTTTTTCCTTATATTTAAGTCTTTTTGTGAATAACTGATAGAAGGGAAAATAAAGGACTGTGGGAAACGACGTTATTAAAATTTGACCCTAGAACTTAAACATAGCCAACTCATGTGCGTATGCGTCCGTACAACAGTAAGATGACGTTAGGTGGTGGGTGGGTGTCCACTCGTAAAAATCTTTCAACGTACCTGTATGTTTGGGGAAAAAGTTGAGAAGAAAAAGAAATGCTGGAAAGCAAAACCTGGTAGAACTCTGTGCGTCTCTCTCGCTCTGGGCGTTTCCCGGGAAAGCAGGCGGAAGGAGCTTTCCGGGTACGCGCTTGTTTCGGTTCCACCGCGAGAGGGCGCACACGGGGAGCAGGAAACGGGCGCGCTTGTGGGCGGGGCATGCAAATTGCTTGGCTGTTTGTCTGGGGGAGGCATGGGAGAATAGAAAGCCTAAAAGCCCCCAATAAGTTAAAGGATATGACAAACTAGGTATGTGTTACAAGTTGTGGCAATAGGGCACTGTGAAGTCTAGGCAAGAGGGCGGGCATTCGTTTGAGGATGAGTTTCCTCACCGTGAGCTGAAAGGCGTGGGAGAAGAGGGGTGTGCTGGCGAAGGGGCTGACCTCGGTATCGCTTCTCGGCCTTTTGGCTAAGATCAAGTGTAGTATCTGTTCTTATCAGTTTAATATCTGATACGTCCTCTATCCGAGGACAATATATTAAATGGATTTTTGGAGCAGGGAGTTGGAATAGGAGCTTGCTCCGTCCACTCCGCGCATCGACCTGGTATTGCAGTACTTCCAGGAACGGTGCACCCCCTCTGGGGGCCGGAATAAGGGTGCAAAAGAAGAAAAATGTCTGTTTTTTGTAACTATATGTGTTTTGTTTTCTTTTTCGGAACTACAGGATTACGATGTGTCTTTCTCCTTCAGAACTACTGTACGTTTTATTGTTTCACAATTACATACATACTACTGCTTCAGCTGGCGTTGATTGGTGATGCAGTAGGCACTACTGCTGCGTTTGGACGGGCGTTTTCTTCGTTGAGAAAGTGCTACTGATTTTCTACGTGCCGCGCTTGCACAGAAGTGGGAGGAGTGTTCGGCCGTGCCTGCACGCGCGGAAACTCCCCGCCCCTTCGCGTACCCGCCTCATGGTGGCAGCTGCTGTGCTTCGTGGTCACTTGTTCGGCTCCGGCAGCTAAAGGACAAACGCTTCCGTGCTGGCGGAGGCTCTAGCCGCATGCGGGTGGGGGGCCTCGTAAGGGGGGCGCTCGGCTCCCGTAACTCATGCCCAGCGGCATGCGTTCCTGTCCCGTCCACAAGGCAAGCAGGCGCCCTGGCGCGCTACTTTTTTTCTTGACAGGTAGCGATTAGCCGGTAGCCCCACGCGCGCCCCTCGTTCGAGGTTACAGTCGCTCCCACCGAAACAGCCCACCTTCCTCGAAGCAGCGGCTGCCCCTACGTAGAGCTTCGTCCGTTAACCGCTCCGGGCAGTACTGCACGCACGCGCGCTGCCGACACAATCCCGTGCGGCGGCGGCGCAGCGCAGAGGTCCGTGGACCCAAGCGGCGGACAGGACCGAGGTCGCAGACGGGTGAGGGAGGAAGTAGTGTCTTCCTGTTCCCCCACGCGCCCGCAGTGCCAGGGACGCGCGGAGGCAGTGGGCGTGTGAAACGACGTGGCACAGCTACGCAGGGCAGCCCTCGGATGCCTGAGGTAGGACAGGGGCCAGTAAGCTACCTTGCGGACGGCAGAGCGGAGGGTAAGTGACACAGCAGAGGTCTCTACCGCTGCGGTGGAAGCATCAGCTCACGCACGTGCTGGGCAGCAAGGGGCGGTGAGACTGCAGCTGTACCGGCGGCGGCGGGAGGGAACTCAGGAAGGAAGTGACGCCAGCGCCCGCTGCCACCCTCTGTGGGAGGGGGCAATTAACCTGCCCAGCGTCACGCTGCGCCCGCGTGTAGGTCGAGTTGGAACTCACTGCCGCTTAGCGCTAGCGCGGCGCCGGGCGGCCTCAGCGGGCGCGCTCGCTCCACCGCAGTGGCAGCGCTGGGGTGTAGGTTTTGAGATCGGGCTTCACAGCGGCAGGGGAGAAAGACAAGAGAAGAGAGGCCGGGGGGAGGGGTGGGGGGCCTGTATTTCTCGCGCCTTATTAGGTCCACTTCCTTTTTTTTTTTTTTTCTCCACTCTTCCTGTAGCACTCTGATGAGAAGGTACGTCTGCCCCCGCTGAGGAAGTGGACGGAGGTCCCTGCGGAGGAGCTGAGTCTTCTCCACAACGAAGAAAACAAAAGAAAACAACAGTACTGAACCCACACTGCCTGCGTCGAGGAAGAAATAGACTGCTGCCAGGAAAGAGGAACGCGTCTCTCAGTCTACGTCGGGCGTAGGTCGACAGAGCCTACCGCACGCTGGCAACGGGAAGAGGAGAAGGTGCTCCTACAGCCTCCTTCTGCCTCTTCCCCACCCCGCTGCCTCGGGAAGCTCTAGGGCTCTTGGGCTTCAGTGGAGAAAACCAGTATGCACTGCCTGGCTTGCCACCTCTGGTCAAGATTGCAGGCTCCAGGAGCCAACCCGCGTTTTCCCCTCAAACGAAGCACGAAAACTAGATCAGAGAACTTCCCCGGGCACCAGGCTCCCACAAGCGGGAAACCAATTAAAAAACCTGCCTCTGCACCCATGCTAAAATTAAAAATCACGACGTGGAAGCCGGTATCTGCTTTTCACACAGTGGTTTCAGGGCGCCTGCCTGCCTTGCGGACGGGGCAGGAACGCATGCCAATATGGGCATGAGTTACGGGGGCCGAGCCCACGTTACGAGGCCCCCCACCCGCATACGGCTGGAGCCTTCTCCAGCACGGAAGTGTTTGTCTCTTACCTGCCGGAGCCAAACAAGTGACCACGAAGCAGCAGCTGTCACCATAACGAGGTACGCGAAGGGGCGGGGAATTTCCGCGCGTGCAGGCACGGCCAAGGACTCCGCTCACTTCCCTGCAGGCGGGGCACGTAGAAAAGTCACTGGCACCTCTTCAAACGGGGAGAGCGCTAGCACCAACACAGCAGTAGTGCCTACTGCAACATCAGCGGTCGGCGCCACCTGGAGGGATAAAAAGCAGCTTCGTGATCCCCCCCACATACCTACTAAAAATACACGTACTTCTCTCCCTTTGCACACCTTGCTGGTCCCCAAAGGGGGTGCACCGTTCCTGGAAGTACTGCAATACCAGGTCGATGCGCGGAGTGGACGGAGCAAGCTCCTATTCCAACTCCCTGCTCCAAAAATCCATTTAATATATTGTCCTCGGATAGAGGACGTATCAGATATTAAACTGATAAGAACAGATACTACACTTGATCTTAGCCAAAAGGCCGAGAAGCGATACCACCTTTCTGCCTCTGGCCGTTGCCGTCCTCCCTTCATCCCTATTCAAGCCACGGTGAGCGCCCTCATCCTCACGCCTCGTCTGACTTCTTTTGCGTCGTCCACAGTGCTATCACTAGAGACCTGTGCAGACTTTCTGTTCTCTACCTTTGTGAGGAGAAATTCTGTGTACTTGATTGTCCCGTCATTCCCGCGCCGAACAGCCATTTCTAATCTGCATGCTCCGCCTTCTGTCGCCCGAGGACGCGCGGCTACCGCGGGCGGACTCCACCCTCCCCCTCCGGACCGGCTCCTCGCGCCCGGAACCCAGGCCGGACCCGGAGCCCGCCTCCTGGCCTCCTGGCCGGTGCACGTCCTGCCGCAGACCCGAGACAGGGGCGGCAGCCGGAGAATGCGAGGGGAGCGCTGACACGGTAGCAGCTGTCACGGTTCGAGCCCCAGAAATCAAGAACTTGCTTTTGCCCACTGCTCTTCCCCCACGCACGCACTGCACATTCAACAACCGTTCAATGACTAAGAGCGCCTCCTCCACGCTTAGCCAGTGCCCGACACACGCCACGATTACGGCGGCTCGTCAGCCGCCGCCGCCGCCGCCACCGCCACCACACCCACCTCGCCCCTCCTTGCTCGGGGCCGCTCTGCTCGCGTCGGTGTTCTCCCGCCCGTCTTCTGCCCGACGGTTCGGGTCCCCTTGGGGGGGGGGGGCGGGGGGGGCGTCCTGAGAAGGGATGTCCTGGGTGACAGTCGTTGGAATGCAACACTGCCCGTCGCAAATCAATAACTTAGCATCTCCGTTTTCGCAGCGTGATTCACTCCCGCGGAGTTTGCTCAAATCGACGTGCACGGACTGAAGGGCCTGCGAATCGCGCCCGGCCCCCGTGCACGGCGCTCTGCGGAGGCCGGTCGCGTGCCCTTGTGCCCTCACGGTGGTGCAGGGCCGTCGCGGTCCCAGCCATCCTCACTGCAACGGAGCCTGGAAGTTCGGGAGATCACGAACGGTGACCGGAAGAGCAGGGCAGGCGTTCCCCGGCAGCGCCTCTTTCCCCAGCCTTGCCAACAACCCCACGTGGCATCAAACCTGCGAATGCTTTTTTGGTGCGGGGTGGGGAAAGGGGGAGGGGTCGATCTCATAGGTGAAAATGGTACCTCGGCGTAGTTTGGATTTGCAGTTTTCTAATCTTGGGTAAATAAGGTTGAGCGTCCTCTCCTGTTTCAGAGACGCCTTTATTTTCTCTCTGTGAGCTAACTCCTTGTTGGGGGTCTTCGGCCCTTTTCCTCCTGGATTCTCGGATGGGCTTTATCCTAAGGGCGTGGATCTGCAATTTACACATTCAGGGGACTGGCCCTTTGTCTGTAATGGAAGCGGTGACCATTTTCTCCTGTTGGATATCTGGCTTTGGCTTTACTTAAGGTGATGATTCCATTGCTTCAAGGTTTCATGGAAAGTTGTTTTTATATCATCATATGTATCAATTAAAAACATATCTTTCAGATTTTGAGTCGAAAGGACTTATAATTTCCTAAATCTTCCTCTAGGTTTTCTTCTTCTTCTTCTTTTTTAAAATAAATTTATTTATTTATTTACTTTTTGGCTGCATTGCGTCTTCGTTGCTGTGCGCGGGCTTTCTCTAGTTGCATTGAGCGGGGGCTACTCTTTGTTGCGGTGCGCAGGCTTCTCATTGCAGTGGCTTCTCTTGTTGTGGAGCACAGGCCCTAGGCGTGCGGGCTTCAGTAGTTGTGGCACGTGGGCTCAGTAGTTGTGGCTCGCGGGCTGTAGAGCGCAGGCTCAGTAGTTGTGGCACACGGGCTTAGTTGCTCCGTGGCATGTGGGATCTTCCCGGACCAGGGCTCGAACCCGTGTCCCCTGCATTGGCAGGCGGATTCTTAACCACGGCGCCACCGGGGAAGTAAGTCCCTCAATCCATATTTCTTGAATGAATAAACCCCAATGTATACTGTTCATTGGAATCTGATCTCGTGCTGCGGGGGGGGGATGCCTTGGTAGGAGAGGTGTATGTCGAATGCTTCTACTAGCGCCCTCTTTGCCTTTCCACACTCTACCCCTAGGTAATCCCAAGACTGGAAAGTTCAAATAAAATGATCATCCACTGGATTAATCATGTTTTAAATTTTTCTATAATTTACGATGCTTTGACATCTTGAGGGCCTGCTGGCCTGGAAGAGACTGCCCCTCCCAGGACTAACTAATTCCTAGAAATGCAACCTGCTTGCTTTGGGAGCCTGCCGTTCACGTGCAAAGCAATCTTCCAACACCCGTATCTGCAACTGCCTCCTCTAGTTACTCTCACACTCCAGCTAGTATTTCCCCTGCCCTCTCTCACCCCAGGGCCCGGTACCTCACAACTAGAGAACAGCCCTGTAGCCCAAAGCTCACCGAATGCTATTCTAATGGTCCAATCCGAACCTTGCTCAAACTTGCCTACCCTGCTGCCTCTGCCCATTCTTCCCACCCTCCCCTCCCCTCCCCTCCCCTCCCCAGGATGATAAAGGCCATATACTCTCCTCTCCTGCCTCCCAACCAAGCAGGCCAGGCCGAGTCCCCCATGTGGCTCGCTGCAGGGTGTGGCGTGCCCTCTTCTCTTGGGAACTGTAAGTAATAAAACTCCTTCAGTGGCACTGACCTCTCCTTGTCAGTCAGTCAGCTGTATACAGTACAACCAACCCACACACCTAAGTGAAAAGCCCATCACTTTTTTTTTTTTTTTTTAATATAAATGTATTTATTTATTTATTTTTGGCTGCGTTGGATCTTCGTTGCTGCTCGGGGGCTTGCTCTCGTCGCGGCGAGCGGGGGTTACTGGTCGTTGCGGTGCGCGGGCTTCTCATTGCGGTGGCTTCTCTTGTTGCGGGCTCGAGGCGTGCGGGCTGCAGTAGCTGCAGCACGCAGGTTCAGTAGTTGTGGCACACGGGCTTAGTGGCTCCGGGGCCTGTGGGATCTTCCTGGACCAGGGCTCGAACCCGTGTCCCCTGCACTGGCAGGCGGATTGTTAACCACTGAGCCACCAGGGAAGCCCGGAAAGCCCATCATTTAAACCTACATTCCGGGTGGATCTTCGTGGCTCTCAGCGGGAGCTGCCCTCCCGCTCGATCCTTTTCTGCCTGTGGATATTGACATCAGGAACCATGAGGACAGGAGTAATGCTGGAGACACCAAAAGAAGCCGAGGAAAGTAGAGACGGAAGACAGAAGACTCAAGTTACTGTTTTCCTTGTGCCTTGAGGGTGGCGTGGAAACGGTCTGGGAACAGCAAGAGGAAGCTTGGATACCCTCTCCGCTCCTTTCCTAGTTTCTACAGACGGAGGAATGGGGGAGAGAGGCCCCGTGAGAAGGCTGTGGGGCAGAAACTATGCCCTCCGGAGCACGCCAAGTTTGAGCAAAAGCACAAAACTCCACTTAGAAAAAAGGCAGAAAAGAGAAGAAATTCTTAGCCCAAGAACAGGGTTTGAAACATGGCGGAAATGAAAGAAAAATGGAGAAAGGGACGTTCAGTTACTAAGAGGAAAAGAAACGGAAAGAAACGGCACGGTGAATGCGGAAACAGCCACAGCACACAGAGACATGGTAGGGCAGTCAGTTTCTTCTGGTCGTTAGTCTGTCTGCCAAACAGCACGATGAACCCTCCCAACGCTGAAAAGTAGGAAAGGCTGAGAGAGTTCTCTCTGTCCTTGCGGTTCGTCTCTCAAGCCGACCAACTGCTCTTTCTTTCGCAGATACCAGCTATCTCATAGGAGCAAGCTTCCAAGAGAAACAGTCGCACGTATTTAATAACACTATTGAGAAGGAAAAGGTACTGAGCCACTCAGAGAGAAAAAGCTTCGCTAAAGCAGCGTATAGCGAGAGACACCACAGAACTCTTACTTTTTAAACACCAGTTATTACCCCCGGAGGGGCATGCACCGGGCCTGGAAACACTGCAATACCAAGTCGATGCGCAGAGTGGACGGAGCAAGCTCCTACTCCAACTCCCAGCTCCAAAAATCCATTTAATATGTTGTTCTCGGGTAGAGAACGTATCAGATATTAAACTGATAAGAACAGATACTACACTTGATCTTAGCCAAAAGGCCGAGAAGCGATACCCAGCCACCTGCCATCGCTGTCACCGTCCTCCTCTCATCCATATTGGACTCAGTGTGACCCCTGTCACTGCTCACTCGAGGTCTCACTTCCTTTGCTTCGGTGACAATACTGTGGGTGGCACTACACCACACTCTCGTGCAGATTTTTTATTCTCTACATTGTAGAAGAGGAATTCTGGATCTGTTGCAGCTTCGTCGTTCTCGGGCTGAAGCGCCATTTCTGATTTGCATGCCCCGCCCCCGCTCGCCCAAGGGGGGCGTGGCTCCGGCGGGCTGACCTTATCCTCTGGGCTGCTGCGGGGGAGCTCTTCTTTGGCATCAATGCAAGCGGACACAAAAGACCGAACCGTAGGGGATTCCGGGTGGGCGGCTAGAGGGGGCTGTGGGAGGAGCCGTCGGCTGAGAGTTTTCCTGAAGACGAGGTCGCAAGACACATTCGCTAGAAACGCCCAGACTGCATATGTGTTAAATAGGCCTCCGCTTCGTAGGGTCGGGTGGGGGACTCATTCTGAGTCCCGGGAGCGGAAGATCTAGAGGGGGGCTTCCCAGGGCCGGTGGGTTCATCTCCCTGCCAGGCGGAAGGCGGATGGCCCACAGTGGGGAAGGGAGGAGGTGTGTGGATGTGGAGGGCCGGGCTGAGCAGCTGGAGGGGATTCTCTCCAACTCAAGCGCCTGCGTCCGTCGGTGCTTCTACGAATGAACCCAGATGCCGGGCTTCCTACAGAAAGCTTCCTCTGCCTGAGACCTCCTTTCCCTACACCTCCTCCTCACCTGTCTAATTCTTAACGCAGAGCCTCTGGGCTCCGCTTGGGCTTCAGCTGCCCCAGCAAGCCTTCCTCGTGGGCTCTTCCGCACCCCACCCCAGGATGATTGCGGCCCTCCTTTGTATTTCATCCCACCCCGGACTTCAAGTCCACCATTCACCACTCGTTGGGGGCAGTCCTTTATCTCCGCCACTGAAATCTGAGATCCTTGAGGGCGGCGACCCTCGTCAGCACTTAACCTCTGTATCCCAGCACTAGCCCAGTGCCCGGCCTGTAGGAGGTGCACAGGAAACGTTTGTTGAGTGAACAAAAGGTGTACAAAACAGACTGAATCGGGGAAGCACTTAGGAGGGTCCTGGCCCGATCCAGGGCTGAAGAGGGGAAGATCTGGCCTGGGGTGGCAGGACACCAGAGAGGAGAGTGACTGCCAGGGACGCTCTGGGCATCAAGGACCGTAAATAAATTAAGGCCTCTGGCAAAGCGGGGATAAAGTTTCGCAGCGGCAACGCTTCTCTGTGGCAAAGGCTGCAGGCTGCCCAGGCAGCGTAAACCTTTTCCATCCCCCTTCCTAACAGAGCTTCACTTTAGTTGGGGAGTTTCTATTTCTTTCACTGGATCTCAGAAGAGCTAGAAGGTATCACTGATGTAGGACTGAAACCCAGTGGGTCGTTTCACCCTGCCGCAGGGAAAGCCTGATGGCGGGGGCTGCCTGAGCCCTTCCCAGAGCCCGCCCCTCTGCCGAGCGCTCCGTGTGTATTAACTCATTTGATTCTCCCCATAACTCCACGGGGTGGGTATTAGTATTATTATCCGGGGCCAAGACTAGGTGAGGCCAGTGAGAAACTAGCCTTCGGGGCGGGGAGGTGGGGGGACATTTAAGGGAGTGCCGCCCCGAAACGCTCTTCAGCAATCAAGATAAGTACTATTTTGATACAATTCATCTTACCTGGATTCTAAGATAATCGAGAGATTTATTTATTTATTTATTTATTTTTTAATAATTAATTTATTTTGATTATTTATTTATTTATTTTTGGCTGTGTTGGGTCTTCATTGCTGTGTGCTGGCTTTGTCTAGTTGCGGCGAGCGGGTGCTACTCTTCGCGCGGTGCGCGGGCTTCTCATTGCGGTGGCTTCTCTTGTTGCAGAGCATGGGCTCTAGGCGCGTGGGCTTCAGTAGTTGTGGCACACGGGCTAGTTGCTCCGCGGCATGTGGGATCTTCCCGGACCAGGACTCGAACCCGTGTCCCCTGCATTGGCAGGCGGATTCTTAACCACCGGACCACCAGGGAAGTCCCGAGAGATTTATTTTGATTACTGGGTTTTTGGTGCTCCCTGAAGTTTTTTGGCCAAGACAAGCGCCTCACTCGTTTCCCTCCACTCTCATCCCCATTCTGTTGACCTGAGCTGTCACAGCCACTAGCCACTCGCAGCTGGGGAGCGCTAGGAAGGTGGTTCCTCCTAATCCATATGTGCTGTTAAGTGTAAAATACACATGGGATTGCAAAGGCTTAGTATTAAAAACTATCAAATATCTCCGTAATTTCCGTATTAATTACGTGTTGAAGTGATATTTCAGATATCTGTTTTTGTTTTTTGTTCTATTTTTGTGGCCGCGCCGCAGCTCCCGGTAACCCCGACCAGGAATCAAACCCGGCCCCCCCACCCCCACCCCCCACCCCCGACCCCGACTCCTAACCACTGGACCGCCAGGGAATTGCCAAAGTATCTTGAGTTAAAGAAAACATTAAACTGAATTTCACTCGTTTCTCTTTATTTTTTAACATGCCTAAGAATATTTAAAGTTAAGAATATTTAAAGTGTGTGAGGGAATTCCCTGGCGGCCCAGTGGTTAGGACTCGGCGCTCTCACTGCGGGAGGGGGGCGGGGGGGGGCGGGGCCCGGGTTCCATCCCTGGTCGGGGAACTGGGATCCCGCAAGCCACGCGGCGCTGTTAAAGACTGAAGTGCTGCTGAGAGGCCAAGCAACTTGCCTAAGGTCACACAGCTAATGTGAAACAAAGTCAGGATTTGCATTCAAGCATCTCACTAAACACTGGGGCCTCGGTTTTTTTTAAATTGGGGATCATGATTTTTTAACTGGGGATAATGATAATGCTTCTCTGATTAGCGGACTTGTGAAGCTACGCGTGGAAATGCAAGCCCATGGGAATGTCTTGATAAGTACACTCTAGGGAAAGTCACTTCTTGCCTGTAAAACAGAAATAATTCCATTTTACAGTGCTGTCAACTATCTCCACCTACCCACCCGGAGCTATTCCTGTTTCACATCCCACTTCACCTGGTCTTATTTCTCTGCCGGCTGCCAAGTCGTTATTGACACCTATGATTGTCACGTGGCATAGTTATACACATAGATACGGACACACAGACACATAGGTATGTAGGTCTACTCACGCATATACAGATATGAGTGCTGTACTGCTTTTCACCTTGATGGTAAAGGCTTTGTTTGCTGCTCTTTCCTCAGCACCTGTGGTAGTGCTCCGTATGTACTTGGCACTCAGTGAATATTTGTTGCACGAATGGATGAAGGTCAAATGAGACAATGTGTGATGTGCTTGACAAGGCTCTTCAGGCCCCCCCCCCCGCCCCCCATCCCATGAGCCCTGTTCAGATCTGTGTGCATCAGACCACCTTCTGCTCAACTCATTTGGCTTCCCTGAGAAGGGGTGGCTGTGGTCCAAACACCCCACCCATCTGTTCATCTCTCACTGGCCTCCTCCTTGTCCTGCTTGGTGTTCTGGCCATCTGGGCCGGTGTCTTAAGTCCCCATCCTGGGTTGGAGGCGCCCTGAGGGCAGGAATGGCTTCTGGACTGCCTCTGTCTACTCCCAGCACCTGCCCCGGGGTGTCACATCACTTACAGGTGATTTATGACAAAACAAGTAAGAATAAATATTTGCAACCCCAATCACAGAAAAAGTACTTATCTTTCTAACACATAACGAGCTCCTAGAAGTTATTATAAAAGAACAACCATTCAATAGGGAAAAAATGGGTGAAGGCCAGGCACAGAAGTATTTTCCATGTCACAGAAAATAAAAAGTGGCTCTAAATAAATTCCCTCATCTCCCCCCCCCCGGCCCACCCCCCCATCCCCCCATCCCCCCATCCCCCCATCCCCCCATTCTTATCCTCCCGCCCGGGCCCGCTGGCTGCCCTGACCGGGACAGTCTGGTCAGCTTCCAGGTCAGGAGGCCAACATGAGCGTTGCATCAAGGAGTTCCAGTCCAGAGGCCAAGAAACCGTTCGTGGGGCTCAGATCTGCTCACCGACGGTTTGTTAGTGCCTCTGTGTGTGAGCCAGGCACTGCTTATGGCACATTCCTGGTCACAATCTCATTTTTACCTTTACAGTACCCTGAGGAAGCGTTATCACCCCCAAGTCTCAGAGGGGAGAGAGGCTGCCTGACTCACCCACGATGCTTCCAAAGGTCTTCCAAGGGCAGAGGCCTCCCCCCGAGGCCAGGCAGCCAACGGTCAGGCACAACCCTTGGCTCATCCATTCTTCTCTCTGGCAATGATTTGCTGAGTGCCTCTGACAAGCCAGAGCTGTTAAGAGTTTGGGGTTATAATAACAGATCTCTGTTGTAGATTTACAGGAGAACATTGAAAGTACTCATCGTCAGGGAGAATATACAGCCTTTAGGGTCACTTTCTAGTAATCGGTTCTAGGCCCTTGCTGCTCAAAGTGCGGTCTGTGACCAGCAGCATCCACATCGCCCAGGAGCTGGTGAGAAACGCAGGATGCAGGCACCAAGTCAGACCTCCGGTCTTAGTTTGATGGGGCTGCCAGGGCTGCCAAAACAAAATGCCACAGGCTCGTGGCTTAAAGAACTGAAATGTATTTTCTCACCGTGCTGGAGAGACTGGAAGTCCCCGATCAGGGTGCCAGCGTGGCAGGGTTCTGGGGAGATCCCTCTCTTGGCTTGCAGATGGCGCACTTCCCTCCCTCTCCTCACGTGTTGGATAGAGAGAGAAAGAACAAGCGCGCTGGTGCCCCCACTCATTGGGGAGCTAATCCCAACAAGAGGGCCCCACCCCTCCTGACCTCTTCTTAACCTCATTGGCCCCAGAGGCCTCCCCTCCCACTAGGGCTTCAAGATACGAACTTTGGGGGCACAATTCAGTCTGTGACCCCTACTGAACAAGAATCTGCATTCCAGTAAGGGCCACAGGGGAGCCCTGTGCACATTAAAGATGGAGAAGCACTGACTTTGTAAGTCACACACACTGGAAAAGAAATGGCACTGGGTGGTCAATGTGTACATATTACTCTGTATGTTTTCTGGGGAAGACTACACTGGCTTCCTGGGCCACACTAACAGCTATGAGACATAGAGGACTGTGTGTGTGCCAGTCCCTTGGCTGAGCACTTCACACATTTCATCTTACTTAATTCTCATGATAACACCAGGAGATAAGTATCTCCATCCCCTTTTACAGAAAGAGACGTTGAAGCTGACAAGAGATGAGAGCAGTGTGCCCACGGCCTTACGGGGGTCTACGCTAAGGCCAGGTCTGCAACTCCTCTCCCACGTCAGTGATGGCGGTAAAGCGGTCCCCCGACCAGCAACATTCTCAGCCCCTGAGAACGTGTTAGAAAGACACATTCGTGGGCCTCAGAGCCCGAGACGCACTGAATCACAAACAAACTCCGGATACGGGATCTCAGCACTCGGTCTCATTTACGGTTGGCGTTGTGTCTGCACGGCTGTGCGCCGGTTTTTTCTGGGCACAGGCCACTCTTTCTCCTTCACCGTGGTGAACGAAAAAAAGAGCCAAACCACGCAGAGACAAAGCAGAGAGCACAGTCAGCTGCAGTTCGTTGGGCTTCCTCTCCAAACAAGAAAGCAGCCGCGCCCAACGCTGCCCAGTGGGGAAGTCGTGGAAAAGTTTCCAGTAAGAGTGTTTTCTCTCTCTAGAACGCGAACACCCGTAACCTATGCACTTCGATCTGCCAGAACGAATCCAACCGAAAGAACTGCGGAAACACTACTGAGAAACTAAAAAGCAAAAAAGACACTTCAACTCTCCAAACGTGGAAAATTTACTAACCAACCGGGCGACGAACAAGAAACAGAAACACGGATCTTCCTTTGTGAGTTCGAGATACTTCCCCCAGAGGGGTGCACCAGTCCTGGAAACACTGCAATACCAGGTCGATGCGTAGAGTGGACGGAGCAAGCTCCTACTCCAACTCCTAGGCTTCAAAAATCCGTTTAATACGTTGTTCTCAGATAGAGAACGTATCAGATATTAAACTGATAAGAACAGATACTACACTTGATCTTAGCCAAAAGGCCGAGAAGCGATACCCAGCCACCTGCCCTCACTGTCACCGTCTTCCTCTCATCCATATTGGACTCAGTGTGACCCCTGTCACTGCTCACTCGAGGTCTCACTTCCTTTGCTTCAGTGACAGTACTGTGGGTGGCACCACACCACACTCTCGTGAAGAGTTTCTATTCTCTACATCGTGGAAGAGGAATTCTGTACCTGCGGCAGCTTCGTCGTCCTCGGGCTGAAGCGCCATTTTCAATTTGCATGCCCCGCCCTTTCCGCGCGGGTAGGTGGAGCCGCGCGGGTTGATCGGCCCAGTCCCCGGCACCGCCTCTGCGCGCATGAGCGGAGGCTGGGCTGGGGCGGACCTCTTCTTTGGCACCAGCTCTCGCGTAAAGACAGAATTCAGGGGAATTGGGGTTGGGAGAATAGAGGAGGGCGTCTGTGGAATTGATGTGCAGCAGACTGGTCCGAGTACGAAAAACGTCATCTGGTCTTCACTGTGAAGACAATAGGGTCCCACGGGCTGGCTCTGTCCAGGCCGAAGACCCAGTCGAAGGCTGGGAGTCCAGGAGTGCCTGTCCGGTGTCGCCTGGCAGGGGCTGCAGAGAGAACTTGGGACCCGAGATCGCGCCCTGCGAGCACTGCTGCCCTGGTTGTCAGGACCCCCGCCCTGCCCCCGCTGCAGGCCACTAGGGCAAGCTCCTTCACCTCCAGAGCCTTAATTCCCCAGCTGAGAAGTGGAAACCTTAGTGCCTACCGTGTGGGGCTGAGGGAGTATAAAGGGAGCTAATGAGGCGACCTTGGTTTGGTAGTCTAGAATGTGGGCCCTAGGGTCCAACGAGGTTCCAGTGAAGGCGTCATGGCCGTGACACTGAAACAACTGAGCAACTGTATTGCCTGTAACAACACAATAGGGAACATTTATTGTTTGGGCCGGGCTTTGCGCTAAGTGCTTTCCTTATATCAGACTTTCAAAGTTTACCTACAGACGGAGCGGTTGACACAGAGAGGGTGAGCAACTTTGCCCCAGACTACACAGCTAGTTAGCGGAAGAGGTCGGATCCATCCATGAAGAGCACGGGACCTAGAAGAGGGCACCAAAAGAAAGAGAAGTTGTTCTTGTGTGTCCCGCCCGCTATGAGAGTAAGTGTTGCTGAGCCTGACACACAGGTCTGTCTGAAGAGAGACAGGAACGAGCTGTCTGGTGCAGCGGTTAAGAGCAGACACTGGGAACACCTCGTCTCTAACCCCTCTCTACCTGTTAATGATCATGTGACCTGGCGCGTGACTTGGCCTCCCCGCCTAACCGTGTGTCTTCCGTGTAGCCACATTACCCGTAAATTGGCGATAAGGAGATGAGAAATTATTAGACATAATCTTAAGAATTACGAGACATGCCTGGAATATGGTATTCCTGTAAGTACCAAACATAAGGGAAAATATCGCAGGCAAGTCACTTCTCTGTAGCTTACCCTCTTCATCTAGAAAATGAGAACATTAACATATAGTCCTGTGCTTACTCTTTCCTCATTCACCTGGCTTTATTTTACTCCATAGCACATATCACCTGACATCTTATACATGTATTTGTTTATTGCCTTCTAGCCTAATAGCATGTAAGCTCCAGAGCAGGGAACTTGGTCCGTTTTGTCCACATTTATCTCCTCAGTGTTTAGAATAGGGCCTGACATATACTAGACACATGAACACATGAATTTGATATTTCATTTCTTTTTTTTTTTTTTTAACTTCATACCATATTTTCTTTATTTATTTATTTTTGGCCGTGTTGGGTCTTCGTTTCTGTGCGAGGGCTCTCTCCAGTTGCGGCGAGCGGGGGCCACTCTTCATCGCGGTGCGCGGGCCTCTCACTATCGCGGCCTCTCTTGTTGCGGAGCACAGGCTCCAGACGCGCAGGCTCGGTAGTTGTGGCTCACGGACCCAGTTGCTCCGCGGCATGTGGGATCTTCCCAGACCAGGGCTCGAACCCGTGTCCCCTGCATTGGCAGGCAGACTCTCAACCACTGCGCCACCAGGGAAGCCCAACACATGAATTTGGTTGAACACATGAATGTGTAAATATTCAATAACGCAATTTGTCCATACAGAAAGAGATTAGCAGACCTCCTGGCTTGTGGTAATTATTACGACCCTCACTGTGTTTCACTACATTTCTGCTTGCTTCCATGTTCATCAGGTCATCCTGTGCTCACCAATTTAGCTTCCTAGGTATTTTGATCTTTAGAATGAGGGACCTGGGATCGCAGACACGCCTGTTGTGTCATTGCAAAGGAGTATCTCCCTTTGTCAATTAACGACTTAGCATTCTAATTCACGCACCAGCTTCCTGTGAGTTTGGTTAACGTGAGTCAGTGCCCCTCAGCCAGCTCACATCCATGTGTACAGACCAAAGTGCCCATAAAAGTTCAGGCAACACCAGGACGTGGCTGGCTGGTGAGCCTTTGTCCAAGTGTCCTACAATCTCACTATGGACCCAGTTATCATTGCTGCCAGGGAGTTGGAAAGGATAAGCCAGAGACAGAGACTGGAAGAGCACAGATAGCCTTCTCAACCAGTGCCTGTTTCCCACAGCCTTGCCCAACCATCATGTTATCTAACTTTTGCATAATATCCAATGTTATCTCTTACTATGAGCAAGGTTGTACCGCTTTTCATGTGCTTGAGATCCATTATTATTTTCTGTGAACTGCACGTTCCTATCCCCTGCCCGCCGTCTTTTGAACTGTTGATCTTTTTGTGTTTCCTTCTCTAACCTACTTCACATTTGTCCTAGTATTTGAGTTCAGGTATACATCTGACTTGATTTTGTCTGGATGGCTACCCAGTTGTCCCAATATCATATATGAAATAGTCCATCTTCTCATCAGTTTCAGATGCCAACTTTATCATATTAAAAAGTGTGTGTAAAAAAAAAAAAAAAAGTGTGTGTATACACACACACACACACATATATACATATATATATACACATACATATATATATATATGTATGTGTATATATATATGTATATATATATATTGGACTTCTCTTTTTTTTTTTTTTTTTTTAAGGATTTTCTTATTTATTTATTTATTTATTTATTTATTTATTTTTGGCTGTGTTGGGTCTTCGGTTCGTGCGAGGGCTTTCTCCAGTTGCGGCAAGCGGGGGCCACTCTTCATCGCGGTGCGGGGACCGCTCTTCATCGCGGTGCGCGGGCCTTTCTCTATCGCGGCCCCTCCCGTCGCGGGGCACAGGCTCCAGGCGCGCAGGCTCAGCAATTGTGGCTCACGGGCCCAGCTGCTCCGTGGCATGTGGGATCTTCCCAGACCAGGGCTCGAACCCGTGTCCCCTGCATTAGCAGGCAGACTCTCAACCACTGCGCCACCAGGGAAGCCCTGGACTTCTCTTTTTTTAAAAAAATCTTCTGATATCCTGTTTTTAAGAGTCTTGATTCAACTGATTCTCTGGTATCACCCCTTAACTCTGTGCCTGTCACTGTGTGGGTCCTGGGATCACACAGGTGAACATGACCTTGTCCCCGTGGTCAGCAAGGGGCATCTGCCGTGTTCTTCCATTCCTCTCCTCTGGCTGCCACTCAACCACATCCACGGCTCTTTGCTGCCGGGGAAGCCTTGCACACTCAGATAAGGTCTGCCCGCGCCAAGGCTGCCAACTCCAAGTGCTTCTACGTGTTCCATCCCTGGGCATCAGAGGTCTGCCGGGTGCCCTGCCGGCTGGGGAGGACAGCCTCTTCAAGTCCAGGCCTCACTGTATCTGTTTTTCCTGGCCCTGCAGCAGCCCTGCCCTCACCTCAAGTTTTACCCTGACCTCTTGGACAGCTCCCTCAGGTTCTTTTCCTCACTTGTCAGCTTTCCCTAGTTGGAGAGACAGGGAGGGAGACACCATTTTGTTTTCTCTGACCTCCTCTCCCTTCTCTCTGACCCCGCCCTCTCGCCCTCAATTCTCCCTTCTCCCGCCTTCTCCTTTTTCCCAGCCACAAAGCAAAAGCTTTCGCTTTTATGACTAGCAACAGAACTGGATCAGTCTGTCTGACTTTGCAGTCGGAAAGGGAGATCGTTTTCCCCAGCAACGTGATCAGGGGTGTGCGTGGACCAGCAGACCGTCGGCTCCTCGCCCCCCCCCCTGCCCCCACCCCGAACGTGCCCGGGGTCCTGGCGCTACAACAGAAGAGTCTGTGTGCTGGCGAGCAAGTTTCCTGTCCAGCTAGACTGGATCCATCAAACTCAGTTAGACTCAACCAAGAACTGGGCTTTTCAAAACTTGCCTGCCATTACGGAGGCCAGCAAATCCCCCACATTTTCTTTTTGGTCTTTCAACAGCCCCCAACAGAAGGCGTCACACTCCATAGTGATGCCTGATTTTGTCCATTCCAAGATGCCCATCTTTTTCGCACCTTTACATCTCAGAAACCAGGATGCGTCTTACATTCGAGGCCCGGAGGAGAAAGCACTGTCGCTGTTTCCATCGCAGCACGTCTTTCTTGGTTTCTTTTCGTCCTGTCTTTCTTAGGGCTAGGTAAAATAACGGTACCTCTCACAAAAGATGGCATCTTAAATTCGTGAACTACTACAATAATAAAAGCCTCTGTTTATTGAACCCGACGTGTGACATGGATTATTTCCTTCCATCATCACAACACCTCTAGGATGGAGGTATTATTACCCCTACCCTGCAGGGGAGGAAACTGATCAGAGTGGCAGAGCCGCTAGATCCTATTCGCACGCCTGATCAATAATGCAGCCGGTATTTCATAAGGTCTACCCGGCCCACGCTGCTTCTAACTCTACTCGCTGTTCTTTCCACAACAAAAGATTCTGGGTCTTGTATAATAACAAGCTCTATTAAAAATGCAATGTGCAAGTGGCTACAATCAGTTAACAGCACGGGAAGTTCCCTGAGGGCTGATATGAGTTAAAATCCAAATTGACAGGGGGTGGAGTGGGCTACGGAGTAGAATCTAGAGCTGGAAGGAGTTCTGAGGTCAGAGGCGGGGTTGGGAGAGGCAGCGTGCACAGGGAAGGCATGAGAGGGGCTCAGAAAGGGAGATGAGAATGGGGAGGGCGCAGTCTTGGCAGATTTGCCCTGAAAAATCCCTCCTCTCGCGCAGGAGGACTGGCTCGGAGGGTTGGAAACAGTTCCCCAGATTCAGCCCAGCCCACCTCCCCCACCCTGAGGGTCTCCACAGCTGAGCCCTGTTCTTTCTAAGGTAGGAGGACAGTAAGAGGGAAATCGAGGGAGGGAGAGATACCAACAGGAACCCGCTTCCCCTTTTGCCCATTTAATGACTGAGACAGTCAAGTGCCTTTCCCTTTCTCTTTCTCTTAAAATGGGAACTTTCCACCTAAATATTTGCAGAATTCGTTTAGAGGAAGATAAATGTGCTGTGAAAATAAATGTCCAGTGACAAGCCTCCATTTCTTTTTTTGTATCTGGAGACCCTTGCGTATCTGTTGTTGCAAATGACATCCCTGGGTGCCAGGACGACGAGAAGGGAGTAGCACCTCTTTGAAAAGGGAAGAAAGAGATCCAGCAAGGCTCAGGTCCCACTGGCCCCTCAGCAGAGCTGGGGCACCCCTAGCAGCTGGCCACAGCCAGATGCCCACTGTGACGGCGGGCACTTCCCAAGCATCCTATAGTGTCTTCCAACAACCTTCAGAGGAAAGGCTCAGAGACGCTGAGTGACCTGCCCAAGTTCCCCCAGGTAGTCGGTGACACAGGCAGGATTGAACCTGAGTCTGTTTGACTCCAGGGCCCTTAGATGACTCCACTAGACCGGCTGCCTGAATCGACAGACTCTCTGCTTGAGGTTCAAACTCTCTGTTTGAACCGGTTTTCAGGTTCAAGGGCTGCACCCTGCACCCTCCCTCCACCATCAACAGTGTTTGAGGCTGAGGCTGGGTTGAAGCCCCTTCTTCACCTATACCCTTCCCTCGCTTCCAGTAGGACTCAGCCTCTGCTGTTTCTAGAAAAATTTATATCTTTGGGGAAAGACCAACAGTCTACCCAGTCCCTGCCCCCAGAAGCCCTCCTGGGCTTCAGGAAACGACCCCCTCCCCTGGCCACTCCACCTCCTGGACACCCAAGGAGTTCAAAATGAGTCCCCCCAGAATGTGCCACTTCGGCCTGGGGTTATTTGAGTTGAAGGCAATGGAGGCCCCCAAAGACACAGGAAGAGCTTTTTACCTCCCCCTCAACTGCCTAAAAGAATTTAGATAGGGGGCCTGGCTCACAGAGAGTTATTATCAGAGACAACTTTTATCTGAGAGACCCGTCTGCATAGCAGGGCAAACATCCCGTTACCAAACGTCTGCCCTTCTTTCTGTCCGGTGACTCACCCTTCTCTGCTTTGAAGCCCTAGGCCCTTATCGCATTCCTTAGCTCGGGACGGCACATAAGCCTCCGCTGCCCTTGGGTCTCCTATCCTTATGGGATCCCTGAACATATGTAATTATACTTGTTCTTCTCCTATTAGTCCGTCTGATGTCAATTTGGTCATTAGACCAGCCAAAGAACCTAGAAGGCTAGAGGATGAATTTTTCCTTCCCAACAGGATGCAAATCAGGTAGGATAATAAATAATACCAACCTGTAGCTGAGCAATTTTATATTTCATTTCACATACTTCTCATCCATTGACCCATGTGGTCCTGTGTGAACCCACCCCCCCCCCCCACCCGTGAGGAAGGTAACAGAAGGCTACCCTTCTGGTTTTCCAGGCAAGGAAACTGAGGCCCAGAGAGGTAAGCTGAGTCCAGGGTCAGAGGAAGAGAGAGAGGGTAGGCTTGAGCCCAGCATATTAAATCCCCAGAACCAGGGTACTTTCTAATAAGCCACTCTGCCTTCACAGAGCTCAGACCCCCGTGAGAGCTGGCTGGATCTCGCATTTTCTCTTTCTTTTTTTCTTTCGTGGCCGCACCACGCGGCACGCGGGCTCTTAGTTCCCCAACCGGGGATCGAACCTGTGCCCCCTGCAGTGGAAGCGCGGAGTCCTAACCACTGGACCACCAGGGAAGTCCCTGTATGTTCTTGAGTCAGCACAGCGGGGGAGACGGAGGACTGAGGGAGGAGGGAAGGGAGGGGTCAGCAGAGGGCCGGATGAGGAGGCTGGAATCCTGGGAAGGGCAGGAGAAAGAAACCAGAGAGAAAAGCCAGACCACTTGGGAATTGTCCCCGGGGTCCACAGAAACTCAAGGCTGAGGTGGAAAGGTGTCTTCTACCTGCCCAGGGCCCTGGAGAGAAAGGTACTTTACAGATGCTCTCTAGGAGGCTTGGGAAGAACACCGCCCTCCTTCCCAAGGCAGGCGGGGGTTGGGTGGGGTGGGGGGTGGGGGGGCTGCCCAGTTGCCCCGGTAGTGGCCTCATTGTGAGGTGGTTCTGGTCACAGGCCAGGGGGTTGAGGTGGGAGGAGACGGAAGTGGTGGGGGCAGTGGCAGCCTCCTGGGCTCTGCCTGCCCCCAGCCCCTGCCTGGGGCCTTCTGTCACCGCCACCACCATGGGCAGTGCGTACCACTGGGAGGCCCGTCGCCGGCAGATGGCTTTGGACCGGAGGAGGTGGCTGATGGCCCGGCAGCAGCAGCAGCAGCAAGAGCAGGTGCATGAGAGGGGCCCCGTTCACCAGGGTCCTTCCGGGGACACGGAGGGGACGGGGAGGGAAGACGGACCCCAAGCAAGCCGTCTATTACCTGGTGAATGTTGTTTTGCTTGGGCTGGAGGAAAGCAAGGTCCTTCGATGTCTTGGATGGACCGTGTGTGTGTGTGTGTGTGTGTGTGTGTGTGTGTGTATTGGGGTGACTCAGCTTTGCTGTTGTACTAGGCTGAGGCCTCATGTGGGATTGAGGGGTCAGGCTCGGGAGGTTTTACAGCTGCGCTGTCCAATAGGGTGGCCACCAGCCTGTGTGCTATATAGCCCTTGAGACGTGGCTAGTGAGACCGACGAACTGAATTTTAAATGTTACATACACTTAATTTATTTAAATATACTCTTTAAAACAAATCTTCATTTTACGTACTGGAACATTTTTAAGTATGTTCGGAACAACGTGGATATGTGAATCTACTTTTTCGACTGTAAATTATCTGAACTCTAAATATAGATCAAATATTTTAAACCAAAACGTAGTGTCTAAATCAAGATGTGCCGTTGAGTATAAAATGCCCTCTGGGTTTTGAAGACTTGATACAAAAACAAAGACTATAAACTATCTCATTAATATTTTCATATTGGTTTTACGTTTTGGCTGTATTGGGTTGACCAAAATATATTATTACACTTAGTTGCACCTATTTCTTCTTACTTTGGTATGCGGCTAACAGCGCATTTCAAATTATATATGGCCCTCGTTATATTTCCATTGGACAGTGCTGTTTCAAAGCATGGGCAAGAGAGTATTCTTTACCCTCTGGCACTGCAAACGGTTTTCAGTGCGCGCGCAGCTCCCAAGCTAGGAGGTAGGTGGCCAGAGGCCGCTGTTTCCCGGGCAGGGGCTGTGCCGGGGGACACTGTTGCTATAGAAACGGTCCTTGGGTGTGGGTGGGTGAGGGGAGAGAGCTCAGGCTCCAGCCCCCAGCCTCCAACTCCAGGGAACAGAGACCCTCCAGCCACCTCCACCTCTGGATTCCCTTGCCTTGCTCCCCTCAGTGTCTCTGGCAGGGGGCGTGGGGTGACTGGGTAGGGAGGGAGGAGGATGCCACTTGCGGGCCGCTTCTTGACAGGAACTGAAGAAACTCCAAGAAGAGGAACGGCAATCTGAAAAAAAACCCCAGCCATCTCGGGAGTCGCCGCAGGAGTCGCAGCCACCGCCGGCGCCAGCACAGTCGCCACCCGCGCAGCCGCAGCCGCAGCCGCAGCCGCAGCCGCAGCCTCCGCAGGTACCCGAGCGGCCGCCGCCGCCGCCGCCGCCTCAGCCAAAGCCACAAAATGCCCAAGACCCTCTTACTCAGCGCACCTCCCGGTACATTCTCCAGGATTGCCAAAGGCCAGGACCCCACAAGGACCGATTCCAAGGAGGGGTGATGAACCCTCAAGGTCCAGGTAAGTGAGATGCCCGGGAGCGAGCGGGAGACAGTGAGGAGAGAGCCCCTGGCTATAGCCCACAATCCACATCTGTCACCCCACCCTTTGACCCTCCCCGGCACCCTTCACCTTTACTTGGGGGGGGGGGGTCACTCTCTGAGCGGATTTACACCAAGCGAGAGCTGCAGAGAAACCCGCTGACTTCCGCAGAGGGTGGCTCAGAAGTTGTCAGTCCCTTCTCCAGGGTGAGGGTGACAGACGGGGTCGGGGCGGCCAGAGGGTGGGATAGGAGGTGTGGGCTTAGCAACGGATATCCTGAGCCCTGGGGAAGCGGGGGGGGGGGGGGGGGGGGCGGGGGTCTGGAACAGGGAAGCACCGGTCGGCTTCCTAGTGCAGAATTCTCAGTGGGGGCTGGGACTTTGCCTTGCCCCAGCTAGGGGCCTTGGCCTGCCCCCAGACACGTGGTAAAGAGTCCAGCTGTGGCACGTGCCATCCTCAGGAACTGCCAGATGAGTAACGTGTGCTTCGTTTCATCATCAGGTTTCAGGAAATCTAGCCCAGATACACACACCAAGTACCCACGACTCACGGTGAGACGGCCTCAGAGTGTGAAAGGCAGCTAGAGCCTGGCTGCGTGTCTGAGCGTGCTTGCGTGTAAGTGCGGGTGGAGTCTAGAAAGGCTTCCTTGGCAGGAATCGGGAGAGGGGACTGAAGTTATTCAGTCACTTCTGGACGGCCCGTTCCTCCCTTCCACGCCCCCATAAAAATGTCTCTGTAGGCCCTGTTGCTCAGCACTCAGTATAAGTGAAGGAGCTGACGATCTAGTTGGTAAGACAGGACAGGTGCCAGAGAAGCAAAATCAAGGGGCCGTTTGAAATGCTGATGGGGGTAGAGCCAGCTGGAGCGGGAGGACGGTAAGACGTGAAGTCAGAGGTGGTGGTCTCCGTCAGGGGGTCTCCGATCACCACTCTCTGGGAGCACGACTCAGATCTCTGAGCCTCAGCTGCCCCACCCGTAAAATGAGACTGATAATACCGCCTCCTCAACAGAGGTGGCACGAGGGCTGAATTAAAAGGGAAAGCATCCAAAGCACTTAGCTTACAGCCTGGCTCACTGGGGACCGTCAAACCCAGGAAGACTCTTTTTTGAGAGTCTTGAGAATTACATAAAACAGGGTAAGCTTTGGAAAGAAGCTTTTCTTTCCTGACTCGGGTGCACAGGATGGGAGAACCTGATCCTGGCCCTTTAAGAGGAGGCCGGGGCTGCTACATTTCACTTCCATTACTCTGGCTTCAGAGGGCCTAAGACAATGTTCTGAAACCAGCAGGCCCGGGAGCTGCTAACTAACCCGTTTTGCCTCCTGTCTCTCCCTCTTCTCAGTCAACGAATTACATCCAGCAGTGGTGATTCAGAGACAGACCCCCCCCCCCCAAGACCCCACTGGCCATCAGCAAACATCAGATGAGCAGCCCCACCTTCTTACCTCCCAGCAACATCTCCACTTCAAAAGCCAACCCCTCCTGATCCACTCTGGCGGGGGAGGCTAGCTGGGAATAACACGTGATCTCTTCCCGGAAAGAATCAAGACCCTGGCTGGGCTCCCTGAGACCGAGATGAGGGGGAGGGGGCAGGAAGACCCACGAAGAGGATGGAGACGGTGCGAGAAGAAAGTGGAGGGCGATTCCATGCTTCTCCAGGCAAAGCCAATGGGAGAACTTGGCCTTGGGCGCCCCCCCCCGGGTCTACAGCTCCACCACTGGCCCTTATTTAGCAGCGAGAGGCCTGCTGGGGGCTCAGGTTTATGACTCTCACTGGAGCCACCAGCCCGTCCTCCTGGCCGACGCTTATTGAGATGCATCTGGGGAAGCGGGGGTTGCATCACACCAGAGCGGACCTGGGACCTGGGGCAGCATCAGGAAGAAGTGGCAGGCAGGGGCCTCCCCCAAGTCCGGTGTCACGCCTGGTCCACCGTGGGCACTCTGCTGTTGAACGGACGATGGTTGGAAGGGATGGAGAGAAAGAACTCAGAGGAAAGGAGGACTGCAGCCTCAGGCACAGGACACCGGACCTTGGGAAGAGGGGGACTCGCCCCCGCAAATCCACAGGCCTCTTCCTCCCTGGGTCTCAGCCTTTCCATGTAGCAGAGACAACCGAGAGGCTCTGGAGGCCCCAGGCATCCCCCTCACCACTTCCTGAAACTGACACCTGGGGTCCCCCAGCCCCGCTCCCTCTTCCACTCTTGACTGGTCAGGGGGGAGCCTGGGTCCTTTCACTGCTGCAGCATCGCCTTTGGGTGAGACTGAAGGCGCCTCTCAGCGCAGCGTTTCCTGAGAGGAGCAGTTGGGGGAGGCCGAAGGAGCGGGGGCGCACAGAACGGGAGCGTGAACGTTGGGAGGGACTCCGAGATACACAACGAGGGAAAGGGAGAGGGCGAGCTCCCCGGGAGCAGTCTCCCAGAAGGCACGGAGGCAGGGCGTGTTCCCGAGGGGCTCAGGGACCGGGGAAGAGACCCTGAGGCCCACTCGGATATTAAGAAACAGGCTGTGAGATGGGGAGCGTCCACCAGCTCCCTTCCCACTCACAGGAGCCTTTTATTTTCCTTTCTTAAACATCGTTAAGCACCGTTTATTGACTGCAATATAAGTCCATTACATTTGGCGAACTCCACCCAGCGTGAGCTCCAGCCTGGCCCTCGCGGACTTCCGTGCTCTTACCAGCGCCACCTCGACGCCAGTTACCCAGGCGTGGAAGCGCGCAGACAGCACCAACTCCTTCCTTCCCCTCATCCCCCCGGCCGGCTCCTCACCCGGTTCTGGCCCCACGTCCCCTTCTCCGGTCCTTCCTACTGCAAACTCAGCTTTCCCTGCTACTCAAGCTCACCTCTCTGCCTGTCTGAGTGATGGAAACCGTAACCGCCTTTAGTGAGCAAACACAATTCCTGCTCGCCTAAAGAACCCGGGGGTGGGGGTGGGGGGTGGGGTTGCCTGGGGCTTCGCGTCGTCCGAGTGACAGCAAAGAGGGGACAGCCTAGACCAGTCCCGACGGATACGCAGATACGCAGCTCCGGACTGTCAGTGCCCGAAGGAGAGCACAGGCCTCTGGGAGCAGAGGGTGCCCTGGGGCTAGGCTGGGGGTGCAGCGGAACCCAGCAGTTCGGCTTCACCTCTGCAGGTTTCCAGCGGGAGAGCAGCTGCACCCACCGTTTGACCTGCCTGTGTCCACTCACATGGGCTCAGGCTTGTGGCCTCCTTCGAGAAAAACCTTTTAAAATGACTCTGGCTTTGTCTCTGTTTTTCCTGTGCAGGCCCAGGGGGTGCCCGGTGCCTCCCTTCCTTCCCCTCCCCTCCTACTTTGCTTCCTGCTATGAAGAGAATAATAAAACTGCCTTCTGGAGAGGAGAAGCTTTAGCTGCAGAACACCTCTGACTTCCTGGGGACCCAGACAGTCTTGAACCAGGAAGGCTGCAGAGCCAAAGGGCCTTGGCCAATCTTGCTGTCAGATGGGTGGGTGGGTGGGGGACAAGTTACCAGGCGAGAAGCAGGCCATCACCATCACTCTGTCACACGACCAAAGCAGGGCGGCCTAGGAGAGCACCTACGGTTCCCTAAAAGGCCCTGGGGACAACACTGGCCGTCCCCCACGTCACTTTCTCATTACCAGGTGGAGAACTTGGAAAGGATCCATGTATTAAAAGCCAGACAAGGGCTTCCTTGGTGGCGCAGTGGTTGAGAATCTGCCTGCTAATGCAGGGGACACGGGTTCGAGCCCTGGTCTGGGAAGATCCCACATGCCAAGGAGCAACTAGGCCCATGAGCCACAATTACTGAGCCTGCGCGTCTGGAGCCTGTGCTCCGCAACAAGAGAGGCCGCGATAGTGAGAGGCCCGCGCACCGCGATGAAGAGTGGCCCCCGCTTGCCTCAACTGGAGAAAGCCCTAGCACAGAAACGAAGACCCAACATAGCAATCAATCAGCTAATCAATAAATAAATCTTTAAAAAAAAAAAAAAGAAAAAAAAAATTACAAAAAGTCTTGAAAATGTTTATAAAAAAAAAAAAAAAAAAAAAAGCCAGACAAAACGAAAGCTTTCTCCACATTCAGGCAGGAGGAAGGGCTTCCCTGGACGAGCTGGGCAACCAAGGTGCTCAGCACAGAAAGTGTGGGGGCCCCTCCATGCCTCTGAGGCAGCTCTGAGGAAATGTCAGGTCAGACTTTCCTCAGGACCAAGGGGAATATCTGGTGCTGGCCTCGAGAAGAACCAGGCTTCCGTTCCTGTGGAAATCAGAGAGGGTGTGAGGCTGTGTGTGTGTGTGTGTGTGTATGAAGTTAACGTCCACAGAAAGCTTCCTCTGCTGGGGGTGAACAGGGGGAGGGTATGATAAAGCAGGGCTTTTCCTCTGGCAAAGTCACTCTCGTCCCGTTGGGTGCCACGGAGTGGTGGGAGATACAGACCAGGCCGGCAGGTGCCCGGAGCTCGACGACAGCAGACAGGTCACGGCGGGCGAGGGACCAGCAAGTGGGGCTTGGATGTGTTTCCCCGGCAGTCCACATATTCGTAGCTCTGGAAGACCAGCTGCTCTGAATGGCTCAGGTAGGAACAGGTCAGGGTGCCCCTGGAGAGGAAACAGGGCTTTTTTTTTTTTTTCTTTCCAAAAAACAAAACAAACCAGTTTTATTTTGAAGATTACAGAACTTGAGCCTTGACCCCACCCAGCTTCCAATTCCACCCATCTAAGGATCTGCAGTTGGGGTAGGAGTGAGACAAGGAAGTAGGGAGGGGAGGGGAGAGACCTGGCGGCGGCAGTAAGATGGCGGCTGAAGTGCTCATGCCACCCGAGGTCTGGGCTTCACCGTCTTTACTCCTCCACACCACAAGGGTCTGGGAGGAAGAGGAAAGCCCCGGCCCTGCTCTGCTCTCTGGGGAGGGCTGGCTTCCTCAGACCAAACCCGGCCCTTCCTGCTGCTCCCCACTCCGCCGCCGAAGCACCTGGGACAGCTGCCCCCCACCCCCACCCCCCACCCCCACCCCCGCCCAGGGTTCCGGGCAGATCTGTGGCTGTCACGTCAGTAGCTCACAAGCAAGGTGGGCCTCAGGGGAGGGGCTGGACCTGCTACGGCCAAGAACCGACACAGACTCACGGGATTCGCTGCGATGACTCTCCTCCCACGGGGGGGCAGAAGTGGGAGAGGGGTACCAGGGCTCCAAGCCCTACTTACTGGATGTGCAGAAGCACGTGGTGGACTTTGATTTTCAGCCAGGTACAGATCTTGCTGAGAGAGACAGAGAGAGAGAGAGAACCCGGGCCCACGTTTCACACACTGAGCAGCCTGTCAGACAGCTCGGAGGAGACCTGCAGTCCCAGCCCCCCTTGCCTCCTCTCCAGCAGGGGCCCCACAGGCCACCCCCACCCCTTCCCTCTCCCTCTGCCCAAGGTGAGCGTGTCGCCCCTGCTGCAATATCACTCCTCCAACCCCCACTGGTTTGGCCCAGGCACGGGCTGGCCTCTCCCTTAGTAGGAAACGGGTGAGTCGGGCTGAAGAGCCCGAGGTCATATATCGTAAGCATTAACCAGATTCTAGCCTGGCTTTCATTCCAGTCCAGGTCCGAACAGGCAGAGGCTGGGGACCCTGAATGCCTGTACGTTGCAGTCTTGGCCACAAGAGTGCGGGCCACCTGCTGACTGCAGGGCTGGCTAAGCAATCAGAACGTCTGGTGGGAATTCAAACCGGGTTCCCAGCCGGGAAAGAGGCTGAGGGAGAAGGGATCAAGGGCTACTCACTATGTGTTCTCGTCCCATATCCTGTTGGCCACCGTATACAACATCTGTCAACCAAACGGGTGTAGGGTTAGCCCCGACTCCAGCCACCCCATTCCTCCCGCCACCCGCGTCCACACACAGCCGTGGGCAGGGCTGGCCAGCAAGAGGGAGTCACCTGCTCACTGGCCAAAGGGCCGATGCGGAGGAGAAGGCGGTTGGAGACCTGCCCCACCACGAGGGACAGGTGCAGAACCTCAATGGTCAGCTGGGTCACAGCGACGGGGTAGTAGTTGTTATTGGAGACGCTCAAGATATTCTGGGGAGGGAGACAGGGAAAGGAAGGGGCTAGGGTAGCACCGTCCTTGGCAAGAAGGAGTCCAACGGTTTCAAAACCCCGCAGCCTGATTGAGCCCCACCCCCAACATGGGCCTCAGCCGCTCGGGCCCCAGGGCCAGGAGCCCCTCCGCGGGGCTCCTAATGGCGAGGGGTCACCTTTAACTGAGACAGTAAGCTTAAGACGTTAAGACATTAAGACATTAAGCTAAGACGTTCAGCTTAAGACATTAAGACATCAAAATCCAGTCTCGCCCTGCAAGGCTCTCTCTCTTCAGTCCTGCCCACCCAGGGAGTCTCAGGCACAGCACCCCGACTGCGCCCAGTGATTTATGGCTCTGGCCTCAATTCTAACCCCTCACAGTTCCAATCCTGCACAATCTGTTAGGGGGCTCATGGTTGCTCCTGCTTCTCCCCAGGCTTCTGACATCCTCTGGGTGCCATAAGATCCCTGGGTACCGATGCCCAGGGTGAGAACACTGGACAAGGGCTACAGAGGAGTGTTGCCAGGAAGGTGGGGTCGGAGCCCAGGGGCACAGGCACCCACCCACCGTTATATTGAGGTGGATATCGGCCTCGTCAACAGTCACCGTGGAGGAGTTGAGGCCTACAGGCTGCACGGCGATAGTCCGGGGAAACAGGAAAAAGACGATGAGAGAGGAGGTCACCAGGCAGATGAACACTGCCAGGAACACGAAGAGCTTCCTGTGGGAAAACAGGACCTGGGGTAGAGGAGTGGAGAAGTCTGGACACCAAGGCAGCCTGGGCCGGGGGCGTTCAGACACTCTTCTCTCTATATAAGGCTCTCCTCCGAGTTCCCCCTCACAACTGTACACTTAGCTCCCCAGATGTGGAGGACCAACCTAGGCTCAGATGTGGCCCAGAGTGGGTAGGAGCACCGGATTGAGAGGCTGGCAGCCCGGCTTCCATTCCCAGCTCTGGGTACCCACTGGCCCAGCAACTCTGAACAACCCGCTTAACCGCCCTAAGCCTCAGTTTCCTTGTCTATAAAATGGAGATAATTGTACCTACCTCATACAATCTGTTATGGGCTAAGGCATGAAAAGGCACCAATCCCTGGTCCTGGCACAGAGCCAAAGGCTCAACCAATGCTAGCTATTCTCACTGGAAGAAGTAAGCCCATGTGAATTTTGACAGTTCTGAATTTTAATATTCATATTCAGAACAAGACATCATCTGTCTATCTAATTCAAAATTGAGATATGCATTAAAGAGAGAGCACCTTGTTAGCATTTTCTAAGGGGCACTGCCAGATTCGGCTTCTGGTGCACTGGTGGGGGTAGGCTGGGTGGTGGCCCCCCCACGGAAGCTGAGGACCCTGGGAGGACGTTGCAGGGATCTATGTCAAAGGACCCAGATGACAAACAGGGTCATGGGCCCCCCAGTGAAACTCAGGGCTGCCTCTGAGGTTCTGAAGTGTCCCAGAACAGAGAGCAACTGGTTTCCCATCTCTACGGGGAAAAGAACAAGCAGGTCTGAGCTGCCATAGCAAAGGAAGTTCTTAGGAAAAATCACTTCCCCAAACCAATTGCAACCAGAGCCACTCCCTCCCTCCTGGAAGGACTTGCAGAGTCAAGAGGTCCTCTCTGTCTTCAAAAGGGAGCCATGCTTCTTGGAAGCAGTGATGCTTAGGACACCAAGAGGCCTCAGGTGGTATCTGCTGTGCCCCGAGCTTCTTAAACTAGGAAAATCCTTGGAAACAGGGAGCTAATACGTCTGAGGCCAGTGAGGCTCAGGCTTTCTGGGGGAGAACCAATGGAGAAAAACTGGGGGGGAAGGGGGATTGGGGGAGACAAAGACGAAGAGCCCCCAGGGGCAATGCCTACAGAGCTGGGATAGGAAGAGGGGCTTACGTGTGCCTGGGCTTCAGCCTCTGGTCCCCATAGGGGATGAGGGCCACCAGCTGCTTCTCTAGTTCTGTAGAAAGAGGGTGAGAGGGAGGGCCAAGAAGTGTCCATGACAAATGTTTCCTGTGCCAGCCTGCCAGAAGCACCCCTCCATCCCACAGAGCAGTGTCAGAAGCATGCCACCTCTGCCTCAGAGCAGGACTGGGAATACTGGGCTGTTGGCAGCTCAGCTTTGCCATCTCTAGAACGGAGGTGAGATTTTCATTAACAGGTGTGAAGAATTTCTGCACGTCACCACAAATCAGAGAAGCCCAATTTCTTTGGAGAGGTCATTATAACTTCTTGAATCCTAAGGCAGTGCTGCTAAGAGAGCAGAGAGGCTGGAAATTCCCTGGGTTTGGGCGGTACAACCAGAGCAGGAGGGGGGTCTCTGCAGCGAGCCCAGGGAGGGTTAGCGTCTCCCTGGCTAGCCTGAAACTCAGGGACTAGGAGCTGGGAGACCCAACCCCATCCAAGGAGACTCAGAGGGGCCTGGTGCTGGCCAGCTGGCTGCTAAGAGCTTTTCCTGGATCCCAGGCTACTTCCAGAGCCTGGGGCCACTCACCTCGAGGGATCTCCCCACTGCCCTGGCAGGTGGGACAAGTCACAAAGCTGACACCAGCAGCCCTTTCACAAGGCACACAGGAACAAAAAGGCTTGCTGCTGGTGGTGCTGGAGTAGCTGGCAGCCTTGCTGCCAAAGGCTGGGTCGGGGGACAGGATCGACTTGTTCTCATTCTCCCGAGAGCCCAGCTGGGAGAATGTCTCACCCATTGTTCAGGGGTATTTTTCACTGATGAGAAAAGAACAAAGTTCAGTTAGCACTGATGCCGGGTGTCACTCTGGTTTTAGGTTCTTGAGATTGGCAAGGAGCCCCACCACAATTTCAGCAAGCTCAAGCCTAAGGAAGTGAGGGTGTGGAAATTCGAGCAGTTACACACGACTCTTGGATCAGGAATCTCAATGCATTTCAACCCTTTTTTTTATTGTAGGAGAGCTCAATCGGCCTACAAGAGGGAAAAGCAAAGCAGAAGTTATTTCACTTTAAGGGAATTTCATAAGTGAAAGGCAGGACGCTTAATTTTGTTCTGGAAAAGTTGCTGAGCTGTCATTCACTGCAAGGGAAGGAAGTTAGATAGGCCTTGGGGGCAACAGCCAGGAGAGCCCCTTCATCCTCTGCGACAAGATGACTCTGAACATGTCTCCAGAGCACCCGGGCAGAAATGCCTGAGGCTTCCAGCCTGGGTGTGGAAGGAAAGTGTCCATTCCTGAGCCTGGGCAGGTGCTGGCGTAATAGGAAGGCAGGGATTCTTTGGAACAAGAAAGAAAAAGGAGGCTAGGCCGGCCACAGGTGTGGCTAAAAACCCTAAAATGATTGTGGAAGGGAGCATAAACCTCTTCCGCTTGTTTTCTGAGTTGGGCTGGGAAAGAATGTCTGGGGGAGGGTGGTAGCAATTTCAGGGTCAGTCCTTCACTAGGACGAGTCACAGCTAACTCCAGATTCTTCCCAAAAGACTGGTGGCAAATGAGTGGGCAAGGTGAGCCGAACTCAGACCTTCTGGGCTTAAAATAAAGGAAGCCTCACCTGGTTTAGGTCTGAGATCCTGGGCTCCTCTCAGCTGCAAGAGGGCTAGAGATTTCTGGAGTACGTCTTTGGGGAGGAGGGCCTGTAAGGCAGGGTGGCTCCAGGGGCCACCAGTCCCCTTCCCGTAGAGCCCTGGGGACCGATTGCACCGCGTTGGAGGAGGTGGGGAGCAGCGACCCTGGCCTCCCCAGAGGCTTCACGCCCTACTCTGGGGCTCGGCCATGGGCTGCGGGGTCGCAGCGGACTGAGAGGCTAGGATTTCATTGAAGGAGTATTTTAAGTCCCACCAGACACCCCGAGAGGCCGTTAGTAGAGCTTGGAAGCTGCGTGTTGGGCTAGGAGGAGGCACAGAAGGGGCCTGGGCCCTTGCCTGCCAAAGGGAAAGAAGGGAAGGAGGGTCCCGAATCGCCTTACCCCCGGGTGACCGCAGCAACAGAAACGCCTGCAAAGCAGAATCGAAAGTGCGGGAGCCGAGGTTTCGCCCCAGGCTTCGGCTCAAAGCCTTGGGAAGCTCCGCCCCGGCTCCTCCGGACCCGCCCCTCCCTCCCAGGGCCAGCCTCTCTCGACACAGCGGCCAGAAAATTTCTCCGTTCTTCAAAGGCCACGCGAGGTTCCGGACGAAAGGACCAGACAGTCCAGGTAGGAATTTCAAAGTTTATTTCACCATTCCTTAAGCGGTTAGGTACAAGTACAATGGTACAGACGACTGGACCCCTACAATTCAACTCAGATGGTCAAGACAGATCCCGTCCCAAATCAACCGAATTAATTACACACACCCTGCCGCTCAGCCTCTACCCAGAAGCCCCCATAAAAACGTTTTAAATAATAAACAGGCTGGTTGGCTTGCAGTCTGAATCCTGGCTTATTTAACAGCATTCAAGAGTTATACTGTAAATAAACATCATTATGGCCAATGATTAATTTAAATCACCATTCATTATAATACCAAACCAGGTTAAGTAATACTATTTTACTATCCTTCCCCCATCAGGCTGGGGGTCAGATTCTTCTTTTTCTGCAAGTAATTTTTATGACTAAAATCTGTAGTGTTTTTTGTTACCTCTTTACCAGCTGTACCCGAGACTCCCTTCTGTAAACAGTGATGACCAGGACCCCTGTTAGCAAGCTCCTTCCCACTCACTTACCCTGGGGTTAAACCAAAACTTTTTCAGTGCGTTTGCTCCCATCCAAGTCTTGTAGAACACCAGCCTCTTTTTCTTGTTCTAGGTTCTCTTGGACAGATTTCAAACATTCAGGAGGCCATCAGGATTTCCTAAGCCTCACACCCACTCATTTGCCCACCCCTGAACTTTACTGAGATTCACACAGCAGCCTGCCTTTCACTTTTCTCATGTTCCTATACACCCCCGTCCACTCTACTGTAAATAAGACCTGCCCCCTGACATAAAGAAAAAAGGTAACTTTAAACTTACTTTTCCCTTTAATAGAAGAGTTTCTTTCCTTCTTTATAGGATTAGCAAAATATTTCACACTACCTAAATTTTTTCCCTTAAATAAAATAAAATGTATGCAAAATTGCTACAATAGACACTGCTCAACAGGTGCTGGTGGGTTAATGAGCACACTCCCTGCTCCTTTTTCAGAAGTGCAGAGACCAGAAGGTAGATATTCTTAAATGCATCACTGGGGGTCTTTAGAAAAACAACAGTGCCGGTTACTAAGACTTGCAGGGGAACAACTTTCTCCTTGAGAAGGCAAGAGGAACAAAATTCCTATCGCGCCCTGGGTGTTATTTTAATACCACACAGCTATGAAGCTTGGGATAGGTTAGAAAAATTATGAGAATAATTCTTGAAAACAACTTCCAAGGTTAACTTCCTTTATAAACTGACAATTAACAGATATCCTCATAAAAACATCCACATTAAGCAAAGAAAAATACTCAACTTCAATACAATCAGAAAGAAAAATGGTTCTATAGGAAGTTTAAGTTGCACTTTTCAATGCACTAAAACGGAGAAGAGTTTTATCCAGATCAATTGAAAAATGCTCTTCCTACAATTCCATCTAATGTCTAAAGTGAAAATTTAAGTTCTGGCCTTTGATTTGCTCCAAAAAATACTGCAAGGCAGGTATTGTCTTGATAGTTCAATGATGGGCTCTATGTAGATTCATCAGATTAAAAAATAAGCAAGGGCCTCCACCCCACACCCCCAAAACAGAATAAAGATCGTCTCTGAGCAGCAGGCAAAGTTATTTAATACGAGGTCACTCCTCAGTAGCGGTGGCTATACCAGTCGTTGTTGTTGATCTGAAGGAGTTCTGTCACAACCTGCAAGATGTTGTAATTGTGTTTCTTCAGCAGCCTTAGGTTTAGCTGCCTGTCACAGAATCCCATTTCAAAGAGATGGGACATCAGGGCTGCTGTCTGATCTTCGGAAACTATTGGCTGTGTAGAGTCAAGAAAAGCAGAACAACATTTTTTGTATAATTTGTGTTTATCTTGTTAAGTCATACTAATCTTCCAGATTTATTCAAAACACTAGGTAATTAGGTGCAAGGCCATGGCACTCCTGTCCAGCCAATACTAATGGGTCTTCTGAGGGGATCAGAAGGGCTGGGAAGCCCCTGCTTTGCATTAGGTACGTTTGCACCCTAAACCAGGTGACTAATGAACTGTCTTTAGAACTAGATGAAGGAAAAGATGCTAATGAACTCTGGAAACCCTGTGAAGTTAAAGGTAATCATGATGATGGGGCAAGAAGAAGCAAGAGAAGAGATGGTAATTGGAAGAAAGTATGGGAAATTGGAAGAAAGTATGGCCAGCGCAAGTCTTAACCACTGGACCACCAGGGAAGTCCCTCCCACGGGTCTTAAAATAAAACCCAAATCACTTAACAGCATCCCACCTACATCATTGGTCTTTTCTCTTCTTGGCACAAAGTCAACTTCCAGGTTCACATTTCCAAGTCTCTGTACTGGCTACTCTGTCTACAATGCCCTCTCTAACCCTCTCTCCCGGCACACACTCATTTTGTCCTTTAGGACTGAGTTCAGGCGTCATCTACCAGGACGCCTTCCCTGGCCCCACCATGGGGCCGACACCAGGCTGAGGTGTTCCACCGGTCTAAGAACACTGGCACAGTATCTTACACTGCACAGTAAATGGTCTTTTTTTCTTAATTGAATGAAAGATTCTTTAAATTCTATAGTGCTTTGCAATTTTCAAAAGTTTCACAGATAAATGTCTGTTTGCTTATTTCCCACTGTCTCTGGGCAGGAACTGGTGTCTGATTCACCTTGTAGGGCTGGCACCTAGGAGACTGCCCCCCACACAGTAGGTCCGCAACCAACGTGACTTTTTTCTCTCCTTCCTTAAGTAACTTAGCCAAAGTCATACAGCTGGAAAGTGGCAGAGTTGTGTGTTAATTAAAGACTAAACTTAAAGCTCATGCTTTCTATGATGCCATGCTACTCTCTCCAACCCAGGCAGACACCACTGTTTTCACTGGTGACTTGGATTTGGTTCAGGAAAATAAAACATACACTGACCTGTGCAGTGACTGGTGGTCCAGCAAACAAGGCCTTGTATGCAGAGGCGGCAACAGACAAAGCCCCCTTCACCAGCCCTCCAGCAATGCTGCTCCCGTGGTGGTGCCTGCGGGGAAAGCCAAATTGTCTCCCTAAAGAAACGTGAATCGTTATCTTCCTACGGATAATCTGGGCTCTAATCCTGGGAAGAAAATGAGATTTCCCTGAGAAAAAAATCAGATGTAAAATGAGAGTGTGACTATTTTCCTATGAGTTTTATAGCTACAAATCTGGGCTTGATGTAGGGCCCAGCTCTTACTGCTGCAACATATGGGCACTGCAGAAAACACATCACTCTGGTTAGCATGCCAGCTTTCAGCCCCAGCTGAAAATTAATGTGGTCAGCAGCACACTGAGGTACTGGCAGTCTGCATGCTCAATTATCATCTCAGAGGAAACACCTTCCAAAGGAAATGTGATTTTCTGAACACTGTACATAGGGAGGAGCCCACCTTGACACTGCTCTGAGATGACTGGGAGCAGAGAGGCAGGTATGTCTAAGAAAAAGTTATGAAGATGCACAGTGGGCTGGGCCTTCCTGCCTTCTTCTCTGGTGCTAAGCAGGAGTTGAATCTGAGGGAACTTCCTCCTGGTCTGGAATGTGAACACTCTTAAACATCAACATTAGCCCTCTGCTCAGTGTTGGTCACAAGCTTTAGGAGAAATAAGAACAAGAAGGAATGACGGCTCTCCTTCTCTGCTCTCAGCAGGTGGCACATGCTCTGAGAGGCTCGTTTAAGCGGAGGCAATACTAGGGTATCCATCTGCTTCTGAAGAAGAGGCTGCACAAGTAAGACCCAGTTACCTTGAGTGGTCATAGCTCTTCTGTCTGCTGTTTACAAGTCCTGATGAGCCTCTGAGCTCTAAAAGCAAAAGAGCTGTTGGTTAGATGCAGCATCCATAAACACCTGGTGTTTCCTAACTCACAGCAAGGCTATTTTTGAGGCAGGTGGCAATCTGATTACAACGTTTAAAGTCTTTTTTTTTTTTCCTTTTTAAATATTTGAGAAATTTTGCAGGTGGTTTAAGTAAATGTTAAAGAAAACTGTCCAGAATGCAATGCAAGGTGACTGTTTAGTGAATCAGAAAAATTAATTCTATAATCCTATCCCAATAGTTTATTAGTTCTTAAGTACTTTCAGGTTTTGTTTTTTGAGGACGAGAGGAAAGCGACTTTGAGGGTCTACTCACAACTTCAAAGTGCTATTCTCTTTATTTTGTAGATAAGGAAAAAGACCTTCAGGTCTTAGAACCCTGCTGAACCACTGCAAGGTCACACGGTGAAGAAAGGTGGAGCTGAGGCTGGAGCCTAGACTATTCTGGCCCCAAAGCCTGTGTTCTTTCCACTATAGCACAATGCCAACCTCTATGGGATCTCGTTTAATAAATATTAAGCTAGAAGACAGAACAAAAGAGTATGAGGGAGGAGCACAGAAAAAGTCAAAGGGCAAGTTTCTAAAAACTGCCAAGAATCACAAGGATAGAGTGCCTATTTATACCTGGTTCCATTAGAAAGGAGCACAGAAAAACAGAAAGCTCAGGCTGGTCATTACCTCCTCTGCTCTGATCAGGGACTGAAGAAACTTCTGGTACTGTAACTGGTAAATCCACTCCTGGGGAACCATGGTACTGTGCATACGGAGGACTCCTTTCAGAAAGACACAATATTGAAAGTAAGTTGAAAAGGCGCCTACGGTAACGGTGGAGAAACAGTAAACAGAGCACAGCAGTGCCAAATTCTCTACAGAGGCTTCACATTTCTGATCCAGATCACATGTCTGAATTTAGGGATCAGGTGAGAAGGGCTCATTCTTCTTCTGGTTTTCCTCTTCAGCCACAGTCAAGCTAGAAAGACTGGCTTCAGTCTGGTCACTTCCCCCTGTATCAAGTGGTGCTGATAAAAGAAAATATCTAGCTCTCTGGGAGAATGTTTTAAATTATAGTCAAGGCTCCACCATTTTCCATACTGTGAGAGAGCAGTGATACAGACAGAACCAGTAGAGAAAAATAGTAACTTCTATCTGGTTTTGTAGTATACTTGTTTCCATAACAGATTAAACTTCTTATTCTACTTTGTTTGGATTAGTATGAGAATGAGTTTTTGCTGCCTTTGCCCATGAGTCAACAGAACAGGGAGGAAGGTCCAGGGATGTTTGTGTTTAAAAACTGGCTCTCAATGATCGAAACATAAGTAGATAGATTATACTCAGATAATTAAGGTTAACTAAAGCAAGTATTTCTTTAAATCCAGAATACACAAATACTGGGAAGTACAACTTTTATTCATCAGACTTTACTATGGGAAATAGTCTCTTCCCCTGCTGACAAAGAAACAGGTTTTGAGATCAAGTTGAGTCCTCTCTCTTTATTCCACCTCTGGAGAACAGCCCAGCAGAGCGGGGTGTGGATGGTACCTGGGCAGCCGTGGCGGAGGCCCTACCACCTCTGGGGTCAGGGGCACTGTGTCCAGAGTCTGTGAGGTCATAAGGATGTCATTGATGCTGTGCCCCTGTGGCTGGTTCTCCCCTCCAGGGGGTCTCTCCCCAGCCTCGACTGGTTCCTGCCCAGCCTCAACCCCAGGCTCGCCTTCAGCCCCTCGCTCCAGGCCTGGCTGTGAGAGGGCAGAGCTGTACATGGAGTCCCCCAGGGGGCGGCTGGTGTCAAAGCACTCGGGCAGGATGATGATGTAATCCTCCGAAGAAGCAGAGGACTGACTCTGAACTTCATCTTTGAGCTCATCCTCCTCCTCCTCCACGACAGCTTCTTCTTCAACAATACGGACAATCTCTTCCCTCTCGTCTCCAAGTGGTCCCTCTTCGGGTGAGGCAAATTTCACTAAAGGATGAAAGCAACCAATTTTAAGGTATAAGTTAAAAGCAGCCCCTGTGCTACCCTTACCCCACCAAGCCTTGTAGGTCATGAGCTATAATTATGAAACCCAGAGGACAGGGACAAACCAGAGGGAAGGGCTGCTGAAACCATAGTCATGGCCATATTCTAAACCTGCGCAAAGCCACATAGAACCAAAGTTCACAAAAACAACATCGGCAGAAATATCGAGGCTTCTGAGAACACTGTGAATCTTAAAACAAGGAGGCCTCATCCCTTTTCCTCTTCACGTGATGGTTAACATACTGAGATGGGTTCAAATCAAAACTGATATACTAGCTAACAGTGCTATAAGAAGAGAAAATGTTTGGTGGTAAATACTGCAGGACTGTATGACTACTTTCCTCCTCTTCTTCGCGAAGTAATGAGTAGTCATGATAGAAAACTGGCAAACATGGATGAGGAAAAAAAAAGGAAATAAAAAAGTACCTATAGGGCTTCCCTGGTGGTGCAGTGGTTAAGAATCCGCCTGCCGATGCAGGGGACACGGGTTCGAGCCCTGCTCTGGGAAGATCCCACATGCCGCGGAGCAACTAAGCCCATGTGCCACAACTACTGAGCCTGCGCTCTAGAGCCCGCGAGCCACAACTACTGAGCCCACGTGCCACAACTACTGAAGCCCACGCGCCCAGAGCCCGTGCTCCGCAACAAAAGAAGCCACCGCAATGAGAAGCCTGCGCACCGCAAAGAAGAGTAGCCCCCACTCGCCGCAACTAGAGAAAGCCCGCGCACAGCAACGAGGACCCAACGCAGCCAAAAATAAATAAATAGATTAAAAAAAAAAAAAAAAAAGTACCTATAATCTTATCAGAGATAACTACTGTGAACATTTTGGTATAAGTCCTTCCAGACTTTTTTGTTATGCATTTGTACACAAGTATGTGTGAGGAAATACATATATTTTAAAAAATATACAGTTTAAAAAAAAAAAAAAAAAAAAATATATATATATATATATATATATATATATATATATATATAAATGAAAAAGTGAGATAAATCATGCTTAAAAGGTCAAATTTCACTATAATAAACACAAGACATTTTTTCACATTATTTTGACGTAGTAGAATTTGAGGTTTTGGATAGTACCTGAAATACATGACAGTGGTTCTACCTATTTGACACCTAGAAATTTCTGCCACAAAGAAATTTATTACAGCAGAATTTAACCTTGAGAAACTTAGTCTGGTGCTCCTGTTTCTGCCCACTATTTCCTGACTGCTGCCCTTGGAGAAAGGAGACAACTCAGCTGCCAGTGGGGGTCTCTGCTGAGGGGCTCTGTCAACTTACAAGAAGACTTCTTACTGCAGAATCCAGGCAGCACAACTGGCTGCTGTTCCTCTGTGGCATACAACTGAAATTCTGCCCCTGGAGGAGTACAGAAATGAGTTATGGTAGCTGCTTTGCTCCTGATGCTATAAATAAAATCATCAGGTAGCATATGTAGAGCCCAAAGAAACAACCATGATCCGAATTCTAACAAAGATCCCGCTATCTCCACTCTCAGTAAAGAAGAGCACTTCTATCTGCTCAGGTCTGGCAATCACAAGTCAGGCGTCACCTCAATTTGGGGCGGGGGTCGGGGCGCGAATTCAGGGACACTCACTGTGCGTGGACTTCTGTCTGCAAGGTGGTCTGTGATCCGGGGCAGCATCCAAGGTAAGGGATCGGATTACAGTCTCACACACGAACTGGGTCCCACTCAGGTCATCTTCTGCTTCCTCCACTGAAGAAATGTTCTCAGCCCTCTTCTTTACTGACACTGTGGAATCTGAAAAAGACATGAACTTTGTCTGCAATTGGTGTTTAGAGTGCGGAAGATCTTTCTCCAGTCATGTACCCATGCTGATGCGATGCCAAGGAATAGCTGCTACCGGTGCCATGTGAAGGTGAGGAGACTTCAAAAACTGAGATCCTACAGAAAACCCACTCACACACCAAGGTAAGATTAGTAGGGGGTATGTGTAACAACAGGGTGTGGTATGGAAGGGGAGGATGCAAATACTTTACAAATATTTAACCCCTTACCAGGAAGTTCTTTAAATCCCGCCCCTTCACTCTCTTCCTGTATCTGCCCCAAGCCTGGCTTCTCTATTAAAGGACTGTCATGTGGCAGAGGAGACATGCAGGGAGTCATATCTGGAGAATGAAGACAGGAGAACCATCAACCATGAAAAAGCATCACATCATCAACAGTCAGTGTCCAGAAGCAGCAGCTCATAGGCTTCTTGCCTCCTGCATGGCTAAAATAAACCCAGGTGCACTTCAAGGCATTCTAAAGAATTTCTCCAGACCATTAGGCACACAAGTATCTCAGACAGATCCATCAATGCAGGAAGGATCATAAACGGTTGTTTGGCTTTGGAAGACCATGGCCAAGACCCAGAGCCATGAATGCAAAGGAACAAAGGGACACAAATATCCAGAGAAAAATGGAGAAGAGGGTCCCTTCAGGGTGGGGAAACAAACTGGTATTGTTGCCTCTGACAACAGGGAGAGGAAGGAAAATGAACCAATGGGTGCAGTTTTAATATCACATTGTGGGAGAAATCCTTGCCAACTATTTCCTCAGAATAAAATACTAACTACCAGAGTCAGGGCTGCAGTATTTTGGGGCCTGTTAATAAAATAAACAAGGTGGACCGAGTGACATTCTTACCCACAGGGGTGTTGTGGGGCACTCTCTCCAACTCTTGGACAATATTTATATCCAACAGCTCAAAGGACAGCAGGTCCTGAAAAAAAAGGCGCAAGGTTAGGCTACTCGCAGCACACGCTAGAGTCGTGTTTTGTCTTGATGGGTCCTGCAGGCCATTGAGTTCTGTATCATCCCAGAGTCAACTCTGTTCAAATTCATGCCTCACCTCAGTCAAGTGAAAACAAGAAGAGTTAAATGGGAACTAGGCATTCAAATAACCAAATGGCAGGAAAGAGAGCAAATGCAGTGGGGGTGAAGGTGAACCAGTTAGGCAGAAAAGAAGAGGCAACTAGAGGGAAGTTGTGGGAAGCACAAGATAAGTTCCCAATTCAAAGACGAAACATTTAGTTTAGAAGCCTGCTTCCACTGGTGATGATTTTGCCATTCAGTGCATCTGAGTAGATCAGAGTGGGCATATCTCTAACTTCCTGGGCACCACCTATGGCTCTACCACCTTTTCTTCAACAAGTTAAGAACTCTTTCCCCAGGGCTTTCTGTCCCTCGCCCCTCAAAGTGCTCAGTCTTCCACCTGGGCAGTCAGAAGATCCACAGATGGGATGTAGAGCTCCCTCTCGCTGGCAGCATTTTTGGCCTTCTGTGGGATGCAGGTTCCTGTCCCTTCTGTCTGCTCAGTTGTTTCACCAGGTGGAATTTCTTCTTTAGCCGGAAGAAGAGCTTCCTATGGAGAGAAACCATTGGGACACATTTTAGGCCCTCAACAGAACTCAAAAGGCAAACTGACGGATGCCTCCCTAAAAACAAAAGCACTGCATGTATTAAAACTTTTTGTTTTGTTATAATTTTAGACTTATAGAAAAGTTGCAAGAACAGTACAGAGAGTTTACTAATTACCCCCTTCACCTAGCTTCCCCTAATGACAATAGCTTAGATTAACCATAAAAACAACAGTCAAAACCAGGATATTAACACTGGGTAACTAAATTTAAGCAGTAAACAGGGAAGCTGCCTTAAAAAACTGTGCACCAAGTAACAACCAGGGTAAGACTTCATTAGTATTTAGGAAACATACACAAGGGATATACAGGAGGGATGACTGTTAAGCAGCAAAGACATCAGCTCAGCAGGTCCACAGGCCAGGCAGCCCTGCCTTCCCTCGTGCAGCACAGGGGCTGGCCACACATCACGACAGAGAGATACGAAAGCACTGAGGGGCGCCTGCACCAAGATCTGAAGGACATGCAAACAAAGCCCCTGAGGACTAGGCCCAATGTAAGCATACTGATGTGTTCGAAGGAGGGGAGAAGCTGGCCTCTCCAGACTTCTGGAAGAACCACCGGCTGTGAGTGGGCTCTTTTGGTTTTAGTCACCCTTCCAGTGCTCACCTCTTGCTGGCAGGTGAGATCATCACCTTTGCTTGAGCTGATCATGCTCTTTTCAACGTTATCGGGGCTCTCTGTGGAGGGGAAAGGATCCACTATGATACTGCACCAGACCCGAGGCCCAAACTGCTGGCCTTTGTGAGAAAGACGCCAATGGGAAGTGTATGTTCCCTCCAGGGTTGGGGCAATGAACTCCACAGACACAACTCCCACATGGCCAGCCTTTAGGCAGGGAACCAAAACATCCTTCTTTTCTGTAGAAGCCAAAGTCAGGTTTCCCCACATGAACTTGAGCTGAAAAGAATAGTGACAAGAGAAAGAAAGCCTGTCAGTTAAACACACCGCCACCTCAAATCACTTCATCTTCAGGTTTTGTGGGGAAAAATACCTTTGTGTCCGTACTCCACTTTACATTTCCTGTATTTTTCATCCTCCAGTGTTTGATAAACTTGGTTCCTGGCTGGAGGTGAGTCCCATCAGGCAAATTCTCATCCACAAATGCTGCACTGAGGGTTGGCATAACTGAGGCACAGGGCTGCAAAGGGAGCCTGAACAGAAATTCAAATATTTAGTCACTTGCTGCTGGGTGTGATGTCTTCTGAATACCCAATACTGTGGTTTGAGACGCAGACAGTGACCCTGGAGGATGTACCAATGAATTTGCCTTAAAAATAATACTAACAATGGGAATCCCCTGGCGGTCCAGTGGTTAGGACTCCGTGCTTGCACTGCAGGGGGCGCGGGTTCAATCCCTGGTTGGGGAACTAAGATCCCGCACGCCAAAAACCCCCCAAAAAAACAACCTCAAAAAACAAAAAAAAACCCAAGGGGACCTGACTCCTAAGCTAAAAAACTACGGTGAGGATAACTAAAAGGGTCCATAAATTAACTTAAGAGTTGGGCTCTTAAAATATTTGCTTCTTTTGCTTCAAATCCAGACTGCCTCCAGTGAAGAGAGGTCACACCAGCCAGTTTCTGAACCTTACTGGTTTCTGTTTTTCTGAAGAAGGCAACAAAGCAAGTGTCAAAGATAACTACCAAACCACCCTTTAAGAACACTAGGATCGGAAAATGGGAAGTTTTAAGGGCTTGGGTGTTAAGGGTTACCAATAAATAAGACAGAAGTTGGCTTAAGTTCCAGTTTTAGATGGCTGGACCTAAAGTCCTGGCTCCCGCCCTGGCCCTGGGCTTACATTGGGGTGTTAGACTGCAGCAGGCTCTCGGGTCGGCCCAAAGGAGACTTGGGGCTCTGGAGCCCATGGATCGAATTCCACAGATGAATCTTCCTGTGGAGTTTAAGCTGCTTTTTAAGTTCCTTGACCTCTGCTTTACGCTGTTTCTTCTCAGCTCGCAACCTTTGCTTTTCTGCTTTAAGAAAGTTCTTGTCAACCTGTTTCTGGAGCCTGTGAGATAAAAAACACAGTCTTAAAAAACAAATCTCACAAACAAATCTTGAAGCTATTTAGGAACTTCCCTGGTGGTCCAGTGGGTAAGACTCTGCGCTCCCTATGCAGGGGGCCCGGGTTCAATCCCTGGTTGGGGAACTAGATCCCGCATGCATGCCGCAACTAAAAAAAAAAATCCCACACGCCACAATGAAGATCCTGAGTGCCACAACTAAGAGCCGGTGCAGCCTAAATAAATAAATGAATAAATATTTAAAAAATCTTGAAGCTGTTTTGAGCCACTTGTGGTCTCCATCAGCGTCAGCTTCTAGGTTAGTTTCTTAATTTCTTTCTGTAGTTCTCATTTCCATCTCATTAGCTTTGGAGGATAATTATCCCCGTCATTGCACATCAACTGGAAAGGAGTGGGAACTAAGGAGACTATTTGTTTTTTTGTTTTGTTTTTGGCATGCGCCGTGCGGCACGAGGGGCCTTAGTTGCTCGACCAGGGATCGAACCCGTGCCCCCTGCTGTGGAAGCATGGAGTTCTAACCACTGGACCGCCAGGGAATTCCCAGGAGACTATTTGTAGTTTTGTGATTCACACCCTGTCACCAAAACCAAGAAACCAAACAGAGAACAAGCAACCCATGCACATATGGTTTTACCTGGCCTGTTCCAGAGCAGCAGGAAGACGAGGAGTAGAGAACCTCGAGTGAGAGAAGGGTTCAGAGGAACCCACAACAGGTCTCCGCAACTTCAGCAGGACATGGTTGGAGTCATGGGCATATGGCCCCGATTCACAATCTTCACAGATATTGTAGGATGGGCAGAGGCTGTGAGGAAAAGAAAGGCACAGTGGGAAGTACCTGAGGTTGGGAGATAGGGACCCAGACTTCCGTATTTGCTCTATTACCAGCTAGGTGGGAACCTAAGCACATCACCCATCCATGCCATGTCTCAATCCTCATGAATAAAATGAGGATAATAACACTTCACCTGTATCTATTTCAAAGGACAATCTATGGGAGAAAACGAGATATGAAAGCATTTGGAATACGGAGATAATCCTTGGGGATCCAATTTTGTTTTGGGGAACTTAATTTTGGCTCTTTTAATTCAAAAGTGTATATGAACACCACAATCTGAATACCCTTCAAATAGTTATTTTCTCTTGTGGGTGAAGAGTAGCTTGTTTCCAGTCCAGAGCTGCTGTGGATGATGCTCAGAGGTGAGCACACCCTTTACCTCTCAGGATGCCAGAAGGCCCGCCTGCTCTAAGTTCTACTGAGAGCTATTCATTGCCAAGTTACTGCTTTACCTGCACTGGTAGCGCACACCAACGATCCTCCTTTGGCAGCTGCCGCAAGCAATATGCCAGTTGAACTGGTTTTCTGGCAAAAACAGTGTTTCCTCTGAAATGGGCATTGAGACTTCCGAGGGACGGGAACCCAAGGATGGATTCTGGAGGATAAGCTTCTCACGTAATTTCTGTTCAAGCTTCTCAACCGTTTCTTTAACCACTTGCTCTCTGAACTAGAATACAGAGAAGATGGGGGAAAAAAACCCCTCAGTTCCAAGACTGGAAAAAGGCATGAAAATATCAAATAGACCTGAAACCTCACCATCTCTGGTATAACATAAGAGCATAATAAACAGATAATAGCTACCGAATGAAGGGACAGAAACAAAGCAAAAACAAAAAAGGTCTATTCCTTCCATAGCTAAACTGGTTCAAATAAAATACCAAAAAATCCACTGATGAGTAAATTTCTAACTCTTCCTTCTCAAGCATAGAAATTTGTCCCTTTCCCTTACATCCTCAGAATTAAACTCCCCCCTTTTTCTAGTACGTTTTTGTGAAAGCTAGGAACTTTCTTGACAGGAACTGCTCTAGTTTGGATATTATTAGCTACTACTCTTCATTCACCTGTACCAGAGGCAGCAGCCATCTGGATTTAGCTTTGTTTCTTCCACATTCCATCTGTTCCAACACTGCCGCTAAAACCCAAGCCAGAAAGAACACTCACTGTCTCTAGGTAGCTTGTGAACCAGTCTGGGGGCTTGTCTTGAGGCTGGTCTGTGTCACATGGAGCAGGTGGAAATTGCTGCAAGTAAACACAATCGGAGATAGTTTTTTTCTTTTTCTGTTTAAAGTAAATCTCCTGAAATGTATTACTTTGAGGTTTCTGTTGCCAAATAATATATGGTAAAAAAAAATGAGCATGAAAGAGTATAGGAAAAACCGAAGTCTTTATGTCACCCTATTCATGTTCCTCTCCAGAAGTAACCACTGTTACTAGTTTCAAAAAGTCAGACGGAGACAGTCACAACAACTCCCAAACCTCTGATGAACAGCTCAAATCTTAGACTAGAGACAATGAAACACAGGTTAGAAAAATCAGAGACAGGTCCATTCCCTTTGTACCTGTGCTGCAGGCTCCTCTGGGGTCTTCATGTCTGATCCCAAGACTCTCACCAGTGAAGAATAATGTGCAAGTGGCTTCTTCCCTGTCCTTGCAACTGGTCGTTTTTCTGCTCCAACTGGGGGTGGGGCTTCATAGACAACACGATAGCCTTCATGGACTTGCATCTGCAGTTGGTTTCCCTGCTTAACTGCCATCTGAGAGCATACGTTATGAAATTAAAAACAATATTGTGTGATTCTCCTTTCCTAAATAAAATTTCAAAGACATCTAAACAGAAAAGGTGTGGTAAAATATGCTGGAAAATATCAGGATTCATGCTTCTTTTATTAAATCAAATGACAAATATGTTAACAGTCTGCTGTTTCTTTGCCAAGAATGTTAACTAGGAATGGTTTTGTTAAAAACAAAAGGGTTTTAGTGTAGCTCTTCATTAGGTGAGATGTTTTCATTAATTGGGTTACTACTTTTCTGTTTAATTTTTAAAATTTAAGTATAATTGACATATATTAGTTTCAGGTTACAACATAATGATTTGACATTTGTATACATTGTGAAATAATCACCACAGTTTGTCTAGTTACCATCTATTAACTGGTTTTTATGTAGGACTCCACTTACGGATTCTAATTTCAACTTTTCAAAAGTCAATTCTAGACCCAGGAAACTTAAAGCTATGTCCAAAGTTAAGCGTCTACCTTCCCACTAAGAATAGTATTTTGGAAAGCATGCTTAAGTGGTCACCTGTTTTTGAAGAGCATCTTATTAAATATCTTATTTTGAAAACTCTACTTCAAGGAGCATTTGAGATTCCATGAAGGTACTCCAGCATCCAAGAAGAGATTAGGAGGTCAAGTCCGTGGGGTTCTAGTTCCTCCCACTTGTTACCCAGTGACAAGATTTGTTCTTCCTTTATCTATTTTCACACATTAGACTTCTTAAGATTCCACTTAAAAACAGCATTCCATGTCCAAAAAGTCTGAAAGCTATTATCTTAGGTCAGGGATCAGCAAACTTTCTTTTTTCTCTTTTTAATTGAAGTATAGTTGATTTACAATGATTCAGGTACACAGCAAAGTGATTTAGTTATTTATATATATACATATTCTTTTTCAGATTCTTGTCCATTATAGGTTATTACAAGACACTGAATATAGTCCCCTGTGCTATACAGTACATCCTTGTTGTTCAGCAAACTTTTAGTTTTTTTTTTTTTTAAAGTCTTTATTGAATTTGTTACAATATTGCTTCTATTTTTTTAATGTTTTGGTGTTTTGGCTGTGAGGCATGTGGGATCTTAGCTCCCTGACCAGGGATCAAACCCACACCACCTCCATTGGAAGGCAAAGTCTTAACCACCAAACCACCAAGAAAGTACCCAGGAAACTTTCTTAAAGGGCCACATAATAAATATTTTAGGCTTGCAGGCCATTCAGTTTCTGTCACAACTACTCAACTCTGCCATTGTGGCACAAAAGTAGCCACAGACAATACATGATGAATGGTCATGACTGTGTTCTAATAAAACTTTATTTATAAAAATATGTGGCCAGGGTGATGCTGGCAGCAAGGTGGCAGACAGGGATTTTTGGGACACGCAACAAAGGAGTTTTATTGGCAGGATTCAGAAATAAGAATGTGAAACAGAGCATGTGGCGACCTAACCATCAACCATCTGTAGGCCTTCGTGGGGAAAGTTCGTGAGGGAAGGCTTTACATTTTGAAGAAAACTAAAAAGTCAGAAAAATTATAAGAAACTGTTACGGCAGGAAGTGAAGGCTCAAACCTCACAGGAATGGAAATTCACAGATTTATATCCTGATCATCTGAAACACCTCTACTTAGATGTAGAGGAAAGACTCAGGAAGCCACCTAGAAAAGTTGACCAGTCCTTATCAGAAGAACAAGTTGACCAGCCTTTGTAAGAAGAATAAGTAGATCAACCTTTGCCAGAAGAGCAATATAGTATTGAGCAGACTTTGTCTGAAGAACACTGTAGCTTTGAGCAGCCTCAGCCAGAAGAACAATGTAGCATAAGAGTAAATTCTCTTGCTATTCCAAAGAAAAATAAAAAGAAAACATCAAATCAAACAGCACAGGAAGAACGTGAACAGGTACAAGCTAAGCATGCTATTAAAGAACAAGAATTAGGAGGAAAAAAGAGAGAGAAGCAGCTCAAAGGCTCTACTAAAAAGGGCCAGTATTATCTTCTTTTTGTTTTTTGGCCGCACCACGTGGCTTGCGAGATCTTAGTTCCCCAGCCAGATACAGAACCTATGACCTCGGCAGTGAAAGCTCGGAGTCCTAACCACTGGACCAGGGAATTCCCACCAGTATCTTCTTTAAAAACAAAAACAAAATTAAATCAGACATGTCATCCTTAAGGGTTAAAATATCTGCTGGCTATTAAGTTCTCTTGAATATGTACTATACCTCCTAACAGTTAACTAAATTTGTCAACAGAAACTGGATTGCTAAGCTATACTGAATATAAAATGTCCAAATATTTTGTTTTTGTAAAAGCAAATTATCTATATATACTCTACATAATGTGATTTCTCTTCCTTTCTTAATTATAAAATATTGGCTAAATTCCCCATGCTGTAAAATATATCCTTATAGCTTGTTTATTTTATATATAGTAGTTTGCACCTCTCAATCCCCTACCCTTCTTGTCCCTCCCCATTGGTAACCACTAGTGTTTTTTCTGTATCTGTGAGTCTGTTTCTTTTTGTTATATTCACTAGTTTATTTGTTTATTTATTTGGCTGAGCCGGGTCTTAGTTGCACCATGTGGGATCTGTTCCCTAACCAGGGATCGAACCTGGGCCCCCTGCATTGGGAGTGCAGAGTCTTAGCCACTGGACCACCAGGGAAGTCCCTGTTTTACTTTTTAGATTCCACATATAAGTGATAACATCATTGGGGTACAAGTATCTTCTCAAATTAATGTTTTTGTTTTCTTTGGATATATACTCTGGAGTGGAATTGCTGGGTCATATGGTAGTTCTATTTGTAGTTTCTTGAGGAACCTCCGTACTGTTTTCCACAGTGGTCACCCCAATTTACATTCCCACCAACAGTGTAAAAGTGTTCCTTTTTTTCCACAGCCTCACCAACATTTGTTATTTGTGGTCTTTCTTTTTTTTTTTTTTAATTTTTATTTATTATTTATTTATTATGTTTATTTTTTGGCTGTGTTGGGTCTTCGTTTCTGTGTGAGGGCTTTCTCCAGTTGCGGCGAGTGGGGGCCACTCTTCATCGCGGTGCGCGGGCCTGTCACTATCGCAGCCTCTCTTGTTGCGGAGCAGAGGCTCCAGACGCTCAGGCTCAGTAGTTGTGGCTCACGGGCCCAGTTGCTCCACGGCATGTGGGATCCTCCCAGACCAGGGCTCGAATCCGTGTCCCCTGCATTGGCAGGCAGACCCTCAACCCCTGCGCCACCAGGGAAGCCCCCATTTGTGGTCTTTCTGATGATAGCAATTCTGATAGGTGTGAGGTGATTTGTTTCTTATTTATTTGCCTCTAAAGGAAGGTTGGCCTGGAGAACTGAAAGAACCTTCTATTTGAGTGACAGGTTCAAGCATATAATACTTTTGTATCGTATTAAATTCAGATGAAATACAATGTTTACAAAAAATTTTAAATATATATATATATACACACATTCATATATGGCCAGCTTGCCAGCTATAGTTTGCCAACTCCTATTCTAGACCACAAACCAAGAAGCTTTTTCTAAAATATTTGGTAGAGTCTGCAGAAAAAATTGCTCAAGAAACAACTACAATGAACTGTGTCAAAATATAAACATGGAATTTTAAGCATTATATGCTACTACAGAAAAAAATGTATGTAGAAAAAGTCTTGCTTCCTAGGGCAAGACAGGCTTATATAAACTCTAGACTGCTGAGACCCAAGATTTCTGACAGAATAGGTAAACTAATAGTGGCTGTGAGAAAGGTAAAAGAATTCTGAAGTTTTTAAAAGACTTTTTTAATGAAACTACTGTAGCTTCTGAATATGGAAAAAGAAATGACAGAAGAGTTGGAGAAGAGTAAAGGGGTGTTGGGAGACATCATGTTAGAATAGCTTAAAAGCAAAGAGGAAGGGCTTCCCTGGTGGTGCAGTTGTTAAGAATCCACCTGCCAATGCAGGGGACACGGGTTCGAGCCCTGGTTCAGGAAGATCCCACATGCCGCGGAGCAACTAAGCCCGTGCGCCACAACTACTGAGCCTGTACTCTAGAGCCCGCGAGCCACAACTACTGAAGCCCAAGCGCCTAGAGCCCGTGCTCCACAACATGGCTAATGGAATTCAGAATTCAGAAGCCACTGCAATGAGAAGCCCACGCACCGCAATGAACAGTAGTCCCCGCTCACCGCAACTAGAGAAACCCCATGTGTAGCAACGAAGACCCAACGCAGCCAAAAATAAGTAAATAAAATAGATAAATTTAAAAAAAAAAAAAAAAGCAAAGAGGAACTAGGAAGACCACGTGAAAACTGGGGCAGAGGGAAATTTGTTGTTGTTGTTCTGTATTTTTTAATAAAGTTTGTAATCCAATGGACACACAAAACAAAACTGCGCTGGGAAAAAGTTTCATAAATTAATAAGTGTTAGGAAGTTGGGGGAGAGGTCAAGGTCACAGGAAAAAGGGAAGCCAGTCTTTTGTACAGGCTTTTTATGTGTGTGTGACACTTCCAAATCGTCGGGGCAGGGCCGGTGCTGTAACGAAGCGCACTTGTACAAATGAGTGACAATACAAAGTCTGAGTATGAAAATAAGATTTTCTCTGAAAACACATTTTTGGCACAGATTAAAAAAATATGTACGTTATGGAATTTGATTTTTAAGTCAGTATTATATATATTCATATATACACACACATCCCAAGTCCTGCGGAGGGAAATTACGAAGCATGAAAAATTACTAACACAGACAGGTATTTCAACTAAGAGAAACCAGGAAAGGGCCTGAATGCCTAAAACCAAGAGACTGGCTGGTAAATGAGGATTTCTGAGTAAAAACCAAGAAGACATTGGCTAAACTTTTGAAACAAGTGGCACTCAGAATAGCAATTCTGACCAAAAACCAGGAAGGGTAAATCCAGCTCCTGATTTTTAAAAAAATCTTGCCTTTCCCTCCCTAGACAAAAAGTGATTATGGAAAATGGCTTAGCCTGGATTAGAAATTCAAAAAGGATAGTCAGTGAAAGGTCAGCTTAGCACACCTTAAATAAGTGACCTTGAGGAATACTCTAATTCATCACTGACATACAAGAGCTTGTAACTGGATGGTTTATACCTTAAATTCTTCCACATTATAGTGTAACATTCGATAGGGAACAGATGAAGGAAGGAGATAAAAAATGTGATCCAGAAAGCATCATTTCAGAGAGTTCTTTCAATTTTGAAATGCCAGTACAGTGGCATCAAGACCAGCAATGAGATGCAATGATACTGGAAAGAATCTTTATATTAGGAGGTACCTTTTGCTGCGTGGTATGCTGAACTCATCATAGTCTCCCTAAAAATGGGTTTTGCTGTGTTTATAGTCATTAGTTTCTCCACATGGCTAATGGAATTCAGGCTCAAGTTTTAGTCCATAAACATTTTAAAAATTATTTGAAAATAAGATGAAATGATCATTACCTTAAGTGCTTCTTCATATTCTCCTAAAAGGACAAAAATATACATACTGTGATTTTTTTACCAGCCCAAAAGATTCTATTAAGCACGGACAATACTTACTTTTAAGAATTCTTAGCTTACAGTCCTTACACATGAACAGCTACTACCTTTTTGCTGACAAATTCCTTTCTCATCCCATCATAAATAGAAGCTACCTGCAGATTAGTTCTCCCCCTTAAATCCCTCTCTCTGCTACTAGAGTCTTCCAGTTACAAAAACTCAATCCAGCTCCCTCACACTAGGCTTAGTGAAGCTCAGGACTCAAGGAAGTTCAAGGATGGTGTTAATACTATCATTTCAGCTGGTTAAAATAAGCTTCTGGGGGCTAGCCTGGGAACCTAATCTTCAAATATAACATTGCTCCTGTGGGAAAATGCACCCCATGCTCTCAAAAACTAACCATCTTATTTATAACTTGACTTTAATATATATACCAAGTCAAGGACAGAAGCAATACCAGAAAAACAAGTTAAATGTGTTGAATTGGGAAACATGTTTTCAAAACATTAGCATCTTAAATATAAGAGAACCTCTCATTAAAGCTGTCCTTTGGGTCCAATCAAGGCACCAACCTATACACAAAAAACTGTTATAAAACAAAGATCTCCTGTGTAACTAATGCCTATGGGTAAGTGAGTGCATTTATTGCATACCAAATTCTACTCTAAAATAAATACTGCAACAAGATTTGAATGGAAATGGAAATGCCAATGCCTATGACCAGATTAAGGCTTTTAAATAAAGCTGAATAGGTTCTCTTAGGGACTCACCTTGACTGTTGATGGATACCTGTAAAAGGAAAAAAAGCAACAGTGAAGTATAAACCTCTCATCAACTGAGCAATTCAGCATATCCAGTCTCACAGGATAGATACAAAACCTCAGGTCAGGTGTTCAGCTTTTCCAGTATCTGAACTAAATGTGAATAATTAAGTAATTTTACTGCTTAACTATTATATCTTCCTTTATTTCAGGTAGTTAAGAAGCAGCATAATATAGTGGCTAGGAGCCTGGGCTCTGGAGCCAGAGGGTATAAAGTATGTATATCAGAGGGTATGAGTAGTACCCTACTCTGCTACTTGTAAGCTTTTGTGCCTTTGGGCAAGTTACTTAAACTCTCTGTGCCTCAGTTTTCTCATGGGTAAAATAGAAATGATGATAATAGTACTGTTGTTAGTCTGACACATTGTAACCACTCAATAAGGGTTTGTCATTATTATTTTTATTACTAGAAACTAAGTAGCAGCTTGTGATATAGTTGAACATATAAGATCACTATATAGTTTTAAAAGTTCTCTCTCAGATTTTCTTCTTCAATGTCACTTCCCTATTTCTCAACTCCATCTCAGATGGCACAAATCAGCTTAGAACATGCAATTAACAAATATGTTTAAACTCCTACACAAATGAGATAAACACTATTCTGAACTTTTTGAGCTCCACATCCCTCTTGAGAAATAAGATCCCTATTCTGGATACCTGGTCACGGGTACCATAATATACTTTACCTCTTCATTTTCCTCATCCAGGTATTTTATTTGAATAGTGTTCAAATCAAATGAAACTTTTACCTGCAAATGAAATGTACACACTATATGATCAAGTTATCAAAAAGGCAGGTTGTAATAGAACCCTAGAAGTCATAAAATAAAGGATGGACATATTTCACTACATAAAAATTAAACATTTTACATGGTTAAAAAAAAAACAAAGTCAAAAGACAAACAATAGACTGGGAAAAATATTTGCAAATCACGACAGACAAAGGGTTAATATCTGCAATACACAAAAAGCAACTGCTAATCATAAGATCTTAACTGGTAAAAGTGGGCCAAAATCTACAGAAATTTCACAGAAGAAATCAGATATGCCTAACAAATACATGAAAAGATATTTAACCCTAATGGTAGTCAGAACAACCGAAATTAAAGCAATGAGATGTCATCTCAACAGAATGGCAAGACAGTTTTTAAAGCTGTAACATGCAATGTTGGGGAATTCCCTGGCAGTCCAATGGTTAGGACTCGGGCTTTCACTGCCGAGGGCCCAGGTTCAATCCCTGGTTGGGGAACTAAGATCCCGCAAGCCCGCATTGCGGCCAAAAACAAAAACAAAGACATCCAATGCGGATAAAGATCCAGGGCACTGTCATGTGCTTCTGTGGGGTCCTACCATTGTTCTGCAAAGTATGTAGCAGTATCTATGAAAATTTAAAGTCACACGCTTGGTGACCCGTTAATTTCACTTTGGGAAACTTTATCCTATAGAACAGTGTATACGTTATATATACCAAGAGGGATCTCCTGTAGTTTATTTTATAGTGGTAAAAGGAAAAAAAAAACAAACCAATCTTTTGGAAATTGAGGCATTATGCTAACTGAAATAAATCAGAGAACTACCGTATAATCTCACTTATATGTGGAATCTTAAAGACAAATAAACAACTCATAAACTCATAGATACAGAGAACACATTGGTGGTTGCCAGAGGCAGGGAATAGGAGGTGGATAAAATGGGTAAAGGTGGTCAAAGGTACACACTTCCAGTTATAAGATAAAGTCCTGGGGATGTAATGTACAGCACAGTGACTACAGTTAATAATATGTACTATATTGTATATTTGAAAGTTGCTAAGAGAATAGATCTTAAAAGATGTCATCCCAAGAAAAAAACAATTGTAACTGTGTGTGGTAATGAATGTTAACTAGACTTACTGTGGTGATCATTTTGCAATATACACAAATATAGAATCATTACGTTGTATACCTGAAACTAATATAATGTTATATGTCAACTATATCTCAATTGAAAAAAAAACACAAAAAACCCTAGAAACAATCTTTCAATAAGGGATGGTTAAATTGTTGTATAACACCACCAGGAGCTTGGATCCTTGTCTATTCATTGAGAACTGTGTCTATAATACAGGCTGGGTAAAAAAAAAGCAAGCTGTGGAGTTACTCAGTTTTCCTGGGTATCACTCATGTATACAGGAGGTATGCATGTTAGTAAACCACTACTTGTTTTTCTCCTGTTCTTTTGTTTTGTTTTGTTTTTTAAAAAGCAAGTTGTAGAATAATGTTCATAGTATGGTATGATAACTGTATGAACATGGAAAATGTGGGAAGTACTTACAGGGCTGTTAACACTGGTTACCCCCAAAGAGGCTGGAATAGTGGGTGGAGGGTGTGGGGAGTGGAGGGATATTAACGTTTTCTTTATATATGTTTGGATTGTTTCACTTCTTATAATGGGCATGTATCATACTTTTATAATTTAAAATTTACAACAAAGAAAAAAGGCAAGCTGTCAGCTCATTTAACTACTAGGAAAAAAAAGATAGCTGTGTTTGATTTTCAGATCATTTGACAAACAAGATCCAACTTTCTGGATAACCATCTGTCCAGGGTAGTATAAAGAAATATTTCCTGGAAGACAGAGGATGAGATCAGATCATCTTTTGAGGTCTCTCCACCATTTCTTTTCCTTTTTGGTTACCATAACACATAACCAGAGAAAAGTAGGTTTTTACCAACCAGGTAAAACTAGGTTTTTACCAAAGAGTTTCATTAGACAAACACAGTTACACAGGAAGTAAAACATTCACTACTGCAAATCAAACAAAAACAGAAGAGTACAAAGGGCAAACCAAGAAGAGGAAAAGCACTAACAACAACGAAAGTGATAGATGAGCTGCTGTCTGAACACCCGTGCGAGTTTTTCCTGCTCAACTTTGAGATATTCATCCTCTGACCTAGCAATAAAAGCAATCGATCAGCTCTTGCAAAACACAAATTATATCCTTGGTGGTTCAAAAACCACAGTAACCTATCTGCTCTCAAGCAAGAGAACATTCACCTCAGGCCTCGCTCGTTAGGGTGGAGTCCACACCAATTCATTCCTCAGGCTGCTTCTAAAATAAACAGGATTTCTAAGTCCTATCTCACTTAAAAAAATAAATTTACCTTTCCTTTCTGAACTCCTCAGAACAAATTTGTTTGTTTCCTCTACCAGGGCACATCTCCTATACGAATCCCAAGCCCCTGTCAAAAATAATTTTCCAGAAGGCCCAGAAATGGTAAATAGGACAGATTTTACAGCTAGGAAGCACAGCTAAAGATAGCTACCTCTGGAAAAAATATTTATGCTTAAAGGATGGAGAAACATGGGCTTCCCTGGTGGCGCAGTGGTTGAGAATCTGCCTGCCAATGCAGGGGACACGGGTTCGAGCCCTGGTCTGGGAAGATCCCACATGCCGCGGAGCAACTGGGCCCGTGAGCCACAACTACTGAGCCTGCGCGTCTGGAGCCCGTGCTCCGCAACAAGAGAGGCCGCGATAGTGAGAGGCCCGTGCACCGCGATGAAGAGTGGTCCCCACTTGCCACAACTGGAGAAAGCCCTCGCACAGAAACGAAGACCCGACACAGCCATAAATAAATAAAAATAAATAAATAAAAATTAAAAAAAAAAAAAAAAAAAGGATGGAGAAACAAAACAAAATGACACTCACCATAGCTTCCACATCAGCCCATGTTGTATTTTCTGGATCAGAAACTAGAAAGCTTTGAGTTTCATTTTTAAAAGTCACATTTAGAGTAACCTGTGGTTCCATGCTGTGGGGCTAGAGAAGAGAGGATGGGTGGGAGGGAGAAAACACGTTAGAAGGAGTTCTATCAACTGCATAAACATTCATTCAACAAATACTTGTGAGGACCTAATACAGGCCAGGCTAGGAGGACACAGCAGTGGGTGTGAAGATAATGTCCCTGCTCTTCTGCTATTTACAGTCTAGTGGGTGGTTGAACACAAATCGCACTGTCATATGTTTGCAGAGAGAATGTAAATTTTGGTCACATTCACAGAAATCATCTAACATTTGTAAAATCCTTTAGGATTTTATGAACTTTATAATGATTGCTTAATTAAACAGATACCTACTGTTACATATTTACTAGTAGGTTACCGAGATGAGTAAGTGTAGGTCTCTACCCTTGGGGAATTTACATTCCTAAAGCCTGAAAGTGATGGTCTATATTTTTCTTGGAAAAGCAGCCCTTTCCTAAATTGAGCAACCAAGGTTCTCTATTAGATCCATTTAACAAGTTAGAGGCTGAACCACTCGCCAAGAAACTATACAGGGTAGCATTCAACAACCTTCATTGAAGTTCATGTGTTTTGTTTTGTTTTTTTTTTGTAGGCTACTTTTTTTCTTTTATGGAGAATTTCAAACATACATAAAAGTGGAGAGTAGTGAATACCTAACCAATGATCAACTCAAAGCTACCCTCATTTCATCTATACCCTTCCATCCCCCCAATATGGATTGACTGTAGTCAACTAATGTTTTAACCAAACTCATTTCATCCATAAAATAACTGAATACTTACCTCTAAAAGGTAAGAATTTTAAGGATTGATTACTTATGAGTTGTTAGATTGGTTTTTTTAATGACTTTATGAAAAAATAGTTTGTTTAAATCTAAACATAAGTTGTAATGAAAAAGGCCAGCTTTTTTATGTTTATATGTTTTTTTAAAAACATATTCATCAATAAATCTTGACTAAGCATCTACAAAGAGCCAGGTTCTGCTCCAGGCACAGGACATTGGAGAGAAACAAGATTAAGTCTCAGGAGTTTACAGGGTAATGAGGGGAGGGATCACAGGGGTTTAGAAGAGCTGGGTTCCAGACACAGCTCTGGCACATTACTAGCCATATAAGTGTGAGCAAGTCTTTTAACCTCTGAGCTTCATTTCCTTAATCTGTAAAATAGGTCTAAGACCTCTGCTTTGCTAACCTCACAATGTTATCATAAGGATCAAGTAAAAATGTGTATGCTATTTCTTTGAAAACGGTACTCAAATATAAGTTATTATCATAATAAATCAGGGCCTGAAATAGTCCTGTTTTCCACAGTGTAACGAACTGCCCTGTGAAACAATACAACTGTCATTAAAAAGGATCTTGAACTCTCTGAGGATCAGGGATTTTTTTTTTTTAATCCAAAGACAATCATCCTCCATTCTTTGTCTCTACCTAGAGCCAAGTTCACCACCAAAATAGCTTCTAGCACCAATCCTGCTGACATCTAGTATTTCATTCATATGGAATGCAGTTCTTGGGGTCCTTAAAATTTGGACAGAACTCCTGGCAACTCCCCAGAATCCTGGGCAAAAAATCAGGGAGGTTAAGTGACTGATTCACTCAGCCAAAAGTGGATATTCTAAAACACATTCTCATTTTTCAGCTTCTGAGAAACACACTTCCACACTTTTTAAAGTCCAAAAGGAAACTAATCTTCTTTGCCTTTTCTCAAATTACACAGTTGGAAATTAGTTTAGATACTTTGGAGCTCATCCAATTGGTTGGCTGGTGAGGAGAAAACAGGAAGTGGGAGATTCTAGTTTAGCTGGACCATATCCAGGTCTTCATAAAGAGCTGCCTATTTCTGTTTGCCTTATATGTGAAAATTCTTTCAGCAAGAGCATTAGTCTTGAACTTGTGGAAATACCAAAGCTATGGTTAGTACCCTCTGTCCCTGTAGTTAGTAAAGTCAGGTAGCTGGGGCCTCGGCCTTCAGCTTTCATTAACTGGCATTATATTAAGTTCATGCCACTGGCTCATCTTTGCTTGGCATAAATCAGCTTTTCCTCTATGTCGATTTTTCCAGGATATCAAAAATCCCTTTAATGAATCTGACCTGGGAACCTGAGCTTTGATTACTATCTCCACCCGAGGCCTGTACAAGCTATCCTGGAGTTAAAATGTGTGACCTGAAAGCTGCGTGTTCGATAAAAAGGAAAAACGGTGCCTTTCCAATACCAGAGGTCCCTGACCAAGGAGACTTCCTTATGAGGTTCCCCAAAAGTGGGATGAGGGGGAGTAGGAGGCTGTGTGGGTAGTGTCATTTTTTTTTTTTTTCCTTGAAAACTTCATCCTAGTCTTCCACTTATCTTTTCCTGGCACTCCATGTCCCCAAGACAGTATCACCAACCCCTGAAGACTCTCTCGTTTTCTTTGCCTAGGCCCTCTTTGTGCTGGGGAGTCTCGGCGTCCTTCAGCAGAAGCCAGGCGTTCTAAGCCACGGACCCGCCATCCCTCCGGTGGTATCGGCCCCCTTGGCCCCTCGGAACACGAACGGCTCTCCCATCCGGTCACTGAAAAGATCGGCTGCCCCCAGACACGGAAAAAGTCGCCCCTCTTCTTTGCAGGCTTCCTCCCTTGAACTTCCCCAAGCCCTCTCAGTACGACGTGACACCACCCCTAGGTAACCGCAACTGCTTCCTTACCAGCTTCCCGCCCCCGGGGGGCGCCTGCCCGAGGCCAGTGCAAGAACCGTCCGCAGCCAGCTCTGGGGCTATCCCTGCGGGGTGAATCTAACATGGCGGAGAGAGACAGGGCCTAGTCCCCTGGGTCTCTGAGTTTCTGACAAGATGATTGGTTCTTACCACTTGTCCCTCAAAACTACCACCCCACTGATTGGTCGAAGATGAGTTGGCGGAGGCGGGGCAGGAGCAGCCCGAACCTCACAACAACAACAAACACTGGGGCAAAGGGGCGGGACTACGCGTGCGCAGCCGTGGGCCGATTGCCCCTTCCCAGGTTAAAAGCTGCGCCCGACCTTAGGTCACCGACCTTAGAGGACGACTTGCCGGAGACTCGCGGGGATGGATGGGAATTGTAGTCGTCCTAGGATTTGTAGGTTCTTTAGCCTATTATCCGCTCTCAAGATACTAAAACGTAACACTCCAATCCATATCTGTTGACGTGCATAAGCGGGCGGAGCTCTTCAATTTGTCAACTGGGCTGTCGTGAGACTCATGCCCGCTTCCCGTGTCGGAAGCTCCTCTCCATAAGACTACAGTTTCCAAGGGACACTGTGGCCAAGGCCTTTCGATCCGCAATGCATGCTGGAAATCGTAGTTTTTCCCCCACAACCCTTTTATTTACCAAAACTGGAGACTTCCGTTGCGACGGAAAGGGTGAGGGAACGGGGCCTCTTCCTGCGACTCTTTTAGGCACTATCTTGCGCTCATATTCGGGCCTCAGGTAGCGATTCCGACCCTAGTACAGCAATCACTGTGACATAATTGACATAATAAGCCGCAACTGGAAGCGTAGAGGTAAGGGGTCAGGCGCCTGTTAGAAAACTCGAGCAGAATTCGTTCTCTTCCGTCTCTTTCTAATTACGTAACGCAGGGAAAGAATGGGTGACCACCCCGAGAAACTCAGCTCTTTCTGTTCCGCCCTTCCGTAACGTGTTTCGTTCTCGCGTTCTGAGAGGCTCTCGCTAGGCGCAGCGGCCGGTTTCCGTGGCAACAGGAAAGCGCGGGAATTACAGATTAATTGAAACTGCGACTGCGCGGTGTGAGCTTTCCTGAGCAAGGGCGGTCCGGGGGGTTTTTCAGAGAACTTGGCCTGTGGGCCCGGGAACCACAGGCGCTTTGCTCTGGGTAAAGGTGAGAGAACCCTGGGGAAGGGAGAGGGGCCCACAGGGTGCTCCGGGGGACAGGCAGTAAACAGGTGTGGAGACAGCAGGGGAGAGGTGACTCCTGAAGGCGAGCAAGATGGGTGTTATCTGGCAAGGGGCGGGCGGAAGATGGAACCTGGGAAGCCTAAGACGTTGAGTCTGGGGAAATCGTGGGGAGGGGGATAACTTGTGGGTCACGGGGTCGGGGGGAGGCGCTGAGGATAAGGGAGGGGGCAAGGTGTGTCCGAGGGGGAATCCTGATGGTGGAAACTGGAATGGGTCTTGAAGAGGACATCATGGTATACAAAGACGGGCTGGTATATGTGAGATGGAGACCCAGAGGGAAAACAGGGTGCAGGAATGTGTCTGGGAAGAGGAGGAAACAGGATTTTGTGGGAGGGAGAGCCGTTAAGAACTGGATTCATATGCGTTTCTGAGAAGCGACAAGAAGGAAGTAGAGGGGCGAGCCTCCCTAGGCACATACGCTGCTGGCATGGATGTGCCTGGGGAGGATCCTGAGATGAGTGCAGGCCAGTGGGAAACACTGGGGAAGGACAGGGGTGGGGAGCATTGGTTGGTGTTGATTTTGATTTTAAGCGAGAAAAAGAAAACAGCCGGAATGATTGGAGAAATAGGTGGCTACCACCACTCACCCAGTCAGTCACCCCACTGTGGCTTTCCCGTTCTTGGAGAAAGGAAAAGACCAAAAGGAAGTGATTGGAGGCTAGATGTGAAAAAATAGAGAATTTAAATGGTCTTAATTACAAAAAACGTATAGAATTTTTTAAAAATAAGGTTTTTGTCATTAGTTCTATGGTTGATCTGATACTAAAGCATTCCAATCTTAAATGGCACTTAATGAAAGCAAGCTTTTAAACCTTTTAACGTGATTTATTTACATATATATTTAAGTTCATGTGTTAAAGTTCATGGGAACAGGAAGAAATGGATTTTTCTGCGGATCACGTTGAAGAAGTACAAAATGTCCTTAATGCTATGCAGAAAATCTTAGAGTGTCCAATCTGGTAAGTCAAGAGTTTATTAATTTGAGATTCTTCCTTATATCTGATGCAAATGAATAGAATTGATCTTAGATAGAAAGGAGAAAAAATTATAATGTTTATTAAGTTTAAGCTATTAAAGTTGCTGCTTTTCTTAACTGAAGAGCTTTAGGAATATAAGGAGTTACTCCTTTTTCTCCACTCTAACCTTCCCTCTGTGTCACCTCAACACACATAGCCCCCTGTCTTGAATGTTCACAGACTGTCTTGATTGGTTCTACATTGGGGCAAGGATCTGGTTTGGCTTAAGTGGCATTTGGGCATTTCATCCATCTCTACAACCAGCTTGATCACTTGGAATGGACATAGTTAATAATGGCAAAATAAAATCACAAATGCTTGGTGTCAGTGAGTGGGTAGGTCTTGGGAGAACCTTTGGCTGAAACTAGCCCTGTACTATATTTAAATAAGAATACTGTGAGTCCTCAAAGCCTTTAGCAAGTTTCTTTGACCCCACCCCCCAGATTTATTCATTTATTTAAAATTTTTTATTTTTTATACAATTTTTAAAGGTTACTCTCCATTCACAGTTATTACAAAATATTGGCTATATTCCCCATGTTGCATCCTTGTAGCCTATCTTACACCTAATAGTTTGTACCTCTTACCTCCCACCCCTATACTGCCCCTCCCCCCTCTTAGACTTTTTGAGTGAGCCTTTGTTTCCTTCATCTACAAAATAAGGAGGGGACTAGAATATTAAAGGTTTTTTTAGATTGAGCTGTAATTTACATACAGTGAAATGCAGAGAGCTTAAGTGTTCAAGTCTATGAGTTTGGGCAAGTGTATATATATCTGAGTAACCCAGTCAGATATAGAACACTTCCGGGCTTCCCTGGTGGCACAGTGGTTAAGAATCTGCCTACCAATGCAAGGGACACAGGTTCGAGCCCTGGTCCGGGAAGATCCCACATGCTGCGGACAACTAAGCCCGTGTGCCATAACTACTGAGCCTGAGCTCTAGAGCCCATGAGCCACAACTACTGAGCCCACATGCCACAACTACTGAGTCCACGTGCCTAGAGCCTGTGCTCTGCAACAAGAGAAGCCACCGCAATGAGAAGCCCACACACCGCAACGAAGAGTAACCCCCGCTCGCTGCAACTAGAGAAAGCCTGCGCACAGCAACGAAGACCCAACACAGCCATAAATGAATGAATGAATGAATGATATAGAACGTTTCCATCACCCCAGAAAGTTATCTTGTGTGGATTCAGGAGCTCTTAACTTGCTGACCCTCCACGACCCTCGGAAGCCTATAGATAGAACTGTATTCTTATATAATTAATTTCTTATGTAATTTTATATTTTGTATTTTATATATTTAAAAGCATTGCTCTAAGAAAGGAGTTCATGAGCTTTACCAACTGCCAAAGGGGGTCCATGGTACAACAAAGGTTATGAACCGCAGGTAGTCACTAGCTGACCTCAATGGTATCGCTGACCTCAATGGTATCTCTTAAATCTATAAAATAAATTAAAAACCATACCTCAGAATTTCTTGGTAAAAAGCCAGAAAGGCAATTTAGGAGGATTACTGACTACCCTCTTCCCTCTATTCTCTTAATTCTGGTCATTCTGGCCTCTTCACTGCTCTTCAGACGTGAGACATATTCTCCTGCCTCTGAGCTTTTATGCTTGCTGCACCCTCTGCCTGCAATATTCTTCCCCTGGTAATTGCATGGCTCACAAATCTTGATTGAAATACCATCTTTCAAAGAGGCAGACAATCCCAATTTAAAATTGTAACACTCCCACCCTCAACAAATCCCTTATCCCCCTTTTTTTCCATAATGCTTATTTTTTTTTCATAATGCTTATTTTTTACATAACTTACAACTATCTGACATTCTGTATAATTTATCCTTTTTCTCAACCCCCACAGAATATAAACCCCCAAGGGCAGAGGTTTTTATTTGTTTTATTTACTTCATATCTTCAGTAGTTAGAACAGTATCTGGGACATAGTAGCCACTCAGTAAACATTTGTTGAAGGTATTAAGTAATAAACTAAATTGGTTCTTTGATAATTTAGTGGTTTTTAACATGGTGATAGTGGTGGGTATTATTCAAAAAATAAATTGAAAAGTTGTACCTTTCCCTTGTGCTTCATGAAAGTTGTTTTTCATATTTGGAGTCAAGTAAATAAGATTAAAGAAAATGCAAGTTGTGTTTTCAGAGAGAAACAAGATTTATAAGTAACCTACCTTCTGCTCCCCTGCCTCTCAACATTTCAGCTAAACAAGAACCAGAGCTAAATGAGCCTTACAGCCTAATTTACGAAACATCAGAGCCAGGCAAGCAGGAAATGACAATTGGAAAAAAAATAGCTTTTGAAAAAGCATAAAACTTACTCATGATGATTACAAAGAGTGATCAAAAAGTCCTTAATAGTATGGCATTTGGGTCCATTTATTTTACATTTCCATGGGACTCAGTCATAATAATGTAACGTTCTTTCTCATTCTGGCAAAGTAAACCATCAAATAAAAAACTCAGCTACATAAAAATTAAAGATGTGAGAATGAAAGTTAATGTTAAATTTTTATTTTCAGTCAACTACTGTGTATTTTCCAGCTCCTTATTTATATATTTTTTCAATCTGTTTTCTTTTCTTTTTTCTTTTGGCTGCGTTGGGTCTTGGTTGCTGTGCGCGGGCTTTCTCTAGTTGTGGTGAGCGGGGGCTGCTCTTCCTTGCGGTGCACGGGCTTCTCATTGCAGTGGCTTCTCTTGTTGCGGAACACAGGCCCTAGAGCGTGCAGGCTTCAGTAGTTGTGGCATGTGGGCTCCGTAGTTGTGGCTCGCGGGCTCTAGAGCACAGGCTTAGTAGTTGTGACACACGGGCTTAGATGCTCCGCAGCATGTGGGATCCTCCCGGACCAGGGATCAAACCCATGTCCCCTGCACTGGCAGGTGGATTCTCAACCACTGTGCCACCAAGGAACTCCTCAATCTGTTTTCTATTCGAAATAGACCTGGGTTTTTAAACTAAGACTGTTCTTCCTGGTTGTTGTTAAACCTTAAACTCATACCTAGTTCACTTTTTTTTTTTTTAACATTGCCTAGAACAGTACAATTTGCAGTTAATGTCTTAATAAATGATTCCTGACTGTGACTGGAAACAACGTTATTTATGGTAACTATAGGGTAGGTTTCCAGCTTCTTTGAGGTCTCAAGCTAAAATTCCTTCTCCTGGCCCCTGAGTCATTATTGGCATTTACTTCTGATAACTGGTAGTTCTTTCTAACTTTACACATGAATATATAAATTCTTTGACTTACGAAGAGTTTGCTAAAATGTGTATCCCAGTGGGTGGTGGTTGTTTTTTGAACCTAACCTAGCTTCTTTCTCCAATCACCATGTTGGAAGCTCTAAATATAAATATGCAGTAGGCCTAAAATATTTCCTGGTTTGAAAAGTTTAAAATATTTGAGTCACTTTTATTTTATTTTTATTCTTTCTTTATTTTTAATATAAATTATTTATTTATTTTTGGCTGAGTTGGGTCTTTGTTGCTGCGCGCGGGCTTTCTCTAGTTGCGGCGAGTGTGGGCTACTCTTCGTTGCAGTGAGCGGGCTTCTCATCGTGGTGGCTTCTCTTGTTGCGGAGCACGGGCTCTAGGCGCGCAGGCTTCAGTAGTTGTGGCACGCAGGCTTCAGTAGTTGTGGTTCGCGGGCTCTAGAGCTCAGGCTCAGTAGTTGTGGCGCACGGGCTTAGCTGCTCCGCGATGTGGGATCTTCCCGGACCAGGGCTCAAACCTGTGTCCCCTGCACTGGCAGGCTGATTCTTAACCACTGCGCCACCAGGGAAGCCCTATTTTTATTTTTTTAATTAATTAATTAATTAATTTTTGGTTGCATTGGGTCTTCGTTGCTGCATGCTGGCTCTCTCTAGTTGCAGCGAGTGGGGACTACTCTTCGTTGCAGTGTGCGGCTTCTCATTGTGGTGGCTTCTCTTGTTGCGGAGCACGGGCTCTAGGCATGCGGGCTTCAGTAGTTGTGGCACGCAGGCTTCAGTAGTTGTGGCTCGCGGGCTCTAGAGCACAAGCTCAGTAGTTGTGGCGCACAGGCTTAGTTGCTCTGTAGCATGTGGGATCTTCCCGGACCAGGGCTCGAACCCATGTCCCCTGCATTGGCAGGTGGATTCTTAACCACTACACCACCAGGGAAGTCCCTGAATCACTTTTTTTTTTTTTTTTAATTTTATTTATTTATTTATTTATTTATCTATGGCTGTGTTGGGTCTTCGTTTCTGTGCGAGGGCTTTCTCTAGTTGTGGCAAGTGGGGGCCACTCTTCATCGCGGTGCGCGGGCCTCTCACTATTGCGGCCTCTCTTGTTGCGGAGCACAGGCTTCAGACGCGCAGGCTCAGCAATTGTGGCTCACGGGCCCAGTTGCTCCGCGGCATGTGGGATCCTCCCAGACCAGGGCTCGAACCCGTGTCCCTTGCATTGGCAGGCAGATTCTCAACCACTGCGCCACCAGGGAAGCCCCCTGAATCACTTTTATAGTAAACATTTACTTTCATCAGGACCTAGAAGAGAACATTTTAATTTTTTTCTTTTCATTCCCATTCTCTCTTCAAGCTTTTCCTTCAACAGTAATTACTTTTTTATGTATTGGAGTTTTCATCTGTTCAAAGTTTGTGTTTACAGTATGTTTGTATAGCTTGGTTTTTAATTACTATACTGAAATATAATTATCTCAGAATTGAGTCAGTGGTGAGAATGAAAGCCATCTGGTATCATAGCTAAATTCAATTTCTCTTTTACTGAGAATTTCTTTTGCTATCTAGCCTATCTGAGGAATAGTGATTTACTAACAAATCAGAGTTTTCTTTGTTTTTCTTTTTAAAATCACTTTCAGTTCCAATAATAATACTAACATTGGTACAAGTCATCTCAGGTTGTAAACATTTTCCCAAGTAGCATTTAATTTTATTCTCAGAATAGCCTCAAGAGACTGGTAGAGTGGGTGACCGAGAAGGAAACTGAGGTTCAGGTAGAGTGGTTGGCCTGAGATCACTCTGCTAACAAAGAGAACTGTAGTAGAAACCCAGTCTTCTGACTTACTCTGGTATTTTTCTTTTCATTGCCCTGTGCTGCGTCAGAAACCCCATGATTGCGAGAGTTGTGTTACCAAACCCTTCATAAGGAGGCTATTGTCCCCCAGCTTTTCTTGTGATCCTTTTCTAAAAAGTTAAACATTTAATGAACCACATTCCTATCACATACACAGGTTACCTGTTTTTTGATGTCTTGCCTGAACTTTACCAAGAATCAGTTTCTGAAACTCTCATTCAGAATAAACACTGAAGACTTAAAATAGCCTGTAGGTTCCTACATGCTCAGGCTCCCACCTACCTCTCTGACCTCTTCTGCTAGTACCTCCCCCTTGATTATCCATCCTAGACCCTGGCCTACTCGCTGTCCTTCAAAAACCCTGGGCATGGTCCTGCTCAGAGTCTGTCTTTTCTGCTCCCTCTGCTGGAATGTTCTTCCCACAACTGTTTTTTTTTTTTTTTTAAAGGAATTCCTTTATTTTTATTATTTATTTATTTATTTTTGGCTGTGTTGGGTCTTCATTTCTGTGCAAGGGCTTTCTCTAGTTGCGGCAAGTGGGGGCCACTCTTCATCGCGGTGCACGGGCCTCTCACTATCGTGGCCTCTCTTGTTGCGGAGCACAGGCTCCAGACGTGCAGGCTCAGTAGTTGTGGCTCACGGGCCTAGTTGCTCCGCGGCATGTGGGATCTTCCCAGACCAGGGCTCGAACCCGTGTCCCCTGCATTGGCAGGCAGATTCTCAACCACTGCGCCACCAGGGAAGCCCCCACAACTGTTGAACAGCTTGTTTCCTCACATTGCTCAGCTGTCTGCCAGTGTCACCTTCTCAGTGAGGCCTTTCCTGACCACCCTGTATATACCCTTCCCCCCACACACTGCACTCCCTGTCCCCTTACCTTGCTTTATTTTTCTTTTTAGCACTTATTCCCATATATATGTTTGTTTCTCAATCAACTGTCTACCACAACTAGAATGTAAGTTCTGTGAGGGCAGGCTTTATTTTGTTCGCTGCTGTATTTGCATCTCCAAGAGCAGTGCTTGCACATAGTAGATGCACAATAAATACTTGTTATATTAGTAAATGAATTAATCTCAGAAGGGCCTTGAGATTTTTGTGGTTAGCTGGGTAGGCATGAGAATTTGAGTGATGTATTTTCTTTTCTGGGGATTTTAATATTTTTCTAAGTTTATTATTTTCTAAATTTTCTTCAGTGAGTACTTATTACACTGTTCTTACAAAGTAATCACAAACCAAACATCATGTACCTCCTGAAGTGATGTAATAAAAGTACACAGACCCATCTGTAAAGTGTTCTTGCCAAAAAATGGAACCCAATTTTGATTGAGTCTGTAGGTCTAGTTTACAGGAAATAGAGGTTAGAGGGACAAGTTAAACCACATCATAGGGTTATAATCAGCAAAATCTAGAATGTGGGAAATTCTAGAGGTCAAATGACCTAGTTTTTTAAATAAATGACGAGGTAAAAAAAGAGGAGAAATCTGTAAAAGAGACTTGAGATATATCAACCAAATGCAATGTGTGGATCTTATTTGGATCCTGATTTAAATGAATTTAATTATTAAGTTTTTATGAGACAGTGAAGGAAATTGGAACATTAGTTGTATATTAGATGATACTAGGGAAATTATTTTTTAGGAGTAATAATGGTTTCATGGTTAAACTAAACAAGTCTTTATCTTTGAAAGATATATTCTGAAATATAGATGAAATGCTATGACAACTGGGATTTTAAAAAATATTTATTTATTTTATTTATTTTGGCTGCGTCGGGGCTTAGTTGCGGCACGTGGGATCTTCGTTGTGGCATGCGGGATCTTTTTAGTTGCGGCATGCAGGTTCTTAGTCGCGGCATGCATGTGGGATCTAGTTCCCCCACCAGGGATTGAACGTGGGCCTCCTGCATTGGGATTGTGGAGTCTTACCCCCGGGACCACCAGGGAAATCCCCTGGGATTTACTTTAAAATAATCTTGGCTTTGAGTGGATTTTGGTATGGATGAAATAAGATTGGCTGTGAGCTGATAATTGCTGAAATTGGGTTATGGTACATGGAGTTCATTTTACTGTTTTATTTGTGTAAATGCTTGAAGGCTTCCATATTAAGAAATAAAAAATAAAAAGGCAATCACATGCCAAAAAAGTGCTATGAGGGAATTCAAAAGAAATACAAGAAGTTTTTGTCTTTGTGGAGCTTAAAGTTTAGTTAACATATAGGATGTGCGCCCACAATGATAGCTCAAAAAAGGTATCAGTGAAAACTAATATGAAATAATATCAGCTAATTTTTTGAATGCTAAAGATAACATAGAATATAAAAAAGAATGACAGGGCTTCCCTGGTGGCGCAGTGGTTGAGAATCTGCCTGCTAATGCAGGGGACACGGGTTCGAGCCCTGGTCTGGGAAGATCCCACATGCCACGGAGCAACTGGGCCCGTGAGCCACAATTGCTGAGCCTGCGCGTCTGGAGCCTGTGCCCCGCAACGGGAGGGGCCGCGATAGAGAAAGGCCCGCGCACCGCGATGAAGAGCGGTCCCCGCACCGCGATGAAGAGTGGCCCCCGCTTGCCGCAACTGGAGAAAGCCCTCGCACGAACCGAAGACCCAATACAGACAAAAATAATAAACAAATAAATAAATAAATAAATAAAAGAAAAAAAAAAAAAGAATGACATATTCTGTTTTGATGTCTGAAAGCTCAGTGAGGGTAAGGATCATATTCTCTGCTGTATTTTTGGTTCCTAGTACAGCAGACATTTAATAAATATTTATTGAATGAACTTAAAGCCTTACTTTGACTCAGTTATAGCAGCTTAAAGTTGAACTTCTTTATTAAGAATTCATTTAGTTTTAAATGAATTATTGAACCTCATTTCTTTTCTTTTTCTTTTTTTTCCCTACCCTTCTAGTCTGGAGTTGATCAAAGAGCCTGTTTCCACAAAGTGTGATCACATATTTTGCAAGTAAGTTTGAATGTTTTATGTGTCTCCATTATTAGCTTTTGTGCTTATCCTTCATAACACAGGAAACACCTAGCTTTATTAAAGCTTTAGCTTCTTCAATTATGTGAAAAAGAATCATAAGTTTTTGTAGCCATAGTTTGTGGTAAAATATTGGCATATTTATCTAGTGGGATATGAAATCACTTTGAACAGCTGTTTGTTTTTTGTGTCCATGGGTGAAAGCAGATTGCAAGCAGTTACGAAATAAGCAAATTGCGTTTCAGCTGTCCCAGTTTCTCCTTTCTGTTCATTTCTGCATGTCCTTCTGCTCTCTGCCCTCTAAGGTTCAGTGTTTGCCTGCTTCATAATCCTTGTGAAAATAGGAAAGGACCTGATATCAGTTTATATTTAGGCTGAAATTCATTCATACCAATGATTCAAGTTATATTTACATTTTTAAGGATCTTGCCCTTTGAAATGGATATGTTTCTTGATGGAAGAATTTCAGAAAAAGTTTGGTAGGTAATTTTGTGGAACAGGGGGTTTTCTCCTTTCCTTGATGTTAAGCTATGATTGAAGCTTGCCCTGAATGCCAACTTATTTCTTTTTAAGCATTTTTTTCTTTTTTAATTGAAAAGACAAGCCATGTCAATGGTAATGAGTTACTAGCATATATGATGCAAAGTATTTTTCCCTCCTACCTCAAACCCCTGCCCCTCCCTTCCCTCCCCAGAAAAAAACCACAGTTATCAATTTCTTATGTATCCTCTAAGGAATGTTTAGATTCAAGTGTTTGTAACTTGGGATTCATGAATGGTTTTCATGAATTTCCTAGAATTATATTGAATTTTAAGTTCAATTGTATTAAAAACTATGGGCCTGTGCAGTTTTCTGGGAAGACAGTTCATAATTTTTATCAGCTTGGAACGTTTCTGTAACCTAAAAAACGTGAAAAGCTTCTGCATTAAGGATAGTGAGGGCTGGCTGAAGCTGGAGGAAACCTGTTCCCTTTGGAGGGATATCCTCTGAGCACAAGTCTGCCAGCTGGCCAGCCCCTTCCTTCCTCTGAATTTTACCTTCTTGCTATTTGTCTGTCCCAACAAGGATCTAGAGCCCATTTCCACTGTCTCTCACCCCTTTTCCAGGTCACCCCACTGGCCTAGATCTGTTCCCAACAGTTCCCTTCTCATTCTTCAGGCCCTTCTCCCTGGTCAGGTGTCATGGCAGCACAGCTTTAACTCTCCTTCAAGAATTTTTAGTTTTGTGACCTCTAGAGGGAAGCTTCTCAAACTGTCTGTGGTATAGGGCCATTTTCTTTGTAGATCAATACCTTTATAAAGCAAAATTTTAAAGTCCCACTATTTAAAAGGTTACAGATAGCTGAAGGCTAACCTTTTAAATGCCGGGACTTTCACTGTTTCTTGACAAGAATCTTTCTGAAATGTGCTGTATGCTTTCCCGTCACCTTGAATAATGAATATACGGTATTATAGTGTGTAAAGAAGAGATTAAATTATGAACATTCGTTACTTTGAGAGCTTGTGGAAGAAGGCAGTTTTACAGGCAGAGGAAATAATATGAGCAAAGGTATGAAGAGAAGAAAGAATATGTTCAGGAAAAAGAAACTAACTTTTCGTATATATAGAGGAGTTGTATTACAAAAGGAAGGAGCCCTCAGAGGGGAGATGATATTTGCAAGAGAGAAAGATCCAAGAGGAGGCAGAGGGATTGGAACTAGAAAATGGATGCTAGAAAGAGAAATAGTTGTTATTCAGTGAAGTTGGAGGTAAAGACACCTGTTGAGATTGAGAAGGTTAAAGTTGGCAAGTGGAGGAGAGTGAAAAAGGCTTGCAATTTCTAATATGGAGGATAGGAAAAGCAGAATAGCCAGCCATATTTTAAATGATATGTTAGAATTAAAAGTTTAGTATAATGCCTGTGTGATAGATCAACTTTTTCATGAAATATCTTCTGTAATACCTTTATAGTCTGAATAACACCTTGATCTATATGATAAGAAAGCTCAGAAAAATACCCCCAAGCATTAATTGTATTTTCTCAAGGTGGACTCTAATTGCTAACAATAACGCAGCTTTATTGACCAGAGTAAGACTGTAGTTCTGAAATCTTTCATGAGATATACAAAAAGTACAATGGTACCAGTTTAGAAGATATTACTTAGGCCATTCATGCATTAGCTTGCAGTTTCCAAACAACAGATGAAATGTGTAATACTTTTTGAAAGATCTAGACCACATTGTCCAAAGAGATATAATCTGAGCCATATAAATCTAACTTAAATTTTCTAGTAGCCACATTACCAAAAGGTTTTTTTAAAAGGTGAAATTAATATAGTTATACATTTTTAGCCCAATTATGGCTAAAATTTTATCATTTCAAAATATAATATAAAAATATTAATGATATATTTGACATTCTTTTTTTGTAGTAAGTCTCTGAAAGCTTGTGTTTTTCCATACTTACAGTACATTTTAGTTCGGACTAGCCATATTTCAAGTGCTCAATAGCCACATGTGGCAGCTGTATTGGACAACACAGCTCTAGAAACTAACTACTCAAAGTGGGACTCGTGGGTCTGTAGCAACCACGTCACATGGGGACTTCCTAGAATCTCAGCCCTACCCCAAACCTGCTGAATCAGAATCTGCATTTTAACAAGATCCCCAGGAGATTCTTATGCACATTAAAGTTTGAGAAGCAGTGCTCTGGAATGATAACCTTTCTATACACTTATATGGAGGATACTAAAAGGGACTAGACCAAGGAAGTCTGAGGTTTAAAGACCAGATAGACCAAGTAAGGCAAGTCTTGGGGTCAGTTAACTGAGGAGATCCAGATAAGTGGTGAGTCAGTGTTGGGGACGTTTCATGGCTGGATACATTAGATCATGACACCAGGGAATTCTGTAATCTAGTAATAGGTCGGTATGTCAGAGGTCCAGAAATAGGCAAGAGATGGATAATCTAGCAAGTAGATTGAACATAGTCTCTCAGGAGTCCAGCAGCAGAAATGAGAAGTTCAAGGTGGTAGTTATAAGGGAAGAAAAGTAGCAGGGACCCAGCCATAGGAGGCTGAGGGTTAGTGATAGATTCTCTTCCCTAGGAGACAAGAGCCTTGACTCAGGGGACTGGGATACTGGGCAAGAAACCTAGGCAGAATCTCCCAGATGAAGAGCTCAAGATAGCTTCTTGGTGGGGGAGGGATAAGTTGGAAGATTGGGCTTGACATATACACACTACTATATATAAAATAGATAACTAATAAGGACCTACTGTATAGCACAGGGAACTCTACTCAATACTCTGTAATGGCCTGTATGGGAAAAGAATCTAAAAAAGAGTGGATATATGTATATGTATAACTGATTCACTTTACTGTACACCTGAAACTAACACAACACTGTAAATCAACTCTACTCCAATAAAAATTAAAAAAAAGAAAAAAAGATAGCTTCTTAATTGTTGGAACTAAAGTACAAACCAGAGGTTTGATCAAAGAAACAGAGCCTTAGGACTTCCCTGGTGGCGCAGTGGTTAAGAATCCTCCTGCCAATGCAGGGGACACGGGTTTGAGCCCTGGTCTGGGAAGATCCCACATGCCGCGGAGCAACTAAGCCTGTGCGCCACAGCTACTGAGCCTGTGCTCTAGAGCCTGTGAGCCACAACTACTGAGCCTGCATGCCACAACTACTGAGCCTGCGTGCCACAACTACTGAAGCCCATGTGCCTAGAGCCCGTGCTCCACAACAAGAGAAGCCACCGCAATGAGAAGCCCGCGCACCACAACAAAGAGTAGCCCCCGCTCGCCACAACTAGAGAAAGCTCATGCACAGCAACAAAGACCCAACGCAGCCAAAAAAAAAAGAAAACAGAGCCTTGGACTTCCCTGGTGGCGCAGTGGTTAAGAATCCGCCTGCCAATGCAGGGGACATGGGTTTGAGCCCTGGTCTGGGAAGATCCTACATGCCATGGAGCAACTAAGCCCATGCGCCACAACTACTGAGCCCATGTGCCACAATTACTGAAGCCCGCACGCCTAGAGCCCGTGCTCTGCAGCAAGAGAAGCCACCGCAGTGAGAAGCCCGTGCACCGCAACGAAGAGTAGCCCCCGCTTGCCACAACTAGAGAAAGCCTGTGCACAGCAACAAAGACCCAACACAGCCAAAAATAAATAAAATTTTAAAAAAAAGAAAAGAAAACAGAGCCTTATTTATACAAACTGACAAGGTTTGGTGGGACCAGCAACATAAGTGGATGCTGAGACGCTAAGCTGTGGAGCTCTCAGGGTCTTTATTTCCTTTAACAAGGGACTGTATTTGTCCATTATCTTAGCTCTGTTGATAGTAAGCCAGGGCACCCAATATAACTGAAGGTAGCCAAAAGTTAGCTTGCCTTTATTTTGCCTATACTTAGAACTATTAATTCATTGCTTCCTGCCAGGATAGACTTGGACAAGCAACTAAAAATTAGATGAGTTTCCATAACTTGTTAAACTGTTCAGGGTGTAGATGTGCTCAAAAATGAGTACTCTGAAAAGTCCCCCAAATTTGTTTGTGGCAGTGTGATTTTACTATTCTCCATCAGCGTTTTCTTAAAGAGCTGAAGCTGCCCTTTAGAAAACATACTGCATTTTCTTTAAAAATGTATTGCCTTTCCTTTACCATTGGGCTTTAGAAACCCAAGAATCCCAAAACTTGTCTTAGACCTTTTCACTAAGACCTTATGTAGAACTTGTATATGTGTTTTCATTTAATTAGTGCATCACATAGATTCCCCAGGGCTCTAAAACAGAGTTTAATAAATTCTTCTGAGCCCTGAAAGACATGCCACTGTTCTGTTGATCTGTCAATATTTTCCTTAGCTCAGTCTTTTCAAGTCATGTACAAGTTCATTTTCTCTTTTGAGTTTAGTTAATAACCTTTATGAGTCTGTTCTTTTTCTAGCATAAAGAAAGATTGGAACTCATAATATCTTTGTTGATTTCTACGTATCTGGTTCTCCTGTGTTACTTATGTAATTATTGTACAGGCTGCAACATCTATAGCTTGACTTATCATGCAATATCTTAGCTGCTGTATTCTGCAGTACTATGTTTAGGGAATTACCTCCCTACCTCTACTCTGAATTGTTGAATTGTACCATTTGCCAGTGTGATGCATTGATGCCTCCTAGAGCCATTATGGTAGAGTGCAGGTAGTATTTGCATCTTCTCAAGGAGTGGTAGCCTCTATTTTGTGGCTCTTTAAATGGGCTTTATGGGACTTCTCTGGGTCCAGTGGTTAGGACTCTGTGCTCCCAATGCAGGGGGCCGAGGTTTGATTCCTGGTCGGGGAACTAGATCCCGCATGCCTCCCGCATGCCACAACTAAAGATACCACATGCCACAACAGAGGTCCTGCACACGGCAACGAAGATCCCCCATGCCACAACTAAGACCCAACATCACCAAATAAATAAATAAATGTTTAAATGAGCTTTATATACAAAGCAGGTAGCTTTTTGATACCCCTGTCCCCGAAACTATAGAATTGTTGTCAAGTGCAACGTGGTAGTTCAAGCAACTATATAAGTGAAGAAGGACCCCTGGGTCTCCTTGACCAAACCTACCTACATTTACTTTCTCTGGTGGAAAAACCATGGGCTTTGCTACAGTTCAATCCTAGATCCAGTATCACCTTTACCACTTACTTGATTACTGTATGATCTGGGACAAGTCTCTACTGTAAAATGAAGATAATACTGTAGGGTTGTGTAGACTGAGAGAGAGCAATGCATGCTAAAGGACCTGGCCAGTAAAAAGTGCTCTCTAAGTGTCTGCTGGCTCACCATTCCCACTGCCTTTTCAGCTCCCTAAATCTTCTTTCCTGGCTCTCTTCAATGTCGGTATCTTCTCTCTACTCCCTTCCCCAGTCACCTCCCTCGCCATAATACTATGTCCTTTATAATAGCAGGGATTTTGTTTTCCTTTTCCACTGAATTTCTTGCATCTAGAACAATACTGGACATGTAGTAAATATTGGTTGTATCAGTGAATCACTGCTTTTAATAATCATCACCACAGCTACTTCTGCTCTCTTCACTTTTTTCCGTTCTACCTCTCTTTTGAGTCTTCTTTTGTCTTCTTCCTAAGGGAACGTTGATCTTTATGGACACCACCAGCCAATGGGAGCAGTATTTTCCTTTCTTAAGGAAGCTGACTCAGGACTTCCCTGGTGGTTCAGTGGGTAAAACTCTGTGCTCCCAATGCAGGGGACCGGGGTTCAATCCCTGGTTGGGGAACTAGAATCCCTCATGCATTCCAGAACTAAGAGTCCACATGCCACAACTGAGAGTCAGCATGCTGCAGCTAAGAAGCCCGCATGCTGCGACTAAGAAGCCTGCATGCTGCAGCTAAGACCCGGCGCAGCCTAAATAAATAAATGTTAAAATCTTTATTAAAAAAAAAAGGAAGCTGACTCTGAACATGTTGCATATGATCTTCAAGTCTTCTTAGCCATATTCAGCGTCTGAGACAAACAACAAAATTGTTCTTTATCCAAAGCCATTCTAAAACCCTGAGTGAGCCTCCTTCATTCCTTAGATGTCTAGTGAGCAGCTTGATTATGCCAGATACTCTGTTGGGCATTGTGAATATAAAAAGGAGCATGATTTCTTCCAGCCTTGAGGGGTTTTTGTTTTGTTTTGTTTTGTTTTTTATTTTATTTATTTATTTATTTATGGCTGCGTTGGGTCTTCATTGCTGTGCACGGGCTTTCTCTAGTTGTGGTGAGCGGGGGGCTACTCTTCATTGCGGTGCACGGGCTTCTCATTGCGGTGGCTTCTCGTTGTGGAGCACGGGCTCTAGGCGCACGGGCTTCAGTAGTTGTGGCATGCGGGCTCAGTAGTTGTGGCTCGCGGGCTCTAGAGCACAGGCTCAGTAGTTGTGGCGCACGGGCTTAGTTGCTCTGTGGCATGTGGGATCTTCCTGAACCAGGGCTCAAACCCGTGTCCCCTGCATTGGCAGGCGGATTCTCAACCACTGTGCCACCAGGGAAGTCCTGTGTACAAGTTTTATGTGGGCTTATGTTTTCATTTCCCCTGGAAAGAAACCTAGGAGTAGAACTGCAGAGTCTTATGGTAACTCTTTGTTTAACATCTTGAGGAACTGCCAAACAGTTTTCTGAAGTGACTGCGTTGTTTTATATTTCCACCAGCAATGAATGAGGATTTCAGTTTCTCCACATCTTCGCCAATACTTATTATTATCTGTCTTTTTAATTAGGGCCATCATAGTGGGCATAAAGTGGCATCTCATTGTGGCTTTGATTTCCTTTTTCCTAATGAGTAATGATATCGAGCATCTTTTCATGTGCTTGTTGACCATTTGTATATCTCCTTTGGAAAAAATAGTTCTTCATATCCTCTGCCCATTTTTTAATTGGGTTATTTCTTTTTTTATTGAATTTTAGGAGTTCTTCATATATTCTGGATACAAGTCCCTTATCAGATATATGATTAGCAGATATTTTCTCTCATTCTGTGGATTGTCCCTTCATCTTCTTCATAGTATTATTTGTAGCACCGAAGTTTTTAAGTTTGATGTAGTCTGGTGTACCCATTTTTTCTTTGGTTGCTTGTGTTTTTGCCATTTATTTATTTATGAAATCATTGCTTAACCCATGGTCACAAACACTTATAGTTTTAGTTCTTGCATTTAGTTCTGTGATCCATTTTGAGTTAATTTTTCTGTATTGTGTGAGATAGGAGTCTATCTTCATTTTTTTGCATGTGGATATCTAGCTGTCCCAGCGCTATTTGTTGATAAGATTGTTCCTTTTCCATTTAATTGTCTTGGTGCTGTTGTTGAAAATCAACAATAACATAGATGTATGTTTGTATTCTCATTCTATTCCATCTATGTATATGTTTATCCTTATGCTAGTACCATGCTGTCTTGATTACTGTAACTTCTGTATTGAGGTGCTGAGTTTTTAAACTAATTATAATCATTTTACTTGAACTACTTACCATTTTTGTCTGGTTATGCAGCATGAAATAATTATGAGTATATCATTAAATACACCATATTAACTTTTAATAAGTTTTATTTGATCATAACAGTAAGCCATATGCGTGTAAGTTCAGTTTTAATAGATCTTTGCTTATATAGTTTGTTTTCTGATTATGCAGCATCTAAAAACAATTAAAGGCCATTGGTTGTAATTCACCTGCCATTACCTTTAAAATGGCTCTTAAGGGCAGTTGTGAGATTTTCTTTTCATGGCTATTTGCTTTTTGAATATTCTCTCTGCAAAAAAAAAAATGTAACTTGAGTTGTTCTTTTCATTCTTTAAAATTTATAGATTTTGTATGCTGAAACTTCTCAACCAGAAGAAAGGGCCTTCACAGTGTCCTTTGTGTAAGAATGATATAACCAGAAGGTATATTAATTTGGGTAGTTGGGAGGTTGGAAGTGACAACAACAGGAAAAAGTAGAAATTCCTTAATAACATAGCTGGTATTCCTATCAAACCACTCATCAGTAGAAAAGTATATAAAAAAGGGTGTTTAGCTGACAGGGTAAATTATTTCTAAAGTCATTTTTCTGAAAATTTTACAGTACATCTGCCTTATACAGGTACTAGCAATTCATTGCCTTTTTCTAATCCTTCTAAATGATGCAAGAACTTGCAGTCTTATCTAATATAGGACTGTACCACCCTGCCCCCATTGTCCTGATCCTGCTTTTATTTTTCTTCCTTGCGTATATTTCTACTTATTTACACAAACACATATGCAATGCATTTATATATTGTGTGTCCCTCTGGCCAGGATGTAAGCTCTATTGGGGCACTGGCTTTGTCTGTCTCAGTCAACACTGTTTTTCCAATGTTTGACACATAGTAGTCACTCAGATATGTAAATGAATAAATAAAGTATGTTGTCCTACAACTGTCCTAAACCAAAATCTCTCTTTGGACATTGTTATCTATCTATGATTTTGAAATAATGTAATCATCATTTGGCAGAAATCCCTGAGAGCTAGAAGTGGCAGTTTGGGTGGATGGGATTCAGATGTTAAGAATAATAAGTTCTCTATGCAGTGGATTTATATCTACTGTGGATTCAAAGTACTATTATTTTAGATAGTTATAGGCTTTTGGTAAGTTTGAATGGCCAAAAAAAATTATAAAAACAATCAATACTGCTATGTGGTTTAATTCTGCTGTCAATGATGTTTTGATTAGTGTAATGTCACTAATAGCTCTGTTCTTTTCATATAGTTTTTTTTTAACTGTTGCTACTTCTTTTTTTATTTGTTTACATGTCTTTCCTTATTGTAGTGTCCTTAAAAAATTGGTAATCACTTGCTAAGTGTGTCTTTCAAACAATTTACTTTCAGAAGCCTACAAGAAAGTACAAGATTTAGTCAGCTTGTTGAAGAGGTATTGAAGGTCATTCATGCTTTTGAGCTTGACACAGGATTGCAGAGTAAGTGTTGCATAACCCCAGGGGCCAATGCTCAAGTGGCCATCTATTAAAATGGAAGTTTGTGGAATTATCTTATATGAATAGGTGATAAGACCTTTTGGTCTAGGTTAACTTTAGCTCTTTATCTGTAATCTATTTTTTAAATCATTCCCACTGGTCTCACACCTTATTTTATCCATCCTAAGATACACGTTTTTTATTTGCACATCTCCAAAATTGGGAGCAATTTACCATCAATGGTGTGTCATTGTTTAATTTAGTGTTTTCTTTCTTAGTGGTACAGAAAATAATGGTGCATTTTATATCACTGGTATCTTAATTTCAGTGAAATATGGTATTAATAGGCAGATTTGTTAGTATTAAGGTGGGAAAAAAAGGAGTAGAAATAACTTTGGTCTGTGTGTTCATTTCCTAGGAGTAGAACTTCTGAAGTTCATTTTTTAAAAAAGTATAGGCAACCTTTAATGCATTGTTTTAATATTGTACAACAAAGAGCATACACAGGCTTTCTCTTGGTTCTTTGCTTACAATTAATACATTTTTTTCTAACAGCAAAAATAATGTTTTCCTTTGTAATTCACAGTTGCAAACAGTTATAACTTTTCAAAAAAGGAAAATAACTCTCCTGAGCATCTGAAGGAGGAAGTTTCTATCATTCAAAGTATGGGCTACCGAAACCGGGCCAAAAGACTTCGACAGAGTGCACCTGAAAATCCTACCTTGGTAAGGCCATTTTTGTGTATTCTGATAACATCTCTTTATTGAGCACTTGGAATTGGTGAGTGTGTTAGATGCTTATGGATTTACATAAAAAGTCAGTAAACAAGGGAAGATGGTAAATTAAGTGGCCAAACAAGAGTTAAAGGAGACGAGAGAAGGTCCCCGGTTTTAGTGCTTTGTTCATTCTGATGAACATATTTTGGTTCATATCTGTCTAAGATAGCCACAAGGACACTGATGGTCAGCTTGCTAGTTTTTAAAATAACCATCTTATGGCAGTTCTCCAGGGACAAGGAATTATCTTCTATTTTATTGCCTCTGAAAAGTTGCCTGGAAAAAAAAATCGGTTTTTAACATTTGAAAATTGCTTCAAGTTAAAAGTGTAATTGTCAAAGAAAATGCAGAGATTTGCGCTGTTGTTATTCATATGTGAATGAATAATGAAGATCTTAAAAATAATAGTTCTCTGGTTTCCCTGGTGGCGCAGTGGGTATGAGTCTGCCTGTTAATGCAGGGGACATGAATCCGAGCCCTGGTCCGGGAAGATCCCACATGCCGCGGAGCAACTAAGCCAGTGAGCCACAACTACTGAGTCTGCGCTCTAGAGCCCGCGAGCCTAGAGCCCGCGCTCCGCAACAAGAGAAGCCACTGCAATGAAGAGCCAGCGCACCACAGCGAAGAGTGGCCCCCGCTCACCACAGCTAGAGAAAGCCCGCGCACAGCAAAGACCCAATGCAGCCAAAAATAAATAAATAAATTAATTAATTAATTAAAAAAGAAAGACAATGAAAAAAAAAACAAAAAGAAAAAAAATGCTTTCCTTATCTTTAAAAATATTACACAGATAATACATATTTAGTTTAGAAAAATTTAGAACAACAGAGAGAGGGGAAAAGTATTCAAAGCACACAAAACTCATACATTCTGGTGTGTAGTTTGCGAAGTGTTTTTTTGAGGTGTCATAAATGTTAGCTAATTGGTAATGGTCTATTTGTTTTGTCCATGGCTTTGAGTTTCTGTTAAGAAAAAAAAAGCACAGAACTGGCCAACAATTTGTTGATCATTCTTTACTGCTTAGCAGGAAACCAGTCTTAGTGTCCAGCTCTCTAACCTTGGAATTGTGAGATCTCTGAGGACAAAGCAGCAGATACAACCTCAGAAAAAGTCTGTCTACATTGAATTGGGTAAGAGTCTCAGATTTTGTAAGTTTAGAATAATAGTTGCTGGATTCCTTGTCTAAGAGTTTTACCAAAAACCTTGGTCACAATTTATACAGTGGCAGGGAGCTCTGGGAAGTGAAAATAAAATAATTTTACTAGCCTTATGGTGTGTTATAAATACTGTAAAAGATGCAGGTCTCACCTTAAAGAACCTTACTTTGTAAAGACAGCAAAAGAAAGGATGTCTGGTTATAAGTATGTGTAAATATACTTTGGAAATGTGGAGAGTAGGGCTAAGAAAGAATGTGATAAGTGGGCTACAGCATTTGGAGGGATCTAAGATAACTTGTACTAGACTAGAAAGACTTTTAAGAACAGCTGAGCTCAGTTCAAACAGGTCTCTCTATGTCTTATCGTTTAGAGTATATTTATAATTGGAAAGAATGGCCCTCCTTTGAGCTCCCAAGCACTAATGTTTGCCATAGTACTTATCAGATTCTTTCGAAATTTCTTGTGTCTTTTCCCCTTTTAAGACCATAAGTTCCTAGACAACAGGTATTGCCTCATAAAAATAATCAAAATAATTGTAATAGAGAATATTTAGGAGCACCTACTGTACTGTACACACTGGTGTGTTTTACTTGTGTAACTCATTTAAGATGCATGACAAACCTGAGGTGATTACTACTATTATACTTATTTTACAGATGAGGGAATTAAGGCACAGAGAGGTTAAGAAATTTTGCCAAGGTCGTAAAGCTAGTAAGTGACAGAGCTGTGATTCAAACCTGTGCTTATGACCACTTCTCTGTATTGCCTGACATATGTATCATTGTGCCTGCCATGTAGTGGGTGCTCAGTAAATATTTCTTGAAGATATGTTTTGCAACAAGTGTATTTTTTGAGTTTAACCCTTTCAATAAAAATCCTTTTATTGATTTGTTATTTGGGGGTATTTGGGGAATTTTTTTAGGATCTGATTCTTCTGAAGATACAGTTAATAAGGCCAGTTATTGCAGGTGAGTCAAAGAGAGCCTTTTTCTATGAAGCTGGCATTTTTGTATCTAGTTAATATTAAGGATTGGTATTTCTTTAGGTTAGAATCATGGCATAGGAATAGACCTTAAAGACCATCTACTTGGGCTTCCCTGGTGGCGCAGTGGTTGAGAGTCTGCCTGCCGGTGCGGGGGACACGGGTTCGAGCCCTGGTCTGGGAGGATCCCACATGCCGCGGAGCAACTAGGCCCGTGAGCCACAACTACTGAGCCTGCGTGTCTGGAGCCTGTGCTCCGCAACAAGAGAGGCCGCGATAGTGAGAGGCCCGCGCACCGCAATGAAGAGTGGCCCCCGCTTGCCACAACTACAGAAAGCCCTCGCACAGAAACGAAGACCCAACACAGCCAAAAATAAATAAATAAATAAATTTAAAAAAAAAAAAAAAAAAAAAAAGACCATCTACTTTAATCTCCTCATTTTATAGCTGAGAAAATATCCTTTTTAAAAATATTTATTTATTTATTTTTGGTTGCGTTGGTTCTTCGTTGCTGCGCGTGGACTTTCTCTAGTTGCTGCGAGCGGGGGCTACTCTTCAGTGCAGTGCGCAGGCTTCTCATGGCGGTGGCTTCTCTTGTTGCAGAGCACAGGCTCTAGGTGCGTGGGCTTCAGTGGTTGTGGCATACGGGTTCAGTAGTTGTGGCTCGCGGGCTCTAGAGCACAGGCTCAACAGTTGTGGCACACGGGCTTAGCTGCTCCGTGGCATGTGGGATCTTCCCGGACCAGGGCTCGAACCCGTGTCCCCTGCATTGGCAGGCAGATTCTTAACCACTGCGCCACCAGGGAAGTCCAGAAAATACCCTTTTTGCTTCGTTGGTTGGTTTCTTAGTAAAGAGTTTGAAAGAGTTTAAAGTAACAGTAGAACTATGCACAGACTTACTTCCAGCAGATGGTTGTGCCCTAGCTTAGTTCCTCGTGTATGGTAGTGTTGACTCAGTGATAATTGTGGCTGTTGAAAACATTAGAGTACTCAGTTTTCAATTCTTTCCTTCCTTTGTTCCTTTATTCCGTCTGTAACTCAAACTTTGTCTACCTAAATTAAACCATAATCTACAAGCAGCCCCGAACTGGGTTGTCAAATTGCTTTCCTTAGGAATTAGTGCTTGACCCTAAGATCTGTGATGGTATCACTGCCAATCAGATTTTGTTTGCAAATGACTTTTTCCTGATCTCTCAATTGGGAGAAAATGGTTTTTAGCCTGAAAAGAAGCACAGAAGGCAGTGCTGCAAAGTGGTGTGCTTTTGCATTCTATTGGAATGTCTGTTCCATCCCAGTGCTCCCTTTGTTTAGATAACTTTGTGCTTGTATTCTCATTAAGATATATTTTAAGTTTTGTTGGTTTTCTCTTTACTATCTTTTAGCTATTATTTGGCCATCATTTAAATTTTAGTTCTCATTTGTATGTTCATAAAGCAATGTCCTATACTACTGCTGTGATTTTTGTGACTGTATGTTCTCAGTCTGACCATTTCATTTTGAATAGAAGTTACCAAAGGAGAGTGCAGATTTCAAAAAGTAAATCAAATTGATCACCCTTATTGCAACCCTACCTAGAGGAGCTAAAATACTTGATCATGTGACAACTATGTGCGCATATAAACTACTGTTTCTCACTAAGGCTTCTGTCTTTTCCCTATAGTGTAGGAGACCATGAATTGTTAGAAATCACCCCTCAAGGAGCCAAGGCTGAAGCCAGTTTGAATCCTGCAAAAAAGGGTAATGGCAAGTCTTCCAACTTAACAGGCACTAAAGAAAGAATAGGTAGATGTGGTACTGTAATTAGATTATTCTGAAGAACCATTTGGGACGTTTATAATTCACAACATTTCTTGGCAGAGTTAGAATATCATTCTTTCTCAGATGTCATGGTACAGCCTGACAATGGCACTAGACTGATATGGTTATAATAGTACCCTATGTAATTGGTTGTTGCCTTTACTTTTAATTGCTGTGTTTTTATTTCATACTTTGCATACTGGTATTTAGATAGAGGGAGTATGAGTCTGAAGATAGAACAGAGCACTATATGTCTGATGCCCAAACTGTACATTTTTTTTTTTGATTGAAGTAGATTTGATTTACGATATTGTGTTAATTTCTGCTGTACAGCAAAGTGATTCAGTTTTACATATATATACATGTTTTGTAATATTATTTTCCATTATGGTTTATCACAGGATATTGAATATAGTTCCCTGTGCTATACAGTAGGATCTTATTATTTATCCATTCTATATATACTAGTTTGCATCTGCTAACCCCAAACTCCCCCTTCATCTCTCCTCCACCTTCCCTCCCCCTTAGCAACCACGTCTGTTCTCCATGTCTGTGAGTCTCAAACTGTGCTTTTAATTCACTGTTAGAGTTTAGCGAAATAGGAGGTATGGTTTATGAGTAGGGAGAATTCTGAAATTAAAATTCTAATTATTTTGAGTGGAAATAATGAGACTCTAGATAAATAGGAATTAAGCAAAGGAGTATGAGCTACATCTTCAGTATACTTGATAGTGGAGGTGTCTCTAAGACTAGCCAGTTCCTTCATTCCCCCTCAACTAAGTTGTATTAAGTACATATTTTTTTCATAATAATTCAGTTTTTAAGCACCTTGGTTTTTTTGTTTTTTGTTTTTTCCAGCTGCTTGTGAGTTTTCTGAGAAGGACATAACAAAGGCTGAACATCATCAATTCAGTAATAAAGATTTGACCACCACTGAGAAACATGAAACTGAGAAGCATCCAGAAAAGTATCAGGGTATTTCTGTTTCAAACTTGCATGTGGAGCCATGTGGCACAGATACTCATGCCAGCTCATTACAACATGAAAACAGCAGTTTATTACTCACTAAAGACAGAATGAATGTAGAAAAGGCTGAATTCTGTAATAAAAGCAAACAGCCTGTCTTAGCAAAGAGCCAACAGAGCAGATGGGCTGAAAGTAAGGACACATGTAATGATAGGCAGACTCCCAGTACAGAGAAAAAGGTAGTTCTGAATGCTGATCCCCTATATGGGAGAAAAGAACTGAATAAGCAGAAACCTGCATGCTCTAACAGTCCTAGAGATTCCCAAGAGTTTCCTTGGATAACAGTGAATAGTAGCATACAGAAAGTTAATGAATGGTTTTCCAGAAGTGATGAAATGTTAACTTCTAACGACTCACATGATGGGGGATTTGAATCAAACACTGAAGTAGCTTGTGCAGTGGAAGTTCCAAAGGAAGTTGATGGATATTTGGGTTCTTCAGAGAAAATAGACTTAATGGCCAGTGATCCTCATGGTGCTTTAATACGTGAAAGTGAAAGAGTCCACTCCAAACCAGTAGAGAGTAATATTGAAGATAAAATATTTGGGAAAACCTATCGGAGGAAGGCAAGCCTCCCTAACTTGAGCCACATAGCTGAACATCTAATTATAGGAGCATCTACTGTAGAACCTCAGATAACACAAGAGCGCCCCCTCACAAATAAACTAAAGCGTAAAAGGAGAAGTACATCAGGCCTTCATCCTGAGGATTTTATCAAGAAAGTCGATTTGGCAGTTATTCCAAAGACTCCTGAAAAAATAACTGAGGGAACTGACCAAACAGAGCAGAATGGTCATGGGATGCATGTTACTAGTAATGGTCCTGAGACTGAAATGACAGGTGATTATGTTCAGAAAGAGAAAAATGCTAACCTAACAGAGTCATTGGAAAAACAATCTGCTTTCAGAACTAAGCCTGAACCTATAAGCAGCAGTATAGGCAATATGGAACTAGAATTGAATATCCATAGTTCAAAAGCACCTAAAAATAGGCTGAGGAGGAAGTCCTCTACCAGGAAGATTCATGCACTTGAACTAGTAGTCAGTAGAAACCCAAGCCCACCTCATCATACTGAACTACAAATTGATAGTTGTTCTAGCAGTGAAGAGATGAAGAAAAAACATTCCAGCCAAATGCCAGTCAGGCACGGCAAAAAGCTTCAATTCATGGGAGATAAAGCACCTACAACTGGAGCCAAGAAGAGTAACAAGCCACACGAACAAATAAATAAAAGACTTGCCAGTGACACTTATCCAGAACTAAATTTAACAAACCTACCTGGTTTTTTTACTCACTGTTCTAGTTCTAATAAACTTCAAGAGTTTGTTAATCCTAGCCTTCAAAGAGAGGAGAACCTAGGAAAAATTCAAGTGTCGAATAGTGCCAAAGACCCCAAAGATCTGACATTAAGTGGAGGAAAAGGTTTGCAAATTGAAAGATCTGTAGAGAGTACCAGTATTTCCTTGGTACCTGATACTGATTATGGCACTCAGGATAGTATCTCATTACTGGAAGCTGACACCCTAGGGAAGGCAAAGACAGCACCAAATCAACATGTGAGTCTGTGTGCAGCAATTGAAAGCCCCAAGGAACTTATCCACAGTTGTTCTAAAGATATTAGAAACGACACAGAGGACTTTCAGGATCCACTGGGACATGACATTAACCACATTCAGGAGGGGAGCATAGAAATGGAAGAGAGTGAACTTGATACACAGTATTTGCAGAATATGTTCAAGGTTTCAAAGCGTCAGACGTTTGCTCTGTTTTCAAATCCAGAAAATCCAGAAAAGGAATGTGCAGCAGTCTGTGCCCACTCTGGGTCCTTAAGGGAACAAAGTCCAAGAGTCCCTCTTGAATGCAGACAAAAAGAAGAAAATCAGGGAAAGAGTAAGTCTAAAATCAAGCATGTGCGGGCAATTAATACAACTGTGGACTTCCCTGTGGCTGGTCAAAAAGATAAGAAGCCGAGCGATCATGCCAAACGTAGCCCAAAAAGAGTAACTAGGCTTTGTCAGTCATCACAGTTCAGAGGCAACAAAACTGAGCTCGTTATTGCAAATAAACATGGGATTTCACAAAACCCATATCTTATACCATCACTTTCTCCCATCAGGTCATCTGTTAAAACTATATGTAAGAAAAACCTGTCAGAGGAAATGTTTGAGGAACCTGTAATGTCACCTGAAAGAGCAATGGAAAACGAGAGCATCATTCAAAGTACAGTGAACACAATTAGCCAAAATAACATTCGAGAAAGCACTTTTAAAGAAGTCAGCTCAAGCAGTATTAATGAAGTAGGTTCCAGTACTAATGAAGTAGGCTCTAGTATTAATGAAGTAGGTTCCAGTGGTGAAAACATTCAAGCAAAACTAGATAGAAACAGAGGACCTAAATTAAGTGCTTTGCTCAGATTAGGTCTTATGCAGCCTGAAGTCTATAAGCAAAGTCTTCCTGTAAGTAACTGTCAACTTCCTGAAATAAAAAGGCAAGGAGAAAATGAAGGCACACTTCAGGCTGTTAATGCAGATTTCTCCCCACGTCTAATTTCAGATAACCTAGAACAACCTATGGGAAGAAGCCATGCTTCTCAGGTTTGTTCTGAGACACCTGATGACTTGTTAAATGATGACAAAATAAAGGAAAATAGCAACTTTGCTGAAAGTGACATTAAGGAAAGATCTGCTGTTTTTAGCAAAAGTATCCAAAAAGGAGAATTCAGAAGGAGCCCTGGCCCTTTAGCCCATCATACATGTTTGGCTCAGGGTCACGAAAGAGGGGCTGAGTCCTCAGAAGAGAATGTGTCTAGTGAGGATGAAGAGCTTCCCTGCTTCCAACACTTACTTGGTAAAGTAACCAATACACTGTCTCCATCTACCAGACATAATGCTGTTGCCACAGAGGGTCTATCTAAGGAAACAGAGGAGAACCTAATATCATTGAAGAATAGCTTAAATGACTGCAGTGACCAGGTGACATCGGCAAAGGCATCCCAGGAACATCACCTTCAGGAGGAAGCAAGATATTCTAATAGCTTATTTTCTTCACGGTGCAGTGCAGTGCAAGACTTCACCGCTAATACAAACACCCAGGATCCTTTCTTGATGTTTGATCCTCTTTCCAAACAAGTGTGGCATCAGTCTGAAAACCAGGAAGTTCTGAGTGACAAGGAATTGGTTTCAGATGATGACGAAAGGGAAACTGGCTTGGAAGAGGATAATCGCCAAGAAGAGCAGAGTGTGGATTCAGACATAGGTATTGGAACCAGGTTTTTGTGTTTGCCCCCGTCTATTTTATAGAAATGAACTAAATGTTTATGCCTTTGGGGGAGCACATTTTACGAGTTTCCAAGTACAATGAAAGTAACTGCTTCTTAAACGTTAAGTATGTTCTTCCCAAGGTGCTTTTCCTCAAAAGTCCTTTACTCAGCTAGAACATCTTTTCTATTTGAATGAGATTTAATGCCCTAATTATTGGTGGACTTGCTTCTGGTTTTCATCCTTACGATCCCTAAGAGGAAATCCGGTGTCCCCAAACAAAGAGTATAATCATTTTGTGTGACATGAAAGTGAAGTTTGTCCTGTCAATGAGAAGAAACAGGTACTGCAAGTTGGAGTATTTATTGGCTGTCTGTTTTTACAACTGAATCTCTATTTTTATTATCATTTAAGGTGAAGCAGCATCTGAGTATGAGAGTGAAACAAGCCTCTCTGAAGACTGTTTGGGGCTGTCCTCTCAGAGCGATATCTTAACCACTCAGGTAAAAAGCACATGGGGATGTGTGTGTGGTGTTCTCAGTGCTATGCATCCCGCATTCTTACATTTGCTTATATCACCTCTTAGAATTAATGGTATAACAGTTGTGTGTGGGACCTTGTCTCCTCAAATTGGATTGTAAGCACCGAGATGGAACACGTTACCTTCTATTTCATACACACACATACACACACGTACGTACCAACATGCTCACTGCAGAACACTAAATACTGAATTTAATGAATAAGTGAAACCTTCAAAACCCATTTGCCCTATAGCAAAAACATATATGAAAGCACTACTGTATCAAATAGAGGGTTGTATTTCTTCTCAGTACCAAATTGACACCTACAGAGTTCTCTTCCTGTTAGACACTATCTAGCCTTTGACTGTTTGGTGGATACTTCTTTTTGTTTTTTCTTTTTAAATCGTATAGTTATTTGTTCTTCAGTGCCTGTAAGTCATCTTTTTTCTTTAAAAAAGTACACAATTTTACTTCTTTTCCTAGTGGTCAATATCCAATATTTTGGTGACCTGTGAGGGGGGTAACAGCTTTGTCATATCTACAACATTTGGTAACATGAATATTTCAGTACTCCAGGCAGAATAGTCTCCTAGAAAAAGCATTCTCTACCACAGCATCTAAAAATTAACATCATATTCCTCACAGAACCTGGCTCTGTCTCCTAATTTTTATGTTGTAGGAGTGGCACCAAAATTTTCTAAGTTCTCATATTCAAAACTTCAGGCTCATTCAGCTTTTTTTTCTCCCCTCCTTCCTTCCTTCCTTCCTTCCCTCCTTCCTTCCTTCCTTCCTTCCTTCCTTCCTCCCCTCCTCCCTTCCTTCCTCCCCTCCTCCCTTCCTTCCTCCCGCTGCGCCAGGTCTTTAGTTGTGCCATGTGGGATTTTTTCGTTGCAGCATGTGGGATCTAGTTCCCTGACCAGGGATCGAACCCGGGCCCCCTGCATTGGGAGTGCAGAGTCGTAACCACTGGACCACCAGAGAAGACCCTCAACTTATTTTTTTAGAATATGGACACAGTGGTTGCTGGTGGTAATATCGGTGAGAGTTCTGTACCTGGCTGTGTTACTCTAGGCAATTTACTTATCATCTCTGAACTATAATATGCACATTCTTAAAATGGAGATATCTGGACCACCTTGAATCATCCTGCCATGACTTCTTTTTCTCACCTAAACCTTAAATACACCTTCAGCTGCTAGCAAAAAATGACATTTTTTTCTGAACTTCCTGAAATGCCAGATTAGATAAAACTGAGAAAAGCCGATAGTCTTATAATATTGTATACGTGCATCATAAAAAACTTAGAAAATACAGATAAATAAAAATCATCCCTGACGGTCCAGTGGTTAAGACTCCGTCCTTCCACTGCAGGGGCACGGGTTCCATCCCTGTCGGGGAACTAAGATCCCACATGCCGCAGGGCAACTAAGCCTGTGCGCCACTACTACTGAGCTTGCACACCACAGCTAGAGAGCCCACTTGCCACAATGAAAGATCCTGCATGCCCCAACTAAGACCCGATGTAGCCAAAAATTTAAAAAAAAAAAGAAAAGAAAAGATTCGTTCGGTAAATTTTAACATTTATCTCTGGTATGATATACAAAAGATAGGTAATAGTTGTTGCCTTCAGGTGGGGAAATAGATGATTGGGAGAAGGAGAAGGAGGAAGCCTTACTTTTCTCTGAATATCCTTTTGTGCCTTGAATTTTATACCATGAACTTGTATTAATTATTTTTAAAATTAAATTCTATGCATTAAAAGTCATTACTATTAAAAAAAAAAAAGTCATTACTATTAACTTATTGGTATATATTCTTTCTTCTTCCTGTTGTACACAGGGGGGTGTGTGTGTGTGTATACTTTATCTTTAAAAAACATTCAGATGATACTCTACATACTTACATTGTTTTTACTATGTCACTGAATTTTCAATGAATTTATTTATTTATTTAAAATTTATTTATTTATTTTTGGCTGTGTTGGGTCTTCGTTTCTGTGTGAGGGCTTTCTCTAGTTGGCGGCAAGCGGGGCCACTCTTCATCGTGGTGCGCGGGCCTCTCATTATCGTGGCCTTTCTTGCTGCGGAGCACAGGCTCCAGACGCGCAGGCTCAGTAGCTGTGGCTCACGGGCCTAGTTGCTCTGCGGCATGTGGGATCTTCCCAGACCAGGGCTCGAACCCGTGTCCCCTGCATTAGCAGGCAGATTCTCAACCACTGTGCCACCAGGGAAGCCCCCAATGAATTTATTTTTAACTACTATATAGTATTCTTTCCTTGTGTACACCATGATTTATTCAACCTATTGCTGAATATGAGGGTTTCAGGGCAAGAGACACAGTTTGCTATCATGTACAGCACTGTATTATTATCTTTTTTAAAAAAAATTATTTATTTATTTATTTGGTTGCACTGGGTCTTAGTTGCAGCAGGCGGGCTCCTTAGTTGCAGCTCGCCGGCTCCTTAGTTGCAGCACACGGGCTCCTTAGTTGTGGCGTGCAAACTCTTATTTGCGGCATGCATGTGGGATCTAGTTCCCTGACTAGGGATCGAACCCAGGCCCCCTGCATTGGAAGTGCAGAGTCTTATTCACTGTGCCACTAGGGAAGTCCCTGTAGTATTATCTTGATAGCTAAATATTTGCCCACATCCCCAATGACTTCCTTAGTATAAGTTCCTAGGACTGGAATTTTGCTGTTTGAGACATGTTATTAAATTGTCGTTTAGAAAGACTGAACCAAGCTGTGCTCTTCCAGCCCTTGTGGTACTTGGTAGCTCCCATTTTCCTATACCTTTGCCAACACCGGGTAGTATCCAGTTCTAAACTTCTGAGTCTTGGCATTGCTATGAGGCCTATAGATAGAGGGCTTGTCTTCTACTGCCTGTTTTCAACACAGAGCAAATCCCTCTAGGACTGAAGCCTGCTGGAGTCAGGAAGAAACCTCTGAGACCACTGCCTGTTCTGTGCCTGAATTGTCACCTGTATTCTCCACTTCTGCAGGATTGCCATGGTGACTAAATTAATGAAAAGATTTTGGAGTCCTTTTCTTTTTTTTTCTTTTTTGGCTGTGCTGCACAGCTTGCAGGATCTTAGTTCCCCAGCCAGGGATCGAACCTGTTCCTCCTGCGGTGGAAGCGCAGAGTCCTAACCACTAGACCGCCAGGGAATTCCCTAGGAGGCCTTTTCTCTGTTTGCAATTACTATGATCCTTTCTCGGTGTGGATTTGGGGCTCTGTCAACATGACTTTCACCTTTTTATCCCTTGTGTTTTAGAGTTGTAGTGTTCGGTTTCTGGTTCCATCTGCCTTAGCCATATTGTATAATATTTGACATTCAATAAACTACCTCCTTGTCTTCTATATTTATGATCTTGTTCCCAGAGATATATGTCTATTTGTTCAAGATTCATTTTATAACCTGTTTTTATCAAGCATCTACCCAAAACAGAGCCAAAGTCAGATTTCAGGGCTAACTTAAATCTAGAGTAGCTCCAACAAGCAAAATGATTGAAGTGGGATCTTTTCCCAAGGTCTGTTTATACAGAACTGGGGAGACATATATAGGAGATAAATCCTAATTTCATATCATTAGTATCTGTTCTTTATCAAAGACTGATTAACTATATTTATTCATTAATTCATTTCTGCATTAAACATTTACTAAATGCTTACTGCCTGCTGGGTGTTGGGGATACAAAAATGATTAAGGAAGGATGCCATCCATCTAGGAGGAACAGGTATTCCACTTCGGTATACATGTGCACTAGCAGTATAAATGAAGCACTGAGGGGTCATCTGTTCCTGACAGGAGATGTATTATTGGTGGGGACTTCTGAAGGAGATACTCAAGCTGGACCTTAAAAGATGAGAAGAATTTTTTCCAGGTGGAAAGAGAAGAGAGGCAGTAAATCAAGGCAAAGGCACAGAGGCATGAAATCATGCCCAGGAAACACAAAGTTGTCCCATGCGACTGGAAAACAGGGCATATGTGGTGGTTTTGGGAAGAAACAAGAGATAAGATCAGAGTGTGGAGGCCCTTTTGAGTGACTGATTGATTGATTTTGGGCTGAGCTGGGTCTTCGTTGCTGTGCATGGGCTTTCTCTAGTTGCGGCGAGCGGGGGCTACTCTTCGTTGCGGTGCCTGGGCTTCTCATTGCGGTGGCTTCTTTTATTGCAGAGCACAGGCTCTAGGTGCACAGGCTTCAGTAGTTCTGGCACGCGGGCTTCAGTAGTTGTGGCTCATGGGCTCTAGAGTGCAGGCTCAGTAGTTGTGGCACACGGGCTTAGTTGCTCTGCGGCATGTGGGATCTTCCCGGACCAGGGCTCGAACCCGTGTCCCTTGCAGTGGCAGGCGGATTCTTAACCACTGTGCCACCAGGGAAGCCCGTGAAGACCTTTTTGAATGCTGTGCTTAGGAATTTGGAATTTATCATGAGAGCAATAACGAGTAATAATTATACAGTATTCAGAAAGTGTTAACTTTTTATATGAGCAGTTGTATACAACTAAGCTCCAAATGGAAAAAAGAGACATGATAAACATGGCTTTTAGGGAACTTTAGCTGTATTAAAAGTAGATATCAGAGTAGCACAGTGGGAATAGAAAAGAAAAGTAGAACTAATTCAAGAAACACAAGAATTAGAATCAAGAAAACTTGGTAACCAATTTGGGTTTAGTCTCCCAAATGTATCAGGCCAATTGCCTGCAGGGGAATTTGTCCAAGTTATAAAGTAACTGCTTTGGGAAAACCCAAAGGAAAGTTATCTACCTATAATTCTCCCATTACTTTTCGATTTTCTAACCTATTTAATGGCCACAGAAGTTAGATGTGATGGTTGTGGCAGTAGTGCCTGATAGAGCTCCTTGAAGCTTATCAGGTATCCTGGTTTCATTCCAGATTTACTGAGGTGAGCCCTTGGCTAGGATTTGATCAGTGATGGAACTACTCACAAGACACCACGTGGTGGCAATGGTGCTGCTGTGGACATTGGCAGCAAAGCAGTCTCAGTGCAGCAGTGGAAGCCTTTGTGGAGCAGGGAAAGCTTTTCCCAGTCATAAAAACCTCCTAAAAACTGTGAACTCACTGTAGCAGGAGAAAGTAGATGGCTTGTTTTTAGTAGAGGGCAAAGTCATTTGCGAGGATCAGAAGAAACAGGGTGAAACAATCTGTTTCCCCAGGGTTTGCTGGCAACCATACATGCTCCTTCTAAAAGTAATGAAGAAATGTATATTTTGGAGAGCTTCTTACTTACCAAATACTTCGCTTATCAAAAACCTTAGACTTAGCAGATTTCTTCTTCATATGGAGAAATAAACATCACGAGCCTCATAAGCAAGAGGAGCCCATTATCTTGAATTGAAAACAATAACTGGCCTTACAGGCTTTCTGAGGGCTCTTTCTGCTGGATCCTTCCATGTAGCCGGTTCTTCTCTGCAGCGATCTCTAGGTACCCTGTCCCCATCTAGAATGGCAGCACTATTCTAGGGCTGTATCCCCAGTGCCTAACACATAATAGGTGGTCAACAAATAGTTGATGAATGAATAAATAGATAAATTAATGAATTAGCTCTTTGCTTGTTCTGTTAGAAACTAAATGTTCAAAGAATCCCAGAAAAGGAAGAGACCTCACAAGCCAGAGATTAGACATTTTTATATGGACTAACCCAAATCTCTTATGAGTGCCACAATACCAAATTTTTGAAATGCAGCCTGTGGAAGATGTTAACAGAATCAGGCTAATTTTAAATACCAAAAGTGTTTTAAGTACCGTATTTTTTCACTCCCTAGCTTTAAAAGAAAATAACCAACTTCAAAGGACATCACAATAAAACAAGCCTATTTGGGAGAGTTTGAGGAATTTTTTCTCCCCCTCTAACATCTTTCTGAAATAATTTCATGGGCATTAATTGCATGAATAGGGTCCGATTAAAAGGTGCTCAGGGCTTCCCTGGTGGCGCAGTGGTTAAGAATCCGCCTGTCAATGCAGGGGACACGGGTTTAAGCCCTGGTCCAGGAAGATCCCACGTGCCGCGGAGCAACTAAGCGCATGCACCACGACTGAACCTGCGCTCCAGAGCCCGCGTGCCACAACTACGGAAGCCTGCGCGCTTAGAGCCCGTGCTCTGCAACAAGAGAAGCTGCCACAATGAGAAGCCCGCTCTCCACAAGGAAGAGTACCCCCGCTCAACACAACTAAAGAAAGACCACGCGCAGCAATGAAGACCCAACGCAGCCATAGATAAATAAATAAATAAATAAATTTTTAAAAAGGTGCTCAGCCAGAACTCGTAATTCCATACAAGGTGATTTCAAGTCCCATGCTGAAATTAATTGGTGTAACATATTCTTGTTTTCTGGCAAGTTTCTAAAAGAGTATAACTTTCTTGGTGTCGTTTCTCGTGTCTGCAGCAGAGGGATACCATGCAAGACAACCTGCTGAAGATCCAGCAGGAAATGGCCGAACTGGAAGCTGTGTTAGAGCAGCACGGGAGCCAGCCTTCTCACAGCTCCCCTTCCCTCATAGCCGATTCTTGTGCCCCTGAGGACCTGCTAAATCTGGAACAAAACACATCAGACAGAGGTTTGTAATATTGTCGCAACTGTTACCTTAAGCAAAATTCTTCCCTCCCTAAGCCTTTATCTCTTTCTGAAAAGTATGGACCCAGCTCCAACATTTGATGATCTTTGCTCAGCAGATATTTGCTGAGTCACTCCGTGGGAAATCTTAGAGCCTTGCTTCTAGTCCCTGCTTAGAACTAATTTACCATTCAGAGGGCCCAGGACAGTCAGTAAGCATCGTCATCTGAGTACCCACAGTAAGGAAATGCTATGGGGCGCCCACAGGAAGCCGAGTGTCATGGGGCAGATTGGAAATAGGTAACCCCATCATTTTAGAAAGCTTATAAAAAAACCACTCAGACATGTTTCTTATAGCACTGGTGTCAGATCACAAAGTCCTATTTAATCTACTTTCTGGTTTATAGAGAGAGACGTCTATATATACTTCAGGAACTGCACCTTGATCCACAGAAAGCCCAATTATGTGGCAGAGACAGGTGCTTTATAACAACATGATTGTTATCAACAAGACGAGGCATTTGGAGTAACTGGGCAGGTGGAGCTGCTCTGAGCTGACTCCCTATAAGAAGTGAGCACCGAGCTGAGAAATAACCTGGCATAAAGGAAGGAAAGTGAGATGAAAATTTGAGTTTTAACTGGAAAAAGCCTGTGAAAAACAACACATCAGGCAGGGTTTTAAACAGGGGCAAATACACAGACACGCAGTGAGAGGCTAGGCATAGGCCTGGGTTCCAGGAGGGAGCTGGTGCTTAGGAACTAGCACTCCCAGAGTGCTAGCTACCCAGCTAACTTCGTGTTAAAAGTCCCTTCTTCGTTCTCCCTTCTTCAGGCCTACAGGGGGCCAAAGGGCCTTCCTTTGAGTCTTTCTAGGAACTCTACTCTTAATTACTCAGGAGAGTGGCGTTGGTCCCGGAGTGTGCCTTGTAGTGTTTTTATGTTCAGAGAGAAACAGTAAGTAGCTCATGCATGAGAAGCTAGGAACTCTGTTGCTATGGCAGTGGTTCAAAATGTATTTCCTTAAATGCATTCTTTGTAACTATCTTCATTTAGTTCATCTCCCAGATAATGTAGCCCCAAGTCTCGTCACCATCACAGTTCTCTTTGGTGCTTTCACCACCTTCAATCTAAAAACAGACTAGACTTTCAATTTTAATGCACCAGATATAAAATGTTATTGTCTGGCTTTGAATATGTGTGTGAATCTACTATCTCATTTTTGTTGGGGGGGGAGTTTATTTTTTCCTGAAGATCTGTACACAAAATGTTTCTTTTTTTTTTTAATATCTTTATTGGAGTATAATTGTTTTACAATGGTGTGTTAGTTTCTGCTTTATAACAAAGTGAATCAGTTATACATATACATATATTCCCATATCTCTTCCCTCTTGCATCTCCCTCCCTCCCGCCCTCCCTATCCTACACCTCTAGGTGGTCACAAAGCACAGAGCTGATCTCCCTGTGCTATGCGGTTGCTTCCCACTAGCTGTCTATTTTACGTTTGTTAGTGTATATATGTCCATGCCACTCTCTCACTTTGTCCCAGCTTACCCTTCCCCCTCCCCATATCCTCAAGTCCATTCTCTAGTAGGTCTGTGTCTTTATTCCCATCTTGCCACTAAGTTCTTCATGACCTTTTTTTTTTTTCCTTAGATTCCATATATATGTGTTAGCATACTGTATTTGTTTTTCTCTTTCTGACTTACTTCACTCTGTATGACAGACTCTAACTCCATCCACCTCACTACAAATAACTCCATTTCGTTTCTTTTTATGGCTGAGTAATATTCCATTGTATATATGTGCCACATCTTCTTTATCCATTCATCCGATGATGGACACTACAAAATGTTTCTTTGTGGCTTTTTTTTTTTCCTAAGTGCTATACTTTTATATATTCTATTTACTATGGATTTGAAAAACTCTGAAAATTTCTTCTGAATTTCTATATAAAACATTTTTTTTTACGAAAGAGCTTTTACTCTATCCTTTGTGGTAAACTTATTCATTGGTCTACTTTCTCATGAAATTATAACATCCTCAGAGTTTTGAGGTAGGTGGGTAAATGTTGAGAGGAGGGAGGAGAGGCTTATGAGAATTTCTCCATTTAAAAAAAAGTGTCCCCTCTCCCAACTCCACAGAGAGTGTCTGCCATGGCCACTTATATTTGTACATCTTGAATATGTTGTTCAAATTGCTCAAATGCTACTTCTCAAGGAGATCACCTATAACCACGGTATTTTTTATTGTAATTTTTAAGTTTCTGACTTTTCTGGCCCCACTTTACCCTGTTATACTGTTACATTTTTTCATAGCCCTTATTAACCTTTTTTTTTTTTTTTTAATTTATTTTTGGCTGCGTTGGGTCTTCGTTGCTGCGCTCCGGCTTTCTCTAGTTGCGGTGAGCGGGGGCTACTCTTCGTTGGGGTGCAGGCTGCACATTGCGATGGCTTCTCTTGTTGCAGAGCACAGGCTGTAGGCGCGCAGGCTTCAGCAGTTGCGGCTCGAGGGCTCTAGAACACAGGCTCAATAGTTGTGGCACATGGGCTTAGTTGCTCCGCAGCTTGTGGGATCTTCCCGGACCAGGGCTTGAACCTGTGTCCCCTACATTGGCAGGCGGATTCTTAACCACTGCGCCACCAGGGAAGGGCCTTAACTTTTAACAATATCTAATTTGTTTTGCATGTTGTTTAGAGTTCCTCCTTACCTCCCACTAGAATGTAGGCTCCATGTGGGCAGAGAACCCTTACACCTGAGCCTGGAACACAGTAGGCGCTCAATAAATATTTTAATTCACATGATTAAAACTCTGAAGCCTACTCTAGAGTTACTGAAAGAAAATTTCTGGGTATGGATTCTGGAATTTTGTGGCTTTATTTCTGAAACATTTTGAGCATCAACTTAATAGCAGCTCAAGTTTTGTGCCTTTTTCCCTCTTAAATTGGTGTGAGTCTAACTGAAATTCAAGCAAACTTCTTAATCCTGGGAAAAGGAGTTTTGTTTACCTTCAGCTGTACTAAAATGACTTATTCTTTAAATAAATGTTTTATTTTTGAATAACTTTAGATTTACAGAAAAGCAGCAATGATAGTACAGAGAGTTCCTACAGGAACTCTACCCCTTACCTAGTTTCAGTTTCCCCTAATGTTGTCATCTTACATTACCATGGTACTTTTGTCAGAACGAAGAAACCAACATTGGCACATTACTAGTAATGAGTGAAACTCTAGACTTAATCAGATTTCACCAGTTTTTATTTTTTAAGTATCCGTATTCTTAATGATGATGACAGCTCCTTTTCCAGGATCTTTACATCAAATGTCCTGCCCTCAGCCTAGATCTGCCCTACTGTTTACCTAAGGGTCATTCCCAAGCCTGCATAATATTTTTGTGCAAACGTGTATTCTTACGCATTATGAATGTTGTGTACCTCCCTCTGCAGGTAAAGCTATTTCATATCAGGCACTTTGTTTTTATTTTTGTTTTGTTTTTTTCCTCCTGAATTACCTGTCATTCATAAAGCAAACATTTGCATTTGTAACATTGTAGTCCATTACAGCTGAAATGATTTTCAGACACATCTGAGCTTTTCTGCCCTACAGTACGTTCATTCCTGAAAGCTTATAGTTTATCATTTCTCAATATCTCTTTCCACCTTTTCAATGTCTTTCTCTTTGATTCTTCCCAATACTTTTCAACAATGCTTATTAGCACCTAATAGGCAGTCAGTAAATTTATTAAATGTTTGGTCTGGCCCATATTCCCTACCCATGAAGAATATAACATATTAAGACCCACAGATGAAGGAATGATTTCAGGGGGGACTACAGTACTGTTCCAGTACTTGGGCTCTGGATCACTGCATCTATGAAATAAGGATTAAGGAAAAAGAAGAGCAGAAAAGTTTTTCCCTGTATTTTTTAGGTACTGTTGAGTTATTGAATCCTAACTCAGGTTAGCTTATTTTCTTTGTAGCTTGGGCCCCATTGTAGTGAAAAGAGGAACTTGTATGTTAAATGTCCAGGTGATGGAACGACTTTTTTTTTTTTTTTTTTTTTTTATTTATTTATTTATTTTTGGCTGTGTTGGGTCTTCGGTTCGTGCGAGGGCTTTCTCCAGTTGCGGCAAGCGGGGGCCACTCTTCATCGCGGTGCGGGGACCGCTCTTCATCGCGGTGCGCGGGCCTTTCTCTATCGCGGCCCCTCCCGTCGCGGGGCACAGGCTCCAGACGCGCAGGCTCAGCAATTGTGGCTCACGGGCCCAGCTGCTCCGTGGCATGTGGGATCTTCCCAGACCAGGGTTCGAACCCGTGTCCCCTGCATTAGCAGGCAGATTCTCAACCACTGCGCCACCAGGGAAGCCCTGGAACGACTTTTTAATGTCTGTTTTTGTGTCTGAGGCCTTTCCCTCCCCACCCTTTCACTTAAAAAAAATAAAAAATAAAAAAGCCCTCTCCAGTAGTTCATTCTGTCACTTTGCTGTACACCAGAAACTAACACAACATTGTAAATCAACTATACTTCAATACGTTTTTTTCTTAATTAAAAAAAATAATTAATTCTGTTTGGTGTGATTCCTTAGACGTTGCACATTACCTTTTATCAGTGATCACTTTGTATTTAGGGGGGAAATGATGCCTATATTAAAAACTTTACATTCCAGTTGAAAGAAAAACCTGCTGGTTCATGGTTAGACCCTTCTTTGTTTCAGCACCTGACAGTAGCTCCAGGCAGGGTTCTTGTGTTCCTAGAAACTCACAGGTCCAGAAAAGAAGACTATAAAGGAAACTATAAATAATGTATTTGAGGATTAACTCAGGAAATCAATGATTATTTCCCCCCAGGCTACCCAGTGTCTTAAAAAAATAGTTTAATTAACACAGCCCTTTGTTTAAATTTTTCTGCCTTTATTTATGGATTTTGGCTTTTCTAATAAAAGCTCAAAATAAATTATAGTCATCAGTGACTTTGTAATGGATAGAAGACATTTGTAATTTTTAAGTATTTGTTTTTGCTTTTTAAATATTTCTGCCTTTAAGCCACTTCCTAGAAAGCAGTGGCACACTAATACATTTGGAGGAATTAATAAATAAAAAGGATGTACTAACGTGCCAGAACTTTGCCTTGGGTCTGTTCTGTGTTTTTTCCTTTCTTGTGCCAGTTCATCATTAGTTCCATGTATTACTTCCAGGTTCCTTATCAGTCGGCACCTTGTTTTTTTGTTTGTGTTATTTTTTTGGTTTATTATTTTCTTAGTAATTGAAAATGTGAAGCAAAATGTCACTTCTTTTTTCTTTCTCATCTGACCCCTCCCTCGTTTCCACACACATGCAAAAACTCAAACCCCCATCCTATACAGTCTTCTTTTTTTAAATCATATATTGAGTTTATTTGTGCTCTAAAATATTTAAATATCAACATGCACCTTTCCATTGAGTGATTTCACGGGTTGTGCCCAACATAGAACTTGGACAGGAAATCCTTTGGCCTTGGTGCTTCTGTTTCATGGAAAAACCACATGACCTGTGTCCGCTGCTTCCACACTTTGTTTCTTCCAGTTCCATCTTTCCCTTAATGACCAGAAGATCAGCCACCCTGGGGTCTATGACGTGGGCATTCTTCATAAACATTTCTCGGACTTTATCCTGTCCCTGTTTCACAAAGATGTCTAGCTGGAATAAATGCACAGTGTTCGGCACCTCCCGATGCCAGGCGCGGTGGAGCTCACGCAGCCTTTGCTTAGCCTCGTTCATGTCCCAATTGAAAATGGGCTTCACCGAGGTGCTGGCTGCAGCAGCAGCTGGGAGGAGGCCGCTCATCTTGCTATAAAGCCTTATACAGTCTTTGATGTGGAGGCAATATGGATGGAAAAGGGAGTGTGCTTTGTGCTTTCCAGTACTTTCTCTTCCCTATTGTCTGGGGTGATTTGAGTATAATTTAGTTTGCTGCAGAGATAAAAATTCATTTCCTATTCTTATGTCCTTATCATTCAGGGCCAAAAAGTATAAATATATTATTTTTTCAGCCTTGTCTCAGCTGGGTATCTTTATTTACCCAGTTTTAAAGTGTTCCTTTTATTGTTATTATTTTTTAGTCATTGAGTTCCATTTGGTGCTGTATCACTTGTGTTTATAGAATTCTGTCTGATATACCTGTTTAAAAACCAATCTGATTGGGACTTCCCTGGTGGTGCAGTGGTTAAGAATTCGCCTGCCAATGCAAGGGACATGGGTTCAAGCCCTGGTCTGGGAAGATCCCACATTCCGTGGAGCAACTAAGCCCGGGTGCCACAGCTATTGAGCCTGTGCCGCAACTAGAGAAAGCCCGTGCACAGCAACAAAGACCCAACTCAGCCAAAAATAAATTAATTAATTAATTTTTTAAAAAACCAATTTGATTGTCACAGATTGCTGCTTTTGAAAAAAATTGATATTCTCACCTAAATTATCACCATCAGGACAAAGCAGTAAAGTAGATTTCTTTGTTTTCTCATTCCATTTAAAGCAGTATTAACTTCAGAGAAAAGTAGTGAATATCCTATACGCCAGAATCCAGAAAGCCTTTCTGCTGACAAGTTTCAAGTATCTCCGGATTGTTCCACCAGTAAAAATAAAGAACCAGGAATGGAAAGGTAAGAAGTAATAAATGTCAAGTTTGGTAGCTAAGTAACACCTGTACTTACATTAAACTTTTAGTGTTAATTTTTTTTTCACCATACTTTCCCTAGTTTTTGGCACACAGACATATCTAACCTCTCATTGCCCTAGGACACTTCTTTTGTTTAATTGTATGTAGACTCTTTGGACCTGTACAAGGCATGAGCTACAACATGAGAAATGCACAGTAGATCTGTCCCTTTTCAAGGTCAGAATAAAATACAGAACTAAAACCTCAGCAGGCCTGGAGGCTGATGGTAGACTTCTCCAAGGCCGCCCTTGCCCTAATTGAAGTTTTTGCCTTCCTAGAAAAAGTTTAGCTATTGATTTACCCCAGTAAATATTCAGAATATCTTCCAGGGATGTTGTTCACATCACTATTGATATAAGACTATGCAACACTTTATAGTTTTAAAAATACTTTATCTACTTCTTCATTTGATCTTTATAAAAACACAGTGAAAGTAAAAGGACAAGTTCTGGACTATTATTCCAAATTGATAGTTCAGGATAGAGTCTCAGAACTGATAGAGTCACACATCTCATGACTCTAGAAAGGAAAAGGAATTCATATTTATTGAGTTTCTACCAAGTGTATGTATATTTTCACTTATCTCTCTGGGAATAGTGACAAGTTGTCAATAATCTAATCACACCATCTTTTCCAAGCATCTTGGATTGGACTGAGGATATATTTTTGAGGCTGCGATAATGGCCTGGTGGCTGTGATAGAGAATGAAAAGATTTGACCTCCATAGGTCCTAAACCCATGATTAGAGGTAATGACCTCATTGCTGTGCTTTAACCAATTGAGCTAACCACCTGTTTAATATTCAGATGAAATATTCCTCTTCCTCCTCCCCCACCCCAGTATACCCTATAGAGACTTCTATTAAAAAACCTACACATTGATTGAACTTCCTCTACTAGACTGCTTGAGGAACAGTTCAGGTCTTGCTCATCTTTAATCCATGGAGCCTAGCTTTAGTGCCTGACTCATACTAAATACCCAATAATTGTTTGAATCAGTTATCTGATCTCTGAGGTCCTTTAAATCTGTTGATACGTATCTTATTCAGCAAAGTTCTAAACACCTGAAAGAGTAGAGGAATTACTGTGTGCATATGCTTTTCTAACAATATATTATAGCTGGCTTTTATTTTTAGAATGACTTTGGACATTGAAAAGGTAGGAGGTAGGGATGATTGTATGAATTCTGCTAAAATTGGGTAGAAAGAATGTAGCAATGTCAAAATTAATCAACTTATTTTCATGAGAGAGCTGATTCTCATACATTCATTTGAAATAGTGTATAGAATTTGAGTGAGTGGCAGTGGATAATTTGGTGAAATTTGCTGACATGCTTTTTTTTTTTTTAATTAATTAATTAATTTATTTATTTATTTTTGGCTGTGTTGGGTCTTCGTTTCTGTGCGAGGGCTTTCTCTAGTTGCGGCAAGCGGGGGCCACTCTTCATTGCGTTGCGCGGGCCTCTCACTCTCGCAGCCTCTCGTTGGGGAGCACAGGCTCCAGACACGCAGGCTTAGTAGTTGTGGCTCACGGGCCTAGTTGCTCCACGGCATGTGGGATCTTCCCAGACCAGGGCTCGAACCCTTGTCCCCTGCATTGGCAGGCAGATTCTCAACCACTGCGCCACCAGGGAAGCCCTGCTGACATGCTTTTAAACAGCTAGGAGATATACTGCCTCAGACCAGACCCTAAGGAGAGATGTTATATGTCAGCCCTGACATGTGGCAGACATCGTGAATCCAGACTCCTAGCCATCTCTCGTGTTCTCTCTTGCTAGTCATTCCCGATCTCTGACAGTGAGCTCTTTCACTTATGCCTTGGCTGCCTGAGAAGTATGTTAGTCCTTTCACAAGCTACAGTGATGGTTTTCTCCTTTCATCCTTTTTTCTAGGTCTTCCCCTTCTAAATCGCAGTTGTCAGATAATAGGTGGTATATGCACAGCCACTCAAGAAGTCTTCAGAACAGAAACTGCCCACCTCAAAAGGAGCTTGAGGTTGTTGATGTGGAGGAGCAACAGCTGACTGAGTCTGAGGCCCAAGATTTAACGGAGCAGTCTTATTTGCCAAGACAAGTTCTAGGTAATATTTCATCTGCTCTGATGGAAAAAACACTTTTATTTTACTCCGAGTCTTAACCTAAAGATATTCTGATGAATCAGCTTTCAAATGTGGTAGTCTATCATGAATGCATCTGTTATACTTAAACCCATTAGAAAAATAGCTTGAATGTTAATCCAAGTTGAACATTATTGCCGCTGTTAATCAGTCTATATTAGTTTAACTCTAACAGTTTTGAGGATGGGAGAGTCTTGGTGCTCTCTAAATATTTTACTTCAACTGTTAGATAAGAGTTCTAGGGCCCTAGGGTAAAGTTTTAGGCTTGTCCTTTATTTTTTTTTTTTTTTTTTTTTTTTTTTTATTTTTTTTTAAGTTTTACTTGATTTTATTTATTTATTTATTTTATTTTTGGCTGTGTTGGGTCTTCGGTTCGTGCGAGGGCTTTCTCCAGTTGCGGCAAGCGGGGGCCACTCTTCATCGCGGTGCGGGGACCGCTCTTCATCGCGGTGCGCGGGCCTTTCTCTATCGCGGCCCCTCCCGTCGCGGGGCACAGGCTCCAGACGCGCAGGCTCAGCAATTGTGGCTCACGGGCCCAGCTGCTCCGTGGCATGTGGGAATCTTCCCAGACCAGGGCTCGAACCCGTGTCCCCTGCATTAGCAGGCAGATTCTCAACCACTGCGCCACCAGGGAAGCCCAGGCTTGTCCTTTATTGAAAAATGAGTCAGATCTCTAAAGTAAGCTCTTGTTTTATGAATTAATGAATATAAATTGCTATATATTTTATACCTTATAAATCACTGTAACTGAATGGTGTGTTTTATGGCTTGTAAATCAAGGCTTTAATCAGTAAAGAAAGTTTTAAATTAATCCTGAAAAACACATTATCATAAAAGGTGCTCTTAGACATCTAAATGTTTTTGGCCATGTTCACTAGGGTCATTTTAGGAATCTCATACATTCTACTTAGATGTGCTTACTTGCTGATGGAGTGACATTTTCTGAAATGTTTCAGGGATGGTCTGTTTTTTTTTTTGTTTTTTTTTGTTTTTTTTTTTTTTTTGGATGGTCTGTTTTTAATTTGGTAATGATATCTGATGATTTATTAAGTGAAAAAGTTAATGATATCATCATGGATGAAGAAACAAAAATCATTTTGATTGTATTTAGTCAACTATTTGTATTTGGTATTCTTTTTTAAAGTTTCAGTGATATAGGAAGTGCCAAAATATTCACAAGCAGCCCAAAGATTAAAGTATACATTTGAGTATAACTGAATCACTTTGCTGTTCACCTGAAACTAACACAACATTGTAAATCAACTATACTCCAATATAAAATAAAAATTTTTTAAAGAAGTATACATTTGAGTCAAAACCATCCCCTAAGAACTAAACTGATAAATGACAGAAATTATAGAAAGCAGGCTTTCTTATAATATTGCATTTAATATCTAAGATGCAAACATATTTCATGTTAAAACTGAAATAGGGTAGCATCTTAAAAATCAATGGTACCTTTTTTAAATTTTATTTTTAATTGTGGTAAAAAAACATAAAATTTACCTCAGCCATTTTTAAGAGCTCAGTAATGTTAAGTATACTCCCATTATTGTGCAGTAGATCTCTAAAATTTGTTCATCCTGTAAAACTGAAATTCTGTACCCATTAAATAGCAACTCCCCATTTCCCCCTCCCCCTATCCCCTGGGAGTCAGCATTCTACTTTCTAAGAGTTTAGATACTCTAGATAACTCATGTAAGTGGAATCATGCAGTATTTGTCCTTTTGTGACTGACTTTTTTCATATAGCATACTGTCCTCAAGGTTCATCCATGTTTGTAGCTTTTTTAAAACCACTGTGTGTGTAGATAGATATAGATATATACATATCTCACATTTTCTTCATCCATTTATCCAATGATAGACATTTGGGTTGCTTCCACCTCTTGGCTATTGTGAATAATGCTACAACAAACATGAGTGTGTGCATTTCTCCATTTTATTGTAATTAAATGTAATAGGTGAAGAGTAGTTCATTGGAATGGATGTGGCATAATTTATTTAATCTCATTGTACATTTAGTTTGTTTCTAAAACCTTACTGTTATAAACAATGTTGCAGTGAACATTCCTATGACTACACTTTTACAGACCTCTTTTATGTCCTTAGGATACATTTCTAAAACTAGAATTGTTGACTGCAAGTATAAACACACAAGGCTGTTGCCACATAATGCCAAATTTCCTTTAGAAAAGTTAAGCTGCTTTGCACATCTACCAACAGTGTTATTAATGTACCCATTTTTCTCTTAACCTAACTTAATCTGTCTTTTTAGTTCTTAGCAGAGACTAGATGTTATAATTCAAAACTCACTGTCATATAGATTAAATTTCTTTCCTCATTCCTTTCAGAGGGAACCCCTTACCTAGAATCTGGAATCAGCCTCTTCTCAGATGACCCTGAGTCTGATCCCTCTGAAGACAGAGCCCCAGAGCCAGCTCATTCTTGCAGCATGCCACCCTCAGCCTCTGCACTGAAATTACCCCAATTTCAAGTAGAAGAATCTGCCAGGAGTCCAGCTGCTGCTCATACTACTAATACTGCAGGGTATAATGTGAGGGAAGAAAGTGTGAGCAGAGAGAAGCCAGAGTTGATATCTTCAACACAAAGAGGCAACAAAAGAATTTCTATGGTGGCATCAGGCTTGACCCCAAAAGAATTTGTGAGTGTATCCATATGTATTTCCCTAATGACTGAGCCTTCATTAATATACCGCAATGGCTTTAAATGGGTACTAGCTGTGAATAACCTATAGGAAGAAACCTGGCAAACAAGCTCATTACTGTGTAATTTAATTTCCATTACTAATTTCTGAAAACTTATACCTAGATAAAGCTATAGCATGGATTATTTTGTGTGTATTTAGTAAAGGAAATAATTATTAAATATTAGCAGAAAGGTTATGGTTTTGAGTATAATACAGAGCTTTTTTATTTTAATTTTCTTTCTATCTAAAAAAGCAAGGAGGTATAACTCTACTCCCCAGAAGGCATCTTTTACCCACCTTTGTTCACATCTGAGTGAGCTTACCAGCATGATTAACTAAATTTAAACTGGTTCCAAGTACATGGCCAAATAGTGGCATTTCTCCAATGTTTATTTATCTTTATCCTGGCTTGTAACACTGTTATCCAATAGCTTGCCCTGTCAGTTCTACCCTACAATAACCCATCCCTGTTAGGATTTTGACATCTCCTGCTAGAAACAGGAATTGTTTTGTACTGTGGAAAAATACCCATTAAAATATTAAGACCACTGAAACTTTGTTTCTACTTGGATTGAGCATAGATTTCAGACATCATAGGAAATTTATCTCCCCTTAATTAATCACCATTAATTAATCATTAATTGAGTGAAGATTTCTTTAAAACCATGATAACACACCAGAGTATCAAAAAGATTCAATAGTGGATGCTATTTATTGCACACTGAGAAATGATTCAGTCATTCTTAAGTATCTTTCTTAATATATCCTTCCTGGAATAGGAACCATTTCTCATCCTAGCTTCTCTATAGGTTAGCAGCTCAGCATGACCTCTGTGACCAGATGTGTCCCACTACTAGAAAGGCAAAGTAAGCTGTGTCTGCCCTAGTAGATACAATGAATAAATAACTTCTCATCAATAATGCCAGAATTCTCATCTCACAACCATGTGCCCAGACAGCTATTTGCTCTAAAAATTCATACCTATGTCTGTTTATATTGCTCTTGATCTTTTGCCAACACATCTAAAATTCCCATTTATTCACTGAAAATTAGCATTCCTTATTCCTTTGTTTTGTGAGATCAGCTTTTCTGAGAAGGCTAAAATGATCTAATCTTTCTTGCCATGGGCAATCCTGAACTGCAAATGAGACTCTAAGTGGCTTGGGTACATATTGTCTTTAAACAAGCAAAGAAGAAAACTTTTCAGCTCTATTCAGACTTGCCGAAGTGTGGTAAATTTATTATGAAAGCTGCTGACTGTATTACACATGATTAATTCCGAAGACCATATTAAGATGATCTTTTCAGCAGTTGCTCTTCGCTGTTTCAAGGCTGGGATTTCAGCAATTAATCAGTTCAGAATTGCTAATGATCCTGGCAAAGGGCAGTGGCAGAAGGGGGAGGATGTCATTAGCTTCTCCAGCTTGCCTTTTTCAGTGCCCTGAGGCAGCATGAAAGAAAGACAGCCCACCCTCCATTGCAATCTTGTGCGGCACATAAATACTGGCGTGGGTGGTGATGGCTAGTAAATGATGGCCCTTGGTAAACAAAGTTATTTACCAAGCAGTAGCTGCTGATTATGTCAAATGTGTCTATAATGGATCTGGTTAATTTCTTTTACTGCCTATTGATTTTTTATTTGGTTGATAGATAATTGCTAGAAGGCTCTAGATTTCTTTTGTGAAGAATATGAGTCTCTTCCAATCCTTCTCCTTCAGAGGAATTGATAGTTTTTGTACTGACCTTTAGAAGCATCTTGACTTGAACGTTTTGAAACTGTCAGCAGGTTGAATCTAGTTAAGCCACATATCTGAGCATAACTTTCTGTATAGGCAAGGTACCTCTCAGCTTATAAAGTGTAGGCTGATAAATCTAAACTATAGTATAGTAGGAAAGAAACTGTCTTAGGAAATCAAATGATATCTGTTATTAAAAGGAAAATTAATATTATTTTGAATCCTTGGTTATAATTCCATGTCTGTTAGCACAGACTATTTTAGAGTTTCTTCCTCTGATTTGTACATAATTTTTATTAAATTACTATTTATTTTGAAACTTCATATTAGAATAAAAAGGATGTACCTTTTGTGAGAAAAATGGAGGTTCAAAGCTGGGATAACTAATACTCAAGCTGTTTTCTAGATGTAATTTATTATAATGTAATATTTGATTTGATTTCAGGTGCTTGTGCACAAGTTTGCCAGAAAACATCACATCACTTTAACTAATCTAATTACTGAAGAGACTACTCATGTCATTATGAAAACAGGTACACCAAGAGCCTTTACAGAATATGCTGCATCTGTTGCATAAAACTACATGAAGAAATGGGCGTGTTTGTTAAGCGTAGCGTGGGTGACCGTCTTCCAATAGTCAATCAGTTATTGCTTGATGAAAGAAAAATAATAGTTTTGCTATTTCCTGACCCCCTTTTATTTTGGGTTAAGATTGGAGAGTGGTGAGCCAGAACGATGAATCACTTCTCCTAGTCCACCCTGTCTGGACTACACTGTGTGAGGGCTTCCTGGGAAGGCAGAGCCTGAGTCCTGGAGGAACAAATGGGGCAAAGAGGGGAATGAGCAGAAGTGAGTCTTCACTCAAAATCTGGGTGGTTGGAAACCCTAGCTCCATGTCCTCACTCCACTCCAACACCTAGTTTGAGTGTGGTTGAGAGTTCTACAGGAAACGAGTCCAGTTATCAGCTCTGAGATAGCCTAGCGTATGAAAAAGAAAAAAGTGAAGGGAAAAATTCATTTGTCCTACACCTTCCCCTTTTTAAATCTCAAGTATGACTTGTGTGATGACAAGGGAGACCTCGGAGGCTTTTAGTTGACTGTAAGCTAAATCTGAGTAAACATTTCAGGACTGCTAACAAAGCTCATTTGAAATTGGCCCTTATTGATACAAGCCTAATGTCCAGAGCAAGTGAGGTGACGATCCCGACACCCCACCCCACCCCCACTGGAGCGAACACCTGGAAGGTGTGTGCTCTGTTTTGAGCACCATGCTTTCTTTTCATGCTGGTCCCTGACAACTGGAGAGTGTTTATCCCAGAGGTAGATGAAGGAAATGGGGAAAAGGAATTCAAAGCAATGTCATTTGAAGGACAAATGAAGGAATGGGAAGACTTAGGGAACAAGACAAGTGTCTTGAAATATCTGAAGAGTTGTTATCTGGAGGAGTTAGGCTCACTCATGGGCTCCAGAAAGCAAAGACTGGTGCCTGTGGCACACAGGAGATGTAGATTGAAGCTCAACTCTTAAAACCTTCCTAACAAAATGGACTCTCTGGTCCTCTCCAGGGTGTTTCTGTTCATACAGCTGAAGGTTCTTGAGCATAGGGTCCAGACTCCTTGGCAGGGACATGCTGTCTTAGAACCTCTAAGAGCTTAGGTTTCTACTGTGTAAAGATCATACTACAGGGTCAGAGGATAATGCTCACAGGAATCCGATGCCAAAACAAGATACCATGAACTAAACTGTTTTAGAGATGAATGTCATTAAACTTGAATATATCTTAAGCTATGGGTTTGGATCAAGGCTGCTGATAGGTGAAAAGAAAACTTTAAAATGCAAATTAAATCTAAAGTAGCTTCAGTGTTTAAACTCAAAGGCAATACATTTGCTACTTTTAAACTAAAAATGAGCTGAGATTTCTGAGTTTAAAGCATATTATTAAGTCAACCTTCACAACAGTTAAACAAAAAGCTTTAAAAATTGTGAAGAAAGAGAAAAGATTTTTTTTAATTTGTGAAGAATTCGATTAGGGAGAATGGCTGTTGCTACTACTGGCAGATGGCCTACTGTGTTTAGGATATAGTTAAATACATTTCTCCTGTTTAAAACTAAGTGTTCTTTCCTGAGTTTGCTTAGTCCTTCAAACGGGCCTTTAAAACACTAAAAAATAAGCAGAAGTGATTCTTCAGCTACTGCTTTCTGAAATACATTGAAAAGAGAAAAACTATGAAAATACTATATTTTTCTGCCTTGCAGGGGAATTAAGAATTGGGGGTTAGGATTCCCCAAGTAGAAGTTCTGGGGGTGAAAATTCATCACTTGCATTGACATTGCAAATTTAGGATTTCAACAATACTGTTTTCTTTTCCTTTCACATATCGTCATCCAGTAAAGTAGATCTTCCCCGTCCACGTGTATCAATACTACCAACATGGGTAATTCCTTGAGCACAGTGACAGACATCTTTAGCTGGCCTTGGCATCTAGAAGATAGGGCAGGCATTTCCTGTGGTCTTAACTTCATATCAGCCTTCTCCAGACTTCCTAAGATCCACACCTGCTGGTTAGAATTAAGGGTGCTTCCAGCCTCTGAGTCTATCACCAGGGGTGTTGGAATCATCAATCCAGATTGATCTCAAGTAGCATAAGGAGCTGGGGCGCTTTAGCTTCTTATGGCAGCCCTTCCTGATTTTGTTTTCAACTTCTAATCCTTTGGATGTTTTCCATTCTGCAGATACTGAGTTTGTGTGTGAACGGACACTGAAATATTTTCTGGGAATTGCAGGAGGAAGATGGGTAGTTAGCTATTTTTGTAAGTACCATATAATTTCTCCCCTCCTCCCTTTAACACCTCAGAATTGCATTTTGACACCTAACATTTTAACACCTAAGATTTTTGCTGATGCTGAATCTGAATTACGAAAAGGTCTTTAGTGGTAACACTAAATTAGCTTTATCTTTAATGCATAGCTCTTTGTTCAGATAGCTGGTGATGTGGGGGAAAATGTATTTCTTTTTATAACTAATAGGACCTAATCTGCTCCTGGTAATGTTAGCATATGAACTAGGGATTTATTTAATTGTAGGCAGAAATCCATGTGCAGCAGGCACTTTTATAATGTTTAAATTAAGCATCAACGGTGTCTCCAGAAGGAAATCTATTAAGGAGCTGTGGCTTTATAGAGAGAGGACCTCTATTCAGTGTTATTTCTCCCACACTCTTATGTGAATCACTTCACCATCTACCTCCATGAAAGGAGGTCTTCTGCTCTTGTGTGACCTGTCTTTTCTGTGATCTCTTTAGGGGTGACCCAGTCTATTACAGAAAGAAGGATGCTGGATGAGGTAGGTACTCTGTTTTACAAACTAATCGGAAAGTCTTGGTGCCATTGAGTCATACTGAGTCACGAAAATTTATCTGCTTCCTGCCTTGCACTACTTTCTGAAGATTTTCCTTGATGATGTGGATCATCAAGAGTTATGCGAGCAGGGACTTCCCGGGTGGTCCAGTGGTTAAGAATCTGCCTTCCAGTGCAGGGGACGCAGGTTTGATCCCTCATTGGGGAACTAAGATCCCACATGCGGTGGGGCAACTAAGCCTGTGTGCCGCAACTAGTGAGCCTGAGTGCCACAACTAGAGAGAAACAGACCCACCTAAATCTTACATGCATACACCTTTGTAGTAAACTCTTTCACAGTTGAAAAGAATCCTTCATATTAATATGCAAATGTTTAGAAATCCGATTCCTTCAAAGAGATTTTACTCTTTGATACTGAGAACAGTGAGAGGTAAATAAGATAGAGCGTAGGAGGAGGAATAATTTTAGAACAGCCATCTTAGAGCTGCTGGTGACAACAGATCAGGCAAAATAAAATTAGCGAAAGCAGTTTTAAACTATTATGCACTATTCAGCATATTCATAATTAATTAATTGATGTTTCTGTTGGTTTTAACTTTCATTCAGTGACTTATATTATTGGGAGCCTACTATGTGCTGGGCACCAGGGATACAGCAGTAAATAAGACTGATAGGTCCCTGCTGTGGTGGGATTCATGTTCTGTGGAGGGGAGATGCATAATAAATAAAGATGTGTTTAAAATACCAATAAACACTATGAAGAAATATACAGAACAACAGACTGGCGGTTGACTGGGGACAGAGGTTGACTATTTAGGTAAGGAGACCCAAGAAGGCTTTCTGCAAAGCTTGAGCTGAGACCTAAAAGACAAGAGAGAATCGGCCTTGGAAAATGTAGGGAACAAATGTTATAGGCAGAATAGCAAGCATAAAGGTCTTAAGATGGGAATGAGCTTGGTTTATTAAAGAAAAACAGGCCAGTATAACTGGAGAGTTGTAATTGGTGAATCATATGTAGGCAGCAGAGGTTAGACAAGGGGTTGGAGAAGGTCATAGACAAGGGCCAGATCAGGTAGGATTTGGTGTAAGTCGTGGTAAGGAATTTGAATTTTATTCATAGGGTAATGAGACCTGGAGATGGTAAGAAGAGTTTGGTTTGAGATGTTTGGAAGATAGGACTTACTAATAGGTTAAATTGGAAGATGAGTTGAAGACAGGAATTGGGGTAACGCTTAGATTTTTGGCCTGAACAATGAAGTGGGTGTTAGTGATGTTAATTAGATAAGGAAGACATGGGGGAGGAGCATCCTGGGAGGCTGGGGAGCAGGAGGCAGGAGTAGAATCAAGAGCTCTGTTTTAGATGCATGGATTTAGGGATTTATATGAGACCTCCGGGCAGAGAGGTTAGTAGGCACAGGGGTACAATCAGGACTATAAATTTGAGGGTCATCTTCAAATAGATGACATGTTTATCACTAGACTCTTCTCACTTACGTGACTAGGAAATATTAAGAGCTCTTTCACCTAATAACAACCTGTGGTTATACCCATGACTTTATTATTCTTCATAATTCTCTTGGCAACAGATGTGGTCTCCCCTGCAATCTGAGTTTCAGTAAGAATTGTTTCTAAGCATTCTTCCCCAGAATTCTCCCCAAACCTCTTACCTCCCTAATCCTATTATTCTTTATTCTCCCAGCCTTGACCAGTCTAAATAGTGATTATGAAAAGCCTCTTACTTTCTTCAGTGTATTGAATGTATATTTTATTATAGTGGTTTCATTAACTGTAAATCTCTCAATGGAAATCTGAGAAGCCCTTATTTCTTTAGATGGTAATACACATTGATTTAAGAGATCAGGAATTCTCCAGTTATCTTTATAACAGCACAGTATTAGCAGTTTAAATACTAAGTGAATGTTCTGAGAGGAGATAGATGTTGAAAATTAAAATACATTAAGTCCCAGTGAGGTGAAAAGCCAATTGTTAGTTTCTGCCCGCAAAGATTTGCTTCAGCGAATTGATTTCAGCAGCTGAGATGCTGGTCATTTCATGCCATCCACCAGAAAAGATGATTTTGGGGGAGGTAGGGTTCAAATTGCCTGGCAATATTTGATTCCTTAAATATGACATATCTCCTCGATTTCCATTGAAGGAGGCTTCTCTTTCTCTGACCCCTGTGGTTTGGGCTTGGTTTCTTTCAGCATGATTTTGAAGTCAGAGGCGATGTTGTCAATGGAAGAAACCATCAAGGCCCAAAGCGAGCAAGAGAATCCCAGGACAGGAAGGTAAAGCCCTCCTCCCCCATGTTGGCAAAAAACCTACCCATCCCTCTGCATTCCTGCCCACTTCGTGGAGATGGTCTCACTCATCTTGTAAGGGGCCTTACAAGATGGCCTCTTACACTGCTAGAATACCAAGTAGGTGCATTCATATAGGTTTTTTTAGTTCTTCCAGCCCAACAAAGTAAATAAGTACAGTCATTCCTCAGTACCCTTGGGGGATTGGTACCAGGACCCCCTGCAGATACCAAAATCCAAGGATGCTCAGGTCCCTTTTATAAAATGGTATAGCATTTGAATGTAACATCCTCCCATATACTTTAAATCAACTCTAGATTACTTCTAAGACCTAGTACAGTATAAATGCTATGTAAATAGTTGCCAAAAAGCAGATTCAAGTTTTGCTTTTTGGAACTTTCTGGAAGAAAATTTTTTTTTTCAAATATTTTCCATTGGCAGGTTTTTTTTTCCAAATATTTTCCACTGGCAGTTTAGTTGAATCTGCGGATGCGGAACTTGTTGGATACAGTAGGCCAGTGGGCCAACTCTATTATCCGATTTATGAATGAGGGAGCTTAGAGGTTTAGAGAAGTTATATAATTTGGGTTTCATTCTAGGGTGCAAATCTTAGCTGATAAATGGCAGAGCTGGGATTTGAGACAGATGTGAATCTAAAACCTTTGCTCTTTCTACTTCACGGTGGTGTCTTTCTCTACAGCAGTGTTGTAAGTGCTGTGAGGTGATGTACCCAGGCTGTCTGTGGAAGCACAGAAGAGAAAGTGATTGATAATCAATAGCTGACATCTGTGTAATATTCACTATATCCAGGGACTGCTCCAAACACTCGACCCTATCTTAACTAATTAACAATTTTACAGCAACCCTGGGAAGCGTGTACTATAATTATGACTATTTTATAGATGAGAAAATTAAGGCTCAAAGAGGTTGAGTAAATTGCCCGAGCTCACACAGCTAGTTGTGAACCCAACTAGAAGCTGAACCCAGCTAGAACTAGTCTGCCTCCAGAATCTGAGCTCTTAATGACAATACCATAGTTTCCTGGCACATTATAGAAGTTTTCACACAGGAGAAAAATTGATTATTCTAACAACTTTACAAATGAAAGACTAGAGGCCCAGGAAGATTCAGTGACTTTCTTCCCAGATCATACTGTAGCAGATGATGTAGCCAAAATTATGTCGTTCTCTCAAGGAGAAATCCAGGCAAGATTTCACACCAGCCTGTCAGGCCTGAGCTGGCTGCTCTTGGGTCACTGACTGAGTGCTTACGCTCCTGGTCTGCATTTCTTCCTTTTTCAAGTGTGTACGTCGTGGTAAGGGCATGTCAGAACATCCACATACGGAGCACCTCCTGTTCCTTTATAGAACTTGAGAGAGGACCAACAGAGGTGATTTTCTAAGGAAAACTGCTTTGGGAGATGATTACGAATCAAGCCCTGGAGCTCTGAACCCTTGGGGTCAGCCCACCCTCACCCTCTGAGCCTATCAAGTAACTTCCAGATGCTAAGAAAAGCTGCTGGCCCTGTTTCTCCTTCTGCCTGCACCTAGGGGAGCTCTGTGTGAGCCAGTCATATGTTTTATTCCACTGGATATAAGGCAGAATCAGCACCAGATTCTTCCCTCCTTGAAAGGAAATTCCAGCATTTGAAGTTTTGCCCTGCATTTGGGGTGGCAACTGTGGAACGTGCCTGGTCAAAGTAGTGTCATTCTGAAGACACCATGTGTCACTGTAGTGTTTTCTTGTGGAAGAGAAATGTATTTGTAGAGGTGAAACTTCAAATTTCTAATCTCATAACTAGACATCCTCATCAGTGAGTGTCAGCCTGGATGTAAAAATTCCTAATCTTGGGCTTCCCTGGTGGCACAGTGGTTAAGAATCTGCTTGCCAGTGCAGGGGACATGGGTTCAAGCCCTGGTCCGGGAAGATCCCACATGCTGTGGAGCAACTAAGCCCGTGCGCCACAACTACTGAGCCTGAGCTCTAGAGTCTACAAGCCACGACTACTGAGCCCACCTGCCACAACTACGGTAGCCCGCATGCCTAGAGCCCATGCCCTGCAACAAGAGAAGCCACCGCAATGAGAAGCCCGCGCACCACAACGAAGAGTAGCACCCGCTCTGCAACCAGAGAAAGCCCGCCTGCAGCAACGAAGACTAAACACAGCCAAATAAATAAATAAATAAATTTTTTTAAAAATTCCTAATCTTTTGTACTTTTTGTGTCAACATTTGGCTCCAGCTGGCCACCTGGGGAGAACTTTTAGCATTATGAGCATCTAGGTCCTGCCAACAGGTTGGAGATGCAGTTTATTCATACAGATAGTGAGAATGGCTCAGATGGAGGCTGTCACTTACAACAGAAACAGACTTGTCCTGCTGTCTGTCCTTGTTCCTCTGACTGAGATTGAAATGGGGTGGTGGGGGGGGAGTGGGCATTTCCTAAAAGGCCATCATGTGTTTTTGTTTTTGTTTTTGTTTTAAAGAATTTTATAGTAATCTTTTTTCTTTTAATTTTATTTATGTATTTATTTATTTTTGTATTTATTTTTGGCTGTGTTGGGTCTTCGTATCTGTGCGAGGGCTTTCTCTAGTTGCGGGAAGCGGGGGCCACTCTTCATCGCGGTGCGCGGGCCTCTCACTATCGCGGCCTCTCTCGTTGCAGAACACAGGATCCAGACGCGCAGGCTCAGTAATTGTGGCTCACGGGCCTAGTTGCTCCGCGGCATGTGGGATCTTCCCAGACCAGGGCTCGAACCCGTGTCCCCTGCATTAGCAGGCAGATTCTCAACCACTGCACCACCAGGGAAGCCCCCATCATGTGTTTTTAGCTTCCTGATTTTTCTCTAGCCCAGTCTCTCTTATTTGAAGGGAGGTGAGTTCTAGGCCTAGACAATTTTCATTTTAGTGGAATGGGGAGAAAGAAAGGGTCAAGAGAACAAAGGTTACCTAAATGGTATGTATCCAGCCAACTGACACAAATTTAGATTTGTTCTTTGAAATGATAGCCAAGTCCTTCCCTAAGAATTTGTGCCAAAGCATGTGTAAGAATTTGCCTGTCCAACAGAGTAGCCACCAGCCACAAAGCTGTTTACATTGTAATTAACTAAAATTAAATAAAACAGGAAGTTTAGTTCCTCACTCACCCTAACCACATTTCAAGTGCTCATTAGCCACATGTGACTCATGGCCACCTTATTAAAGCAAATATAGAATATTTCCACCAAAACAGAAAGTTCTTTTGGACAGTCTGTTGAGCACTGTAAGTGGAAGAGGTACCTGCAAGGTGCAGTGTGATCTGTGTCTCCTGGAAATTAGGCAGTAAGCTCAGTGAAGAGGGGCAGAACCAGGCTTCCCTTCTAGACTAAAAATGACTTAGGTTGCTGAAGGAACAAGGGCCATTCGTAGAGCAGTGTGAAGGCAGGAACAGATGTTCTGGGACCAGGAGAAAAGGAGCAGGTACACATAAAATAAACATAGACCTCTCTGCCAGTTAGGGTCAGGGTTAGTATTGATGTATATATCAAATCTGGATAAACATCAAACTTCAGCTGATAGTTTGAATCTCTTGCCATCCAAGCCTTTTATTAAACATAAAGGAGGACCAATTTTTTTCTTCTTGTCTCTAACGAGAAGTAAAATTACCTGCAGAGGTCATCAGGGAAGAGCCTGGACCTGATTGGTGGCAAGGTGGGATGCCCAGCCCTTGAATGACAAAGAATGACTACAGAGTAGATCAAATACATACACACATGAAAAAAAGTCTAAAATCCATCAGTGTTTTGGACATTGGGCTGATTGTCTCTGGGAAGTAGCAGCAGAAATTATCAGGTGGTAAAGAAAAGGAAAGTTCTTATGATATCGCTTATATGTAGAATCGTAAAAAAAGGGGGGGGAGTACAAATGAACTTATTTACAAAACAGAAGTAGTCACAGATGTAGAAAACAAACTTATGGTTACCAGGGGGTAAGTCGGGGGAAGGATAAATTGGGAAATTGGGACTGACATATACACACTACTATATATAAAATAGACAACTAATAAGAACCTGCTGTATAGCCCAGGGAACTCTACTCAATACTCTGTAATGGCCTATATGGGAAAAGAATCTTAAAAAAAAGTGGATATATGTAAATGTATAACTGATTTGCTTTGCTGTACACCTGAAACTAACACAACACTGTAAATCAACTATAATCCAATAAAAATTTTAAAATTTTTTTAAAAAAAGGAAAGTTCTTCATTTTTGAGTCTCTATATTGCTTTTTATAAAAACCCATATCTTTTATAACTAATGTTTCTTTTTCTCCACCCCTCTGTCCCTCTCTTCTCCCAGATCTTCAAGGGCTTAGAAATCTGTTGCTATGGACCCTTTACCAATATGCCCACAGGTAAGAGACTGGGAGAACTGCCGAATCCAGCACCAGCCTTTCCCCTACGTCATCATCTTAATGGGGGTTCCCTCATATGGGTGAGATATTCCAGAGGTTATTCTATTTCTCTACCACTCATCAGACAAAACTGCACCAAAATATTAGCCCATGGCAAAAAAACTAGCCCTGTGCCCCTTCTCAAGAGCTAGAAGGCAGTGAAGAGTTAGGATCTAGGACACAATATGTTCTGTGCTCAGTGGGATAGAGCTGCTCTTACTGCCCCTTGGTCTAAGAAAGGGGGGAAATAATAAGTTAGAGAGAAGATACCTTTTGGGTTTGTAAATGTCAAGAAAGAATTCTGCTTCTCCTAAACCATCTTCATTTGATACAGAGATGAAAGCACAACAGCTGCATAAGCCCTGTGGGCCTGGGGCCCCACATAGGCCCAGAGCAGAGGAAGACTCTTGATGAACATTTTCTAATTAAATTTGACACTGAATGTGATGTTATGTTGAGGAGTGCTATGTGGCTCAGCTCGGAAGTTGTGAGGTGCTGAGGCCCTGGGGTGTGTCTAGATTTGGTTCGTTCTTTTCCAAACAAAGGCTACCCACCTTTGCCTCTGTACCCACTTCTGCCCCCAGGATCAGGTCCTCTTACTCCCCCGAAGTCTGGTCAGGGACAGATGAGTGGCAGCAAGAGAACCTGGCAAAGTAATTTTGCTTCTGTCTTCTTTATTGGTTATTGATTGGGTGTTCATGAAATTTCCAAGTGCCACTCAAAGCTTTCTCAGGGTTTTTGTACTTTGGTATAATGAAAACGAGGGTCTCTAGCAGCTATCATTTTGGAGGTGAGTTAACTGACCTCAGTTCACTCAGCCAAACAGGAGCACCTCAGCAAGCCTCAGAAATGGGCTGATGGTAAAGAGAACCCAGAGGTGACCAAGAGCCACCCAGTGGTCAGTTCTGCTTTTCCAGGTCCAAGTGGAACATCTCTAAGATCTCTTCTGATTTTTTCAAGTGATTTGATTCCAGCTCAGCATATAGCCTTTCCCCACTAATGGGCTGAGTCTCTGTCCAGGATGACTTGTATTTTTTCTTGACTGAATCAATTATCTTCCCATCTCTTGACATTTACAGTAATTACCACCAAGTATGGTGCTGTCAGTGGCTGTGATTATCAATTACCAACACAGAATTAGGCAAGGAAGGAGGGATGGCGGGTAGGTATTTTTTCAGAGTGTCTTAGCCAGCAGTTCAGCAAATTAATGGAAATGAGATCCTTGATTTTTTTTTTTCTTTCTTTCCAAGTGTTTCCTTTGACTTTCAGACCTTATCTACCAAGTGGCCTTATGGGGACTGATAACCAAAGTAGATAGCATATCCGTAGCAAATTGACTTAGAATTTGTAGTTTAAGGCCTTTCCGTCCCTTTGGAGCAGAGAAACAGGGACTGTCCCACTGAGAAGTCTTGCTGTAAGCCTTCATCCAGAGGAGTGTGGGGTAGGGAGCCCAGTTAAATATGTAGATCACTGTGGTGATTTTAGGTCTAAATGTCTTATTTAGATCAACTAGAGTGGATGGTGCATCTGTGTGGGGCTTCTGTGGTGAAGGAGCCCTCATCATTCACCCTCAGCCAGGTAAGTGTTTGGTGCCCTGTCGGGGGAGGACACAATATTCTGTCCTGAGGTTAAGCAAGGCAGCACCTTTCAGTCCCTATGAACCCCCCAGTGTAGCCTTAGAAGCCTCACTTCACCCTGACCCTTCTCTGACCACGTACCTGTGCCAGAAGACTCCATCTGTAAGGGATAAGTAAGGACTTGAGAGCTACAAGTATTAAACAGACCCAGGGAAGGCTCTTTCCCTCTGACCCTTCCTTTTTGACATGTGCCCTTCCCCCTCCTTTGTGTGGTTGCCCCCAGAGTAGTCTGCTTCAGCAAACTCTCAAGAAATGGTGAAGTGACTGTCGCAAAAGTCCTGCTCTGATACCCTCAATGCTGTTTCCTTTCTGGGGGTGCAGGGTACTCAACCAATTGTGGTCGTGCAGCCGGATGCCTGGACAGAGGGCGGTGGCTTCCATGGTGAGTCTTGCTGTAAGCCTTCATCCAGAGGAGTATGGGGTAGAGGGCCCAGGTTAAGTGTGCAGATTACTGTGGTGATTTTAGGTCTAAATGTCCTGTTTAGATCAACTGGAGTGAATGGTGCACCTGTGTGGGGCTCCGGAAGGCCATAGGCATGTACCTGCATCATATGGGGTGGGAAGAGTTTGATTCAACACAGGTCACCCAGTGCTTGATTAACATAGTTCTCAGCACATTCTAGGTGCTCAATAAATACTTGTTGAATGAATGAATGAATGGCTAAAATGTCCTTTTAAAACTTTTTTGTTGTTTGTTTATTTTGCATTATAAAAGTAGTGCATGAACTGTTTCCACGGGGGTGGGGGGGTGCTTAAATATGAAAATTAATCACATAAAATATAAATGAGCACAAACACAACAAAATAATCCCAGCAATCCCACCACTTGGAGATGATCACCAGAAAATTCTTCCAGGCCTGGCTGTGTACGTATGTACACACATATATTTTATACAAATGTGATCATGCTCATCATACTGTTTTGCTTTTTCACTTAAGATATGGCAAAAATGTTTCCACGTCATTAAATTGCAATGCTGTTTTGCTCTCTCTGGTGACTTTTCCTTTAACAGATTGGAGCTCATGTTAATAAAGTTGCCAGAGGCTGTAGGCTTTCACCAGCAGTCAGTCCTCAGGCTTTTGAGTAAGGTTCTATGTCCTGAAGCACTGCTGAAGATCAGAGATATTGCTCCTGCCTAAGTCACTCTAAGAACTCATCCAACCAGTTGCCCCGAGTAGATTGACTAGAGTCTGGTCTGGGGAAATGTGAATTGACACTAATCTCTGCCTGTGTTCTCTGTCCCCAGTCATCGGGCAGATGTGTGAAGCACCTGTGGTGACCCGAGAGTGGGTATTGGACAGCGTAGCCCTCTACCAGTGCCAGGAGCTGGACACCTACCTGATACCCCAGGTCCCACAGAGCTGCTGCTGATTCCAGCCAGCCATGTATATAGGGGATAGGGCCTGTCTCTGCAGGACCTCAGGAATGAGCTTAAGAAATGACCTTTTTCCAGGCCCAGGGAAAGGCCTCTTCAGTCCTTCCACAGCCCCAATTCCTAAATATTTTATGTACATCAGCCTGAAAAGAACTTCTGGCTCTGCAAGGGTCCCTTAAAGATTTTCTGCTTCAAGTCTCCCTTTGAAATCTGCCATGAGCACAAAATTGTGGTAATTTTTCACCTGAAAAGAATTTAAAACCATTTAAACCCCACCAATTGAGCAAGGTGCTGATTCATTATTTATCAGCCTTATTCCTCGTCCTGGGGCTGTCGGCTTCGAGCTGGAGGCACAGAGTGGTTGGTCTCAGGAGAATAGCTGGTTTCCCTAAATTTGTTTCTCAAAACCCTTGTGTTCTTGAAGTCCAGGAGTCAGATCCTTCAATGGAAGGTGAGTACTTGGGGATCTGTGCCGTGACTTAAAATCAGAACAGTCCTTGGACAGCTCTCAAGTGTTGGAGTGGAGCATTGGGGAGGAAATCCAGAGGCGGTAATGGATATAATATGAAATTTGAGGGTTAATTAGAGGAGAGGGGAGTCTTGCTGACCCTGATCTCCAAAAGTCTGGGCTATAGTTGCTGGGTTTCTGAAGAATTTCTTAGCACTGATGTGCTCTGAAACAGCAGAATCTTTTCAAGAACTCTGGTGTCCAAAGGGAATCTTCTGATTCCCCATTAGTGACAAATAAAATGTTTATTGTTGTAGCTCTGATATATAACCCATTCCTCTTGAAATATAAGATCTCTGATATGAATATTTCATGTCTGTAAGATGACGGATCCCACCAGGAAAGAAGCTGTTTGCTTTCCTTGAGGTAATTTTTTTCCCTTTGCTCCCTATTGCTGAACTGTACAGATTCATAAATAATTTTGTTTGCTGAAGGAAGAGAAAGTGTTTTTCATAAACTCATTATCCAGGACTGTTTATAGCTGTTGGAAGGACTAGGTCTTCCTTAGCCCCCCAGTGTGTGCGGGCAGTAAAGACTTGATTGTACAAAATATGTTTTGTAAATGTGCGTTTCACCTGCAAATAAACTTGGTAGCAAACACTTCCACCAAGTGTGACTGTTCTGAAGGCTCACACCTGCAGACTTTCTCAGAGCCTTTTCTCACTGTACTTTCATCTCCTCATCTGTAAAACGGGGATAATAATAGTACCTACCTCCTAGGGTTATCAAGGGGACTTCAAAACCTTATTATATTTGTTTTCTATTGCTGCCATAACAAATTGTCACAAATCTAGTGGCTTAAAACTACACCCATTTATTATCTCACAGTTCTGTAGGTCAGAAGTCCAAGTTGACTCAACTGGTTTCTTTGTTTCGGGTCTCATAAGACCAAAATCAAGGTGCCAGCAGGGCAGGGCTGTGTTCCTTCTTGGAGGCCCTGGGGATGAATCTGTTTCCAAGCTCATTTCATGTTGTCCGAATTGTTCCTTGCACTCCTCGGACTAAGCTCTCTGTTTCCTTGCTGGCTGTCGACCAGGGGTCATCCTTAGCTTCTAGAGGCCACCCACATTCTGGACTCATGACCCCATACCTCCATCTTCAAGGCCAGCAATGGCTGATCAAATCCGTCTCACTTTTGGAATCTCTCTGACTTCCCCTTCTGCCTCATCTCTCTAACTCCTGCCAAAGAAATTTCTGTTTTTAAGGGCTCAAGTGGTGAGATTGTGCCCACCAGGTAATCCAGGGTGATCTCCCTATCATAAGGTCCAGGACCATAATTACAGTTGCAAAGTCCCTTCACAGCATTACCTAGCTTAGTGTTTGATTGAATAACGCCGGGGCCAGAAATCTAGGGAGGACATCTTTGGAATTCTGACAACCACTCCTGTTTAACATGCTTGATCCACTGACAACAGTCTGTATCATCTTTTGTTGGTCTTTACTCTGTTCAGAGATTGGAATTCTCTTTGAGGCAAAGAGGATGAAATCCTTGCACAATTCAATACTGCCTTATTTGTAAGGAGGGTGGTGGGTAGGTGAGGGGAGAAGTAGAGAAAATGGAACTAACTGCCGTTATTACATTTTTATCTCATTTAGTCTTCATCACAGCTCTGTGAAGTGGCTATTTGTCACCTCATTTGAAGAATAGGAACTGGAAATATAGGATTTTGCTCAGAGTTTGCACAGCTAATAAATGACAACGTGAAGATCCAAACCCATGCCCTTTCCATTCCATCATTCAGCTTTCCACCTGCATCAGTCACTGACCCCAGGTCAGAAGGCACTGGTTCAAGCCTCAAGGGAATTTGGGGAGAGGAGCGGACTGGGAGGGGAACTAGCACTCTCTTGCTTTGTGGCCTGTGGTGGGAGGCGGTGGAAAGTTCCTGCCTCCAAGCGGCAGCTCTCCCTGGGAAAGCAGCCCTGGGCAAGGGGATTTACAGGCTTGGATCACGGCTACTTGTTTTGTCCACTCCCATCCAGCTTCCCAGCTTAGGGTTTCTTATCTTTCAGCTGTCAGGACCTGCCAGTTCAGCCTTGCCCACGGGGTGACCTCTCTCGGGGTGACCTCTCTCAGGGTGACTTCTCTCGGTGTGAACTCTCTCGGGGTGACCTCTCTCGGGGTGACCTCTCTCGGGCCCACGCCAGCTTCCTGTCCACCTGGCAGGGAGTCCATAAAGGCAGGCAAGAAGCAAGTGCTTCCAAGTCTTCGGTCAAAAATGTCTCATTTCCAGTGACAAGCCATGGCTTACTGGACCCTGGGGGTAAGCTAGGCCTCATCCTGCTGCCCCCATCACTGATGGGTTAATAGAAAAAGCAACATCTATGTAGTACATCCTGCCTTCCCAGGAATCCTGGGTGAAAGCAGAGACAACTAAGACACATTTAGAAGTTTTCTGTAATTGTCTCTCAAGGTCTCCCAACAAATGTCCACCCAGTCTGTTTTTCCAGCTCTGCATAACCTCTCCCGGAAGTCAGCTTCTGGCCCTGGCCTCAGGATGCTTGGCAGAGCTTAAGAGCCTTATCTGAAGATGGAGTAAAGCTACCTGCTTTTTTGACCTCTGGCTTTAAGATATCCTCCCACGGGCTTCCCTGGTGGCGCAGTTGTTGAGAGTCTGCCTGCTAATGCGGGGGAGACGGGTTCGAGCCCTGGTCTGGGAAGATCCCACATGCCAAGGAGCAACTGGGCCTGTGAGGCACAACTACTGAGCCTGCGCATCTGGAGTTTGTGCTCTGCAACAAGAGAGGCCGCGAGGGTGAGAGGCCCGCGCGCCGCGATGAAGAGTGGCCCCCGCTTGCCGCAACTGGGGAGGGCCCTTGCACAGAGGCGGGGACCCAACACAGCCAAAAATAAATAAATGGATAAATAAATAATAAAAATAAAGGAATTCCTTTAAAAAAAAAAAAAAGATATCCTCCCACTTTTCCATCCCACAGTCTTCAGCGCATTCTGGGCACAGCTGCATTTTGGGAACTAGTTCCCGTACTGCCTTTATCTCATTTCACGAAATGAACTTCTGCAAAGAAGCTGGAAAGAAGGAGAAGAGGAGGGATTATCATGCAGGCGCAGGGAGGGGGGCCTAGAGAAGAGCTCATAGATTATCTCCCTCCCAAAAAATGCAACCAGGATCATCCACAAAGTATCGGCTCAGAAACATGCAGGGGAAGAAGAAAGGAATCAGTGTTGGGGGGTTGGAGCGGAAGGAGCCAGGCTGCCCAGAGTGTATCCTGTGAAGGCTGCGAGGAGCAGATAAGGGTAGCCCCAGACAGGCAGTGAGGAGAGCAGGGCAGGGTGAGGGGGAACTGCAGATCTACCCGCAGAACCTGAGAGAGAATGGGGCTCACTGGCCAGGGACTGTGGGAGCTTGCTTATCAAGGGCTGTAAAATGGCTGAGCCAGAGGCCCCTGTACCGTACTTCAGGGATGCCTAGCTCCCTCCAACGGCTTTAAATCTGCCCATACCAAGGAGAAAATTAAAGAAATGGATCTGGGCAAATAGAAAATTAAGGAGAACTGTGGAGAGCAGGGATTGGGGAGGTACAGGAGGAAGCAGATCCTGAAATGAGTCTTAATGATCAGGAAAATCTAAGTAATGGTTTGAGGGGCTGGAAGAAATGGAAAAACAGGAGACTCCCTGCACGTTATGGGGGCCAGCAAACAAGAGCTCTGGAGACCTAGTTTCAGGGACCCAGAATGATAAGGCAGTTTAACATGCAGGTTAGGACAGTGATTCTCAAACCATGGTCCCCTGATGGGGAATGGGGCGGGGGGTGGGGGGGGCAGGCAAAACCTGTTAGATATGCAGATTCCAGGGCCTCACTCCAGACCTACTGAATCACAACTAGGGGAAGAGCCCAGCAGTCTGTGATTCTGAAGCAAGCTCAGGTTTGAGAACCACTGGCTTTAGTGTAAGGGGCTGCTAATTGGTATAAAATGTTACCTACGGTCTATTCTTTTGTCTCTAGGAAGATCTTGCGCCTGTTAAGGAAGACTAAGGTTCCCATGCTGGTGAGTGGTTCTTATCTACAAAGTTGTAGCAGCTAGCTCCAGTTGACTCCAGAATGGCTCTTTAAACAAATACAAAGCAAAGGACAAAGACTAAATTATATTAGCAACCTAGGAGCAGAAGAGCCAGACTGCTTAAAACAACAGCTAGAGGTTTAGGAGGTTTTATTAATATTTAAATTGCAGTGAAACCACAGCTGCAGCTTTTGACTCCAGCATAGAGATATGCAAATGTGGCTTTCCAAAGAAAGGCAATTTCAGACAGCCCTCCAGGTAATGAGAACAAGTAAAACAAATGATTTTGTAATTTACCTTTATTGACTGATGGAGATCAAGGTACAGACAATCCTTACCCAGCGAGAGTCGAGTCGGCCACCCGGCGGGCCCTGTGAGGGGAGAAGAGAAAGCTGGCCTGGAGGGAGAAAAGCAGGGAGACACAGAGTGGATGACAGGAAAGGCCCAAGGAGGGCAAAACAGGAGGCAGGTGGGAGATGACTCAATTAAAAAGGAAGAGAAATGGGGTCTGTGGACCATCGATCTTGCCAGCTCTCAGGAGCAACAACAATAATCATAAGCGACTGTCATGTGCCACACTCCTAAGTGCCAGGCGCTATTCCCAACTTACCAATGAGGAAAATGGCACTTTGAGAGGTCAAGCAACTTGCCCAAGATCACACCACAATAGGAGGTGGCAAAACTTTGATGCAAACAAAGATTTGTGTGAGGCTCAACTGTCCTGGGAACCAGTCCTAGGAGGTGATAACAACAAGGTTAATGACTGAGGGGGCGACTACGTGCCCAGTTTCGTAGTGGACTCTGTGTATGCTAGGGTTGTGGAAGGGAGGGAGGAGGCGCTTGCTATTCAATGGGTGGAGCAAGGAGGCCACCGATAACCCTTGCAGAATTGTGTCCTCTGGTTCAGAAGCCCCTTGTGGGCTGTGTGGTGGGCTCTGCCTGCTGTGGAGGCACCTCACGCCTCCCCATGGGGGCCAACAAACAAGAGCTTTGAGACTTAGTGTCGGCACCCAGAATGCTAAGGCAGTTTGACATGCAGCTTAATGCAGTGATTCTCAAAGCATGGTCCCCTGATGGGGAATGGGAGTGGGGGCTAACGACATAGCCTAGGAACTTGTTAGCGAATTCCAGGGCCTCACTTCAGACCTACTGAATCAGAAACCGGACATGGGGCCAGCAATCTGTGATTCTGAAACAAGCTCAAGTTTGAGAACCACTGGCTTAGTATAAGGGGCAAAGCCTCTCAAGCTGGCTCTTGGGTAGGATTTGGCCAGGTGAAAAGCCAGGAGATTCCAGAAGTCCCAGTTAAGCGCCCCCAACTAGCAGAATTAGGGGGAGGATCCAGAAGAAGATTTGGGAGAATCTTCTAAGGATCTATTTCTCTGACCCACCCAGTCTCCTCAGGCTGTCCCTTCTAAGCCAAAATCCATCCTCACCAGTGCCTCACCTGCTGTTTCCTTTCAGGCGCCCTGGCCACCAAATATGGGGACCCACAGATTTTGCTCACACTCTGGTTTGTCCTCAGTGAGTCCTGCTCTGCCGTCTCTGCAGGCCCCAATACTGCCCACCCCACCTCCTCCACAGAGCCCTCCCCACTTCCAGGCCAGAATCTCCCCGCTCTGAGCATCCCAGAAGCTTTGCTTTATTTATGATACTTTCTTCCCTCAGTAAGTTATTTCATACATACTCTATTGTCTCTATTTGACTAGAAGGTCCTTATGGGTAGGATTAGTATCATTTTATCTTTGTTATAACCCAGCTCTGTTCCTGGCAGACACCTTGTTGGGTACTCAATGAATATTTGCTGAATGCAAGAGTTAAAGAATGAATGAATGGACTCATTGAGTAAAGGCCTTATCCAGCTGCTAGCCCCACCCTCAAGAACTTTAGTCCTGGAAAACAAGCACGTTCTGCCACTGAGAGTGCTAATTCCTTTCAATCCCTCCCACCCGTTTTTCTAGTACCCAAATTTACTCCAAAACCAGTACCAGAGATCTAAACATCCAAGAATCACTCTTCCTCTTCTAAGCCCACACCTACAGATTTCCTCCTTGATTCTCTTTTGCCTATCATGAAGCCTACTGCTTTGTGATGAATCAAACCAACACCCACGCAGACAGAGAAGGTGTTTCCCCTCTCCATGTGTCCTCCAGCAGGGCCTCCTCCAGGCTAGATACTCAAGATAGATAAACTGCTATGTCATCCCTGGAGAGATAATTAGGATGCTCATGATAATCTCTTTGCAAGTTCAAAGCCCTGGCACAACCATTATTTCTCTCTCCTTGCTTGTTCCCTAGGAGGCCACTAGGGTAGAGATTGTTATCCCCACTTTATAGGTAATAAAACTGAGGTCCACGGGAATTCCCTGGCGGTCCAGTTGTTGGGACTTGGCATGCTTTCCACTGCCGACGGCCTGGGTCCAGTTCCTGTTTGGGGAACTAAGATCCCGTGAGCCGAGCCGCACAGCAAAAAAAAACAAAAGCAAAAACAAAACTGAGGTCCAGGACCTGGTCAAAGGTCACCCAGTGAATTGATGGCAGACCTGGAGCTGATTAGCCCAGGACTCCCTATTCATTAGAACACAGATGAAAATGCTCTCATTATGGTGTCTGGGCTGTGTCTTGTCTGAGAGAGGGAGTGTGGACTCCAGTTGAGTGGGGGTAGGGGCCAGAGAAGATAAAAGAAAGTTTGTGACCCTGTAAAGTTTTTTCTCTGCTATGCTGCAGCAGTTGGCACTGGTTAATTCCAGAAGAGTTTTTGTGGGTTTTTTTGTTTGTTTAAAGCATTACTACATGTCCCAAATTAGGGAGGAGGGAAAAAGAGGTGAATCCAAAGGTAACACAGACACACAGGTAAGCAGATGTTTGCCATCTTTTGAAAACAATCTAAAACCAAATGGCGAGAGAAACTCAAATTACAACTTACGTGGGTCTTCCCAGTTGTTAGGCTATAGGACTTCTGCAATAAACTAGTGCCAAGTGGGTAGAAAATCTTCCCTTGGTGAAGCCTGGGGCTTGGTGAGGAGAGGTCTCTCCTGGAGGCAAAGGGCTTTGGGGGCTGTCTCATGGCGCTCCACAGCTGCCAAGGTGAGACGCCTGCTGGTGGGGCCATCCCTAAGTGCACAGAGACTCTGAAAGCCATGGAAGCCAAGATTTGTGCTGGAACCTCCTCTGGTTTCCAACGAAATGTCAGAAAAATTAAGGAAAAAAAATCTCTACAGCAATTCAAGAGGCCGTTTCCTAAAGATGTGGCCCCAGGGCTGTGCTGGGGAAAGCAGTGATGATCTTTCCCTTCCCACCAAAGCCCGAGCTTTCTCCCTGGGCTCCACCCTGAAGAGCAGGCCTTGTCCTCTTCACAGGCCAGCTCTGCGCTTTTCTCAGCCTTTAGCCCAACACCAACCTCCATTACTCCTCGACCCTTTGCTGAGGCCTCCGCAGCTTCCCCGTGCCACTGGAGCTTGTAGGGTGTGGAGACGGGCAGAGGGGCATGATGCCCACGCCCAAAGGGGTGGTGGTTGCACAACAGTGTGAATGCACTAAATGCCACAGAATTGTACACCTTAAAATGGTTCATTTTATGTTATGTGAATTTCACCTTAATTAAAAACAAAAACCGAGGGGGCTTCCCTGGTGGCGCAGTGATTAAGAATCCACCTGCCAATGTAGGGGACACGGGTTCGAGCCCTGGTCCGGGAAGATCCCACATGCCGCGAAGCAACTAAGCCCGTGCGCCACAACTACTGAGCCTGCACTCTAGAGCCCGCGAGCCACAACTACTGAAGCCCGTGTGCCACAACTACTGAAGCCCGCGCGCCTAGAGCCTGTGCTCTGCAACAAGAGAAGCCACCACAATGAGAAGCCTGCGCCCCGCAACAAAGAGTAGCCCCCACTCACTGCAACTAGAGAAAGCCCGCGTGCAGCAGCGAAGACCCAATGCAGCCAAAAATTAAATAAATGAATAAATAAATAAATTTATTTTAAAAAAACAAAACAAAAACTGAGCTGCCCTGGGAGCTCTTTGTGGGTGGGGAGAGAAGCTGGGCCTCGAGGAAGCTGTGAGGGTAGAGCCCCCTTGCCGGGGGGAGTGGCAATGAACGACAATGGGAAGGGCAGTCTGGGCCTGCCCCCTCCTCCTCCAGGACCAGATGGGAACTGGGGCTGAGGAGAAAGGCCCAACTGGGGCAGCGCTGAAGAGAGGCACTCAGTGAAAGCGAGGAGGCCGCAGCCGCCGCTCATTTGCATCATAAGTGATTGGTTTTCCCTGCTCGTCCCTCATTAGGACACAATGGACAGTTGTTTGCTGGCGCAGCAGATCTATTTACCAAGGGAGGGAGGACACAGAGCAAGAGTGACTGATGGGCCATAGTAAGTTGCTGGGGGGGGGTGGCGGGGGCGATCCTGCCTCCTCTCCCCTGCTCCCCCCACCAACCCGCTGCCACTGGGACTCCTGTTCTCACACAGTGAGAAGGGACCCAGAGAGCAAATCAACCCCTCATTTTACAGATGAGGAGACTAAGATGCTAAGAGGGGATGAGACTTGCTAAGGTCAAACAGCGAGCATGGCAGAGCCAGGGCTTCTGGAATCTACAGTGTAGATTCTAGACTCTCATTCCAGGGCTCACTCCACTGGCTTGCAGTACCTTCTCCATTCCCAGCTTGCGGCTCTGTATCTCTGTGGTCTCTCCTTCTGTTCCAGGCCTTGGGTTCCATCACTTCTCTCTCCTGTGTCTATCTAATCTCTTTCTCTGTTCCTGCTCCTCTCTGTATTTTTACCCCCAGGTTTCTAGGCAGCCAGGATAATTACTAAACTTCTAATTCGCCCCTGCGCTAATGAGCGTGTGTCTGGCAGGAGAGGCAGCAATTTTGAAGCTGTCTTGGTGTGTTTTGGGGATAGGTGGGGAGAAAAATAGGTGGGGGCCTATTGTAAGCCAGGCACTAAGACAGACACATGACACACTTTATCTCATTTCTTCCTTTCAGTCTTGCAAGGTGGTGTTCTTGGAGACGGGAAAATGAGAAGCTCAGAGAGGTTGGATAATTTGCACAAGAGCACCCAGCTGGCAGATGGCAGCTATCTGACTCAAAAATCTCCACCTCACACCCAGGCACAGGGGCTAAGCAGGGTAAGGGCCCCCTGATTCCAGGCTCATGGGAGGTAACAACCTTGCTGAAGGAGGCCACTGCTTTGTTGCTCCTCTCTGGGCAGCACCTGCCTCCCCCCTCCCTACCTTCAGGCTCCCACCTTCCTCTGGGCCCCTTCTGCATGGTGGTGAAATCTCACAAATGCAAACTTTTGCCCCTGGTGGGAGTGGGGGACTGGGGAGATAGCAGTCAAGAGGGAGAAACCTGACAGACCCAGACGGTGGCAGTCTCCCTCCTGCTGACGCCCCCTCCCACTTCCCTGTCTGCCCCTCCCCTTTGTGGTTCAAGCTTGCCAGCAACTGCCTCTGTCTCATTGTGCTCTGGGGGAAGGGGAGAGTCAGTGAGTGGGTGTCTGTGTGCATGAACATAAGGCCTCTGGGTTCATTCTGACACTGAATGAAAAACTCACCAATTATTCGTCCAATCTCATTAATATGCAGACAGACATCTGTTATTTAGGAGTCAACAGCAGAGGCATTTTCTCGGGGGGAGGGGCACTTATGTACGTGTCCCTCTTGTCTCTTTGGCTGCTGGCCGGGGTAGCTGCTTGGGAATCACCCCACATGCCTGGACCTGGAGCCTCCCCTCTCTCTGACCCTCACCCCCAGCCTTGAGGAGAGGGAGTAGGGGATTGGCTAGAAATGGAGAGAGACCTGGGAACCCAGCTGAAAGGGGGAAAGGGGGGAGAGGGGCTGCACTGTGTAGAAGAAACTCCTTTGTTGGCAGAGAGGGGGATACTCAGAAGAGCTGAACCCCTTTCCTGGGGAAGAGAGAGTAGTGTAGGGGACGACTGTACCAGGACTGCCTGCCAGGGTCCTGGTGTCCACTGGGAACCTGCGGGACATGACCCCTTCCCCCCACCTCCCTCAGCCTGCAGGACCAGTCTTCGTGTATCTGGACTGGGGTCACTATGGCAACCTGGTGCCCTCACCCAGACTTCAGAAAAGGTAGTGGGGGGAGTTCAGAAAAATGGGGACCAAAGGACATCCTTTGGAGGAGTCGCTAGACCTCTCTCTCTAGCCCTCAGGATAGGTATGGGGACGAGACACCTGACCTGCCCCTTCCTGTCTTCTGGCCTTCCTCCAGTCTGAATCCCAGCACAAGAGGCCCTCTCCAAGAAGCCTTTCCTTATTCCATCAGGCCTAGTTCAGAGGCACTCAAGCCTGGATGTGCACGTTGTAAAGAATAAAGGTCAATATCAGTTCAGCCCCCTTTAAAGGGTCAAACAACTTTTCTACATCCTTTCTCCTCTCTGAATCCTCCTCAGCAACACAGTGAGGCAGATGTGGCAATCAGCTCCCTTTTCCAAGTGTGAAAACTGAGGTTCAGACGCCTGCAGGGCCTCACTAAAGGCTCCCCAGGGAGGAAGCAGCAGAGCTAGGACCCAGGCCCTCGGACCTCTGCCTCCAAATATCAAGCGCTTTTCATGACTGTCCCTCCTGGTAAGGCTGGAGTCATAAGGGGATGACCCTCTGTCAGCTGAAGCATTTCAGGTGTTTGTTAGACCAAGACCCCACCCCTAACCCATTCCTTCCTTCCCCCTCCTCCCTCCAGGGCAGGCTGATTGCTGAGGTTAAGAAACACTGGCAGCATCACAATGTGATTAGTTGTTTATTTCATTAAATGATTAACGAGGCTACATTGTTTCCCAAAGGGGTGTCCAATTTGTGGGGGAAACAGCTGCAGAGGAGGAAGCTGGGTCTGACTCCTGCATCTGGGATGGGGTGGTGGAAGGTCCCCTCCTTCCAGCCTGCAGGGGCCTTTGAAGATCTAGGAACAGCCCCATTCCCTCCTCTCACCCTTTGGGCTCCTCAGCCCAGAGGCACAGCCCGCTCTGTGGAAATAAAACGTCTGGCAACCCAGACCTGCAGAGGGGACCAAAATCTGTTCCCGGTGGTACTGTAAATGTATTAAACTTTGGGGGTTCCTCCAGCTGATTTATCTTCCTAATTATGTTTGTTTTAGGCAATATTTAAATGTGTTTGCATTCCCTGAGCATGGCAGGAGAGGGAGGTTGGGAGAAGAGAGGGGGTGCAAACACTCCGTACTTTGAGCCTGGTTTGTACCAAAGTCCAAAGTGGAGACGAGAAGCCACAGACAAAAATCCCAAGACAGTGGTATGTCAGGCCCCTGTGGGGGAAGGGTCAGGCCTCTGGGACCAGACTGAGATCCACCTAGCTGAGCCCCAGCGCTCTCCAGCACCCTCAATCCAGGACTCAGTATCCTTGCAGAGGATCTTGGAGTCAGCCCCTAACCAGGTCTCAGTTTAAAAGGGTAGGGTGCCCGGTGCCCTTGAAGCTGTCCCAGAATCCTTGAGGAGATTGGCTGAGATGGACCAGGACAGGGTCTTGGAGGAAGAGGGAGGATAAGGAGTGTTTGATGAGCCAGGAGTGGGTGGGGATTTCCTTTCCTCTCAAGACTGGGCCCTGGCATAGGGAAGAGAGAAGCTATTTTATTTGTTTATTTATTTTTTGGCCACACTGCCTGGCATGCAGGATCTTAGTTACCTGACCAGGGACTGAACCCGTGCCCCCTGCAGTGGAAGCGCAGAGTCTTAACCACTGAACCGCCAGGGAAGTCCCGAGGGAGAAGCTATTTTAAATGACACATCACAGAGCCAAACCCCCTAGACGCCCTCCCTGCGCCCCCCACCCCACCCCCACCCCAGCCCCCCATCACCTCATCCAGATAACCATCTATCCAAAAACCAAATCTGGTCCCTTCATTCTCTGCTTGAAATCCCTCATGCTGCCTCACATCCTCAGAATGAAGCCCTGGTTCCTTTGTGGGCCCTGCAGCGGCCCCCCGGTACCTTCCTAGCCTTGTCTTCCGCTCTCCCTGCCATGGCAGCCCCAGTCGTGCCATGCTCTTCCTCATCTCCACGTGTTTGCACATGCTGTACCCTCTGCTCAGAGTGCCTTTCCTACCCCTTCCCTGCCTGGCAAACTCCTCTTCAACCCTCAAGGACCTGGTTCAGAGGATGGGCTTCTGAGGCTGTAAGGAGCTTCCACAACCAAGGAACCATCACACCTGGGGTACCTCTCTTCCCCACCGGGCTGGCCTCCAGAGCACAGAGACTGGTCCTTTCAGAATTCCAAGCCAGTGTCTGGCACACAGTTGGTGCTCAGTATACATTTGCTGAATGAATGAGGGAAAGATGGGCTGTGAATTAGGTGGGGATCCCAGCAGATGGGAGGGTAAGGTCTGTGCTCTCTCCCAGAGTGTGTCTGAAGAACTGGCTGGGGCTGGGGGAGGGGAGAGCCATGGATGGTTCCTGGGGGAGAATGTCACCGAAAAGAGGCCAGTGGGATCAGAGCCAGGGAGGGAATACAGGACAATGTGAAACCAGACTCCGGAGAAAACAGACCAGCACTGTCTTTCCTGACAACAAGTGCTCTGGCTGGCCCCTCCACCGTCTTTCCTTCTGTAGGGGGTTGGGGAGGTGTGACCCTCAACTCACATCTTGTGCTCCCTCCAAAATCATCAAGGCGCTCAGGATGGAAAGAGGGAGAGAGCCCCTGCCCCAGCCTCCAAGGAGACCCCAGAATCAAACTACTGTTCCCTTGGGAAACCACTCTGTAAAGGGTCTCGCTGATGTGGAGGCTTTTGATGCCCTCCCTACACCCACAGCTCCCAGGGCACCGGCAGATTCCAAGTTGGGGCTGGACATGGTGAGCAAGGAGCCTGGACCACTTCAGCAGGACCCTTCCCACATTAGCAGGGGGCCCCAGTTGGGCTGAGTAATGAATTGCACATCAGTCCACTTTAAAACCCCCTAACGGCTTTAGGATTGTCTGGCTCATTAACTGACATGAATATTCCCAAGATATCTCTCTCTCCCACCTCTGGCTCCTAAAAGGACACTGCTGATCCAACCCATAGCTTTTTCCTCTGGTCCATCTGTGGGCATCGACAGGGAAGTTCTTACTGAAGTCTAACTTTCCCTCCTGCTGCTAGAGACTGGTAGATTGTTTTTTTAGAAAGCAACAAAACTAAAGCCACAGTCGTTTTCCATGGACATGGGCTTTATTTGGGGACTCTTGGGGGAAGGGAGGGAGGGAGCTAAGACTGGTGGGTAAATCGGGGGAGAGGCTTCTCAACTTGCTTTTTAATTTAGTGCATGTTGCCTGGAGGTTAGGATGAGTGAGAACAGCTGTAGAAGTGAGAGGAGAGGAAGAGGGAAGGTCAGAGAATGGAAACTTTCCTTGGGGAAGGAAGCCAGGACCAGGATATGGGAACTGAAGGTGGGGAGGGAAGGCACCCTTCATATATTGAGACTCAACCAAGGTCACTGCTTGATGCCAGCTTCCCCAACCCCCTGGCCCCATCCCAGCTCCCAGCCCAGATGCCTGCTCTGCTAGTTCCCTCAACTTGCCTTGGAGAGGAGCTGAATGAGGATGTGGGGAATGGGGGTACCCTTCTGCCTCCAGCTTCCCTGCCCAGGAGAACTGCTCACTCGCCCGCCCTAAAGTCCCAGCCAGAGTCAGGAGGTCAGGAGGCTGGGGGCCAGCAGGGGGACAACTGTGCCTACACCTCCCCTCCTCACAGGCTGCCCACGGGGCCCTTCACATGAGGTTGCAGCTCTTGGCTCTATCCTTGTGTATCTCGCCCTCGTTTCCGGTCCCATTCCCGTTCCCCCGGTCCGGCCGTCCTGCCAGCTGAGTAGATCGCTGAAGTCCCCGGCGTGAGTCAGTACGGCGCAGCTGCCTATGGCCCCGGCCGAGGGAGGCCACTGTGGCCACGTGGAAGACATCTCTGACGCTGCGCTCAGAGGACCGGGAGGAGCACTCCACGTAGGACACGGCCCCCACCTGCTTGGCCAGCACAGTGCCCTGGAAGGATGGAGTGAGTGGAGAGAGTTACAGGGAATAGCCTGCAGCTCAGCAAGGGGCAGGGAAGCTGAGGGCAGGGGGGGGTCAAGGGATCAGGTCAGAGGCCAGGGCAAGGGATTAGCCAAATAGGGTGTTTTCAAATCAGAGGCTGAGAGGGGCAGAGGTGAGAGGTCTAGGCTGGGACTAGGTCAGAGATCAAGGGTCCCACCTGTTCATGTGTAACAGGGATAAGCCTCTGCTTGGACAGCTCCCTCAGTGTGGCCAGGTCGGTCCGCATGTCTAGTTTACAGCCAACCAGCACAACCTTGGCATTGGGGCAAAACTCCTGAGTCTCCCCTTGCCACTATTTGGAGGAAGAAAACAGAGTTATGCAGGGGTAGAAGGCGGCACAGGGTGAATCCTTGCTCACAGCATGCAGAAACCACGCACCTCTCTGGGCTCTCCCATGTAAGCAAGGAGGTGAGAGTGGTGGGCTTGGGCTGAAAGCGGGAAGGGTGTGGGAGAAGGGAAGGGCGGAGAGGGCAGGGGTGGGGCCCTGCTTCTACCTCAGTGGCCATGAAGGGTCTGCCACCCCCTTTCCCAAATTTGCTCCTGTGAACAGACCAATTCCGCCCTCCCTTCCCCTCACTGGGAACTGGGGCTGCCTTAGCCGACTTCTGTCCATTCACCATGGGCTTTTCTCATGGAGACAGGGGCCTGGAGAGGAGACCACAGGGCTTTCCTGATCTCCAGCAGCAGCATTCCTATCCCCTCCATATGGGGCTCCCACACCCAAGGAGATGGGGAGGGTGGATGAGAAGTCCCTTGAGTACTTCTCCCTGTTGTCCCCCATCTCCCCCAGATGCCATATCCAGCTCTGAGGACTGATTTCCAGGAAGTCAGGGGGGGATTGGGAAGGGTGAAAGCTTCACACACACTCTCCCTGACGGCCATGCTCAGCTGTAATTCCCTCCTCCTGACCCATGTGTTTTCTGGTCCCCCTCAGTCTAGCTGTCCTGCTTCCCTAGGCTCCCACCTTCTTGAGGACACTGTCCAGTGTTTCTGGTCGGCTAATGTCGAAGCAGATGAGCACAGCATCCGAATCAGGATAGGCCAGAGGCCGGACGTTATCATAGTAAGAGGAACCTGAGAGAAGACAGGGAGGGAGGGGACAGACGGGGGTCCTGAGTGTGCAGAAGGCCTGGAAGGGAATGGGAGACCTTAGCAATCCTGGTCAAGGGATTCTGAGCAGAGAATGGAAAAGAGCAGGTATTAATACCCATCAAGGAGTCTGTGTTTCTCCAAGGAAGGGAGTAGACAGAGGGGAGGTTAGATGGCAGAAAACAGCTCTCCACTTCCCTAGGGGGTTCTCTAAAAGTAATCATTCTTAATCTTTTCTGAGTCTTTGAGAAGCTCATGAAATCTCTCAACATTCTCACAAAATTTTGCATGTGCTTTCTGGGCTTTGATAGACATCTTCTAAAGCTCTCCAGGGGAGCCAAGTAAAAATTTAAAACAAAACAAAAAACCCCTCCCTTTTTGTAGGGGAAGGGGCAGGGGCAGGGGCAGAGCCCTCCCACCCTCCCGGGACTTGATCTCAGATTTCTATAGTTCAGTCTAGAGAAGCAGTTTCCTGCCCCCGAAAGAAATTCTAAATGTCTTTCCTAAACCCAGCCCTATCTCCTAAGAAACATGTTCCAAAATAAAAGCCATTCCTTCCCAACTTTCCCAGGTATGCAGAATCCAGCTGAGGGGATGGGATACTGGGCTTTCTCCTTCAGGACAAGGTTTCTATGTGTCTCTGAAAGCTCTGCCTAGTTTTCCTGGCTTTAAGCAGAAAATTAATTTTCCTTCCTCCTAGAATAGGATGGATGGGCTGGGTTGACCTGGAGCCTAAGGGTCTAGCCCGGGGAGGGAGCAGGGTGGGGGCCTTGGAAGTCAGGGTGACCCGAGGGACTTGGCTACCTGAAGTGTCCCACATGTTGAGCTCAATGCGGCGCTTGTCGATCTCAAAGCTCGCGGTGTAGTTCTCAAACACGGTGGGGACATAACTCTGCAGACACGAATGGCTCAAGATGAGATCCTCCAGTCCTCACCCCAGACAAATGCCCTCCTCATTCCCACACCTCGTGCAGCCCAGCCCGAGGACACAAGTTGGTCCGGTGTTGGGCAAAGGGGAGATCCCGGGAGCGGCTGCCTCAGCGGAATCTCTGCTAGACTCCCGGACCCCCTCCCGGTCCTTTCAGGCCCTAGTTCTTCCCCTCTCCAATGCCCAGGACCCCCGACATTCCCCTAGCGCCCCCTCCGGGATCCTCCGGTTCTCCCAAACCCCATTCATCTCACCCTGCTCCCCAATGCCTCCCACCCCAAACCTCTGCAGTCCTTTCAGAAACCCCAACGCTTTCCCCAGTCATCCAAGCCTCTCTCTCTGATCCCTGGTTACCCCAGCACCCATTTCCGTCCGTCCCCCAGGCCCCAGTCACCCACCCCCGCGGCCTCAGCGCCCCCCTCCCAAGACGCCGGTTCCTCACCCCGGGGTAGGCGTCCTTGGCGAACACCTGCAGCAGCGCCGTCTTGCCGCACTCCGCGTCCCCCACCACCACGATCTTGCAGCGGCCGCTCTGCCCCTCCATAGTCCCGGCTACGCGCCGGCCCCCCGCGCAGCCCCCCTCCCGGGCTCCGCTGCCGCCTCCCCCGCCGCTGCAGCTGCAGCCGCTCGGGCCGCCGACACCGGCATCTCTCGGGCCCGCGCCGAGCCCCCGACCAGCGCCGCGGCCCCCCCTGCGCCCCGCCCCCAGCCCGGCGGCCGCGCCCCCGGCCCCGCCTCCCGCCCCGCGCTGCCTGGAGGCGGGGCCCAGGGAGCGGGGCGGAGCCCCGGGGGAACAGGGGCCCAGGAGAAGGGTTCTAACGCGCGGGTGTGGTCTAATGGGCCTCTGCGGGTTTGGGATGTGCTGAACCGGGTTATTTGACTGAGTTGACTTCCTTAGGGATGGGGGAGGGGCAGAGTTCGGGGAAAGTTCTGAGGGGTAGGGTGGGAGCTGCACAAGCGCGAGGCTTGGGCCTTCTGCGTACCACACGTGAACGCCGGTGTGCTAGTGCGGACACGCGCGGGGGAAGCCATCCACTTTCTGAACAGAAGGGGGCGCGAGAAGGTAGGGGGAAAAAGGGCGTCTTTTTGGTTCGGTCTCCCTCCCCCACTCTAAAGTCCCGGCAGGGAGTCTTGGGGATGTATAGGCAAGGACTCCAACACACCCACCCGGACAATGGTGACGCCCTGGCTTTCCGTTCCCATGGCAACGGACTGCCTGGCCTGGGGCTGCGGTGATTTAACCGCGGGCCCGGGCGAGCAGGGAAGCAAGGACCGAGTTTCTCCAGCCAAGCGCAGGGTGGAAAGTTTTGGGGAAGCTGCGTCCTCTGGTGGATGCTTCGGGGAGACGGAGACGGGGACAAAGAAGAGGAAGATAGAACTGCCCAGGGTGACAGCCCTGCTGGAGCCAGAGACAAGCTCTAAAGTCATTTCAGGCTTGATTCGGAGTCTAACAATAATCAAACCTCTGTTTTGCATTTGCATGGCATCTTTTACCGTTTAAAAGCTCTTCTTTAAATAGAGGATACTCGATTTAATTTTATCTTTACCCTGTAAAGATTAACTAGAGCAAGCAACACCATCACCGTTTTACAGAAAGGACAATTGAAGCACAGAGCTTTAACAAAGTCAGATGGCTCGGTCACCCTGCTCCAAGTTTGCCACTGCAAGCAAAGAATGGGTCTCATATGGGTCGTGTCAGAGCCTGAGGAACAACTCGGTTGGGTTCCGCTCCACAGGTGGCTGGCTCCCCACATCTGATGTAAGCTCAGGTTTTGGGATCGTCCTTCAGACTGTCCCTTAATATATTTTTAGCTTAATTATTATGAATAAATAAGTAAATTAACTCGCAGTCTTCATGATCCCAAGAAGGACCTCGCGTGGGCCCGTACCCAATAAGCACCTCCTCTCCATTTACAGCGCTCGCGTCGCACCTGCACGGTGGCCCTGGCCCTTTAAGTCCGCGCTCGAGGCCCCGCCCCCGTCCCGGCGCCCCGCCCCGCCCGCTCCGAGTCCGCAGCCTTAGCAAGTCCTGACTCGCGCCCCGCCTTCCCCAGCGGTGCACTCTTGGTCCAGCTGTGCGCGCACGTCGAGCGTCCCAGCCATGTCCGCCGAGAGAGAGGTAGCCGAGGCGGCCACCGTGGTGGCGGCGGTCGAGGCAGGGGCTGGAGAAGATGCCTCTTCGCAGCTCCCGAAGGCGGAGGCAGCCGGCGACGCTCAGCCACCCGCGGCCTCCGAGGGGCCTGTCGCCCCTTCGCCGCCGCCGCTGCGCTGCCTGGTGCTCACCGGCTTCGGTGGCTACGACAAGGTGAAGTTGCAGACCCGGCCGGCCGCTCCCCCGGCCCCCGGGACCGGCCAGCTGACGCTGCGCGTCAAGGCCTGCGGGCTCAACTTCGCCGACCTTATGGCCCGGCAGGGGCTGTACGACCGGCTGCCGCCGCTGCCCCTCACTCCCGGCATGGAGGGCGCGGGCGTGGTGATCGCTGTGGGAGAGGGAGTTAACGACCGCAAGGTGAGCGGGCCAGTGCAGGGCAGGGCAGGGGGAGGCGGCGCAGGCCAAGGGGCAGTGGGGCACGAGTGGGCGGGCGCCATAGGTGTGGCAGAGCGGGGGGAAACTGGCACGAACCCGGGTAGACGGGCATGGAAGACGTAGGAAAGGAGCCTGTATTCTGAGGTTCCTGGAGAACTGGATTTATATTTGGGGGTGGGAGGTTGAGATGAAGTAATTGCCCGCTCCCCAAACACTTTAATTGTGGCCACCGCCCCGAAACGGTGCTGGTGCTGGGTGGGTGGGGAAACAATAAGAAGCCTATGCGCATGCGCACACTGACCTTTACGGCCCCCTCCCACCACCCGTGAAACCTGTCCAGTACCCTTGCCCACTAAACACTCCGCGGGTAATTGTGGTCTGTGACTCTGAGTGACTATCGGTACCTTTTTCCCGCGAGGGAGCTATGTAGTCGGGGTTGGGCGGGGGCGCAGGGCCGTGCCAGAGCCCTAGTCACATGCAGCCCCGTGGTCTGTGGGGGTGTGAGGCGGCCCCTCCCAGAGCAGGGCCTTAGAGACAGGCACGCCCATCATGGAGGAGAGGGACTCTGCCACCCCCTCCTCCCGCGCACCGGCCTTATCCTGCCAGTCTGATGGGGGGGTGGGGTGGGGGTGGGAGTGAGGACGGGGTGGGGTGGGGTGGGGGGCGAGATTGGGTGTCTGGATCTTTGTCTTGGGCTCTCTGTCTCCCGTGACTGCACTGTCTCCTCCTCCGGTGACTCAGCCAGCAGACCACGACCCCGGGCTGCCCTTGGGAACTTTGGGCGGAACCCACCTCTGTCTTCTCGTAGAGGACCCTCTACTCAGAAACCGGGCCGGTGCCCGTTTGGATTGGGGAGGGGGGTGTGGCACCGTGAGCAGGTTGGCCCAGCTCTGCCGGTCTGTGACTCCTTTTTATTTATCATTAATCTTGGCGACAGCCCCAGGCACCGGAGAGTTTCAAATGGCCAACTTTTTGAGAGACTTGGGGTGAGGCCTTTGCACGTCATTTGTTTAGGGGTTTGTTTTCAAATCTGGCCCCTGCAAGAGACTCATCAAATGCAGACTTTCTTCTTGCCAGACCTGCGGGTCCCAGATCTCAGAGCTGGAATTTTTGGATTTATTGTACAGGCATACGTCTCCTTCCTCCTTAAAGGGCTTCTCCGTGGAGTCAGCTCTGGCCCCACCCTTTCCACTGACTTCTAAATAATCCTACTTTAAGAAGGTGCTAAGAAGAATTTTTTTTTTTTTTTTGGTGGGGGGAGTAATAGTTCATGTTACTGCTGAAGGCCAACCACCTAACCTCTTCTCCCCACACTTTCCGCTTCGTAAATACAGGATATCCTGTCCAGGGTAAGAATATGATGTAAGAGCCTGGATTCAGAGGGGAGAGCCCTCCCTCCCTCCTGATATCTGGGCTGGGGAAGGGTCATGGGCCTGCCCTGTAATGGGCTGAGGGGTGAGCATTAGCCTGGGTAAGTGGACCTTGTTCTGGGCCAAATCTGCGACTGGCCACCACCTGGACTGACCACTACACTTTCCCCAGCTCTCCTGGGTTATTTCTGAGTCCGCTAGTCCTGAGTCCTGGGGTGGGATGCTTCCATTCCTCAGACCTCATCTCAGGCCAGTGCTTGCAGAGAAAGATCCTACTCTGCCCTCAGTACTCCTCCTCAGTGGAGTGTGGACATGAAAAAGGGTATGCGTGGGAGTCCCATCCCCCTGCCGCATGGATCCCAAGTCTCGTTAATGTACAGAATTCCCATCATTCCTGGCAGGGACCAAGACAGACTCGGATTGTCCTGGAACAGCACCCACACCTCCCTCTCCATGCTCTTCAGAGGACCATGAGAGGCCTTCCTGCGGAGACTGCCCCCTTTCCCCTGTCCTCCCCTTGACCCCAGTTGTTAAACTGGAGGGGAAGGTTCTGTTTCCTTTGCTCCCTTTCCCTCCTGCAAGGAGGCTCTTGTGCAGGTGGCTGAGGGTGTGGGGAAGGGGAGGGGGGATGCCTTTTCCTGGTAGGTGGGATTGTGTGGCTCTCCTTGGCCATCACTCCTCCCCCCAGTCTCTGGGTGAAGCTTCTTTCTGAGCCCCCAGTGGTGGCTCAGATACTTCTCCTGAGGTAACAGCCCTAACTGCTCAGAGACCTTTACCTGCACTTTGGTATGGCCCTTACAGCATACGGCCCTCTTCCTTCAGTTATTGGATTGGTGACCTCCCCTCCTTGCTTCTGATATTGTCGTCATTGTTGTCCTTATTATTAGCTAACACTACAAAGTTCTTACTATGTGTCAGACATTAGGCTAAAAACCACTGAATGATTTTTTGCTACTTAATCCTCATTAACTGCCCTATTTTACAGATAGGAAAACTGGGGCTCAAAAAGGTTAGATAATTTTTATTTGCCCAAGGTCATAGTGTCAGTAAACAGTGGAGCCCATTTTTTTTTTAAACCAAAGCAGTTTGGTCTCTTCACCAATATTTCATGCTGCCCAAACTGTAAGCTTCTTGCATTCAGGGATCTTACACAATAATAAAGTGTAAGATCTGTAAAATGGAGATAAGGATAGTATCTTCCTCAGGGGGCTGACGTGAGGATTGAGTGTTTATATGTAGAGCACTTACAATAGGGCCTGGCCGTTGGTAAGCAGTCAATAAAGATAAATTGTTATTGATGATATTATTATTACTATTGTTATTATAATAACCATTACCACGAGTACTGCTGCTGCTTGTACTATTACTTCATTGCCAGGAAGAGGGCCTTGTGCATAGTAGAAGGTCATAAATTACCAGTGGGTGAATGAGTGAATGAATGATGCTCTTTTTCCATTCTTTTTTTTTTTTTTTGTAATTAAAGTATAGTTGATCTACAATGTTGTGTTAGTTTCTGCTGTACAGCAAAGTGATTCAGTTTCTTTTTCCATTTTTCAAGGTAGGGGACCGGGTGATGGTGTTGATCCGGTCAGGCATGTGGCAGGAGGAGGTGACTGTGCCTTCGGCCCAGACCTTCCTAATGCCTGAGGCCATGACCTTTGAAGAAGCTGCTGCCTTGCTGGTCAATTATATCACAGCCTACCTGGTCCTCTTTGACTTTGGCAACCTACGGCCTGGCCACAGCGTCTTGGTACACATGGCTGCAGGTGACAGGCACCCTCCATTTATCCCCTTTCCTTACCCCACCCAGATCTCCTTCCAGGCCTCTTCCCTGCTGCTTGTCTGGACTGTTGTCATGGCAACACTAGCTGCCTCGGCCTATGGTGCCCAGAGGCCTCTGCAGTGTTGTTGCCGTGGTAACATTCAGGCACCGGGTCCAGCCTGGTGTGCTATCCATAGCATCGTGCCCTTGCCCAGCACCTCCTCCTTGCCAGCCATCCTCCCCCCAATACTCAATCTTGGAAATTAGACATGGGATGATGGGAGAAAGCCTCAAGATGAGCCCAGGCAAAATGAAGGTGATGGGCTGGATCCTTGAGAGGTGAGAATGGAGAGTGGTGGCTGGATGACTCTATATCCCCTCCTTATGAAAGTGTCTTGCTTTAGGGGGTGTGGGTATGGCTGCCGTGCAGCTGTGCCGTACAGTAGAGAATGTGACAGTGTTCGGAACGGCCTCAGCCAGCAAGCATGAGGTGCTGAAGGAGAACGGAGTCACACACCCCATCGACTACCACACGACTGACTACATAGAGGAGATCAAGAAGATCTCTCCCAAAGGTGGGGTCAGGGAGTGGGAAGGGGTAAGATGGCATGGGACAGGGAGGGGGGTCTCCAGATCTGTGGATCCTAATGCTGTTCCTGGGCCCCCTACTTTGTGACAGGAGTGGACATCGTCCTGGACCCTCTAGGTGGGTCAGATACGGCCAAGGGCTACAACCTCCTCAAACCCATGGGCAAAGTAGTCACTTACGGTGAGTTAGTGGGCCGGGGCTGGAGGGGGGAGTTAGGGGAAGCAGGGTGGGGTCTGAGGGGTAGGATATAGGGGCCCGGGGCTTTTGAATGCAGAAGGGACAGAGACTCCGGTGCTCTGTAGGAAGCATCACGGTTAGGATGGTGCTGGATGTTGCATTCAGATTGCTCCCTCCTGGGTGTAGCTACTGTCCTTCTCGTTCATGAGTCATAGCAAATTCTGTGTTCTTTCTGTGTTCTTGTTTGGGGATTATTCCTGATGCAATATCAACCAGTCTGCTTTCCTCTGTCCTATCTCCTGGGCTTCTTGGGCAAGTTGCGTTTCCATTTAAAGAAACTACTTCACACCGAAAATAAACAGATATATAAAGATTAGAGCAATCTTTGAGTCGGCTAGAGTCCATCTGGGCCAGGTAGCCAGCAGGTGGGAGGTTCTCCTGTCACTCCCGGGCGCCGGTATGGATAATTGTAAGAGGCCCGCAGGGGGCAGATGAGCTTGGATCCAGACACACAGGGATGTGCCTGGCGCCTGGATTCACGGGCTGTGTCTCCTCGTCCCCCAGGAATGGCCAACTTGCTAACGGGCCCCAAGCGGAACCTGATGGCCGTGGCACGCACATGGTGGAATCAGTTCAGCGTGACAGCTCTGCAGCTGCTGCCGGCCAACCGAGCCGTGTGTGGCTTCCACCTGGGCTACCTGGAGGGCGAGGTGGAGCTGGTCAGCGGTGTGGTGACCCGCCTCGTGGCTCTGTACAACCAGGGCCACATCAAACCGCACATCGACTCCGTGTGGCCCTTCGAGAAGGTGAGTGTGATGGCCCTGCAGGGAGGGCCTGGGTAGGACCCGTGAAGGCTGGGGTCCCTAGGGGAGGAGTCCTGGGAGGAGGAGGGCTGACTCCTTTAGGCTGGCTCCCTGGACGGGCCGAATGGCGCTGGGAGCAGAGTCTTATCTTCCTCTCCAGGTGGCGGATGCCATGAGGCAGATGCAGGAGAAGAGGAACGTGGGCAAAGTCCTCCTGGTGCCTGGGCCGGAGAAGGAGAACTAGGCAGGGGGCTGGGAGACCCTCAGGGCCCGGGGAAGAGAGAAGCTGGGAAGCCACGTGCTGTTGGCCACCAGACCCTCGCGGTTCATCCTCTTATCACAATGCGCTGCCCTCTTTTCCCCCAAGGTCTCTGCGGTGATGTCCTCTCCCCTGCCCTGTTCTTTCTCTTTAGTCAGGGCTTCCCCCTCCCCGCTTCCTGCCCTCTGAAGAGGTTGGGAAGTGACCACTTGGATGTCTGGGCCCTGCCAAGGGGACAGGGAGGGTCAGAGGGAGGCCGGCCGCTTCCTGCCCCCACCCTTTCCCCGGGCCTCGCTGTGCTGCTTTTGTGCCAAGGTTAGCCAATCCCTTCCCGTCCTGTTCCCTGTGCTTCCACCTCCGCCTCGTCTCCCCTCCTGCCCCCGCCCCACACCTCCCCAAAGAATCGAAATGCCAGCTCAGGATATGGGGCCAATCTGTGTGAATCCAGCATGTCCCTGTGTCGCCCTAGTGTCCCCTCAACCCGGGCCAGCCAGCGCCCACCTTGTTGTAAGGCCTCGTCCTCTTGTCCCCAATTTCTCGAGCACAATCGGGCTTCTCCCACCTCCAGGGGTTCTGCCACTCTCCACCAGGGGTGCCTCTTCCAGCAGGGGCGGGAGTCAGAGCTGCTCCCCTAGGTCACCACTCTACGGGAGGGGCACGGAACCCCCTCACCCTTCACTGAGTTCTCTGGATTTGTTCTCAGTGCCTTAGCAATGGAAACCTTGCTTGTGTGTGTAGGGGTCCCTGCCTCACACCTCCTCCCCCCGTCCTCCCCAGTGCCTTCCTTGTTCTGTTGGAGCTGGGGTTTCACTGCTCCCCAGTCCCATAGCACTGCCAAAAATCTGTGTGTGTGCCGGTGTGTGGGGGGCCAGCCCCTAGCCTCCGGGGGCCCGTGCCATGTCCTGTCTCTGGGGCTGTCATTTCTCTATGGTGGTTGAGGCGAAAGAGGCGGGGAAGCTTTCTCAGCCTTGCAGCTAAGTGTGGCACTTACCAGCCAGAGCTCTGAGAGGCGACGCCATCTGTCTCTTGTTCTGGGACCAAAGTAAAAATCGAAGCACGTTCCCCATGTAGTCACGGAGGCCCACTGTCTCCTCAGAGCAGGGAGGCAGCTTTTCAGACTCAGCCCCAAACTTTGTTTACATGGGTGGGGAGATGGAACAGGGGGTCAAAGCGGGGGTTTAGGACCTGGGCCACTGGAACCAAAGTGGGGACTTCCCGGGGCTAGGGGTGCAAGTCCCTCTGCCCTTGGATCTGGAATTAGGGCGGGTTATTGCCCAAGCCAGTGCCAGTGGGAGGTGGGGGGAGGGGCTCAGCCTCTTCATCATCTGAACGAGGCCTAAATGTGTGAAGTGCGATTTTCACTTTTGTGTACCCACCCCGTTACCGAAGCTGCCTTTGTGTTTGTGTCAATAAAAAGCCAAACCCTGGGTCCTGGATGTTGCCTCTGATAGTGGAGGGGAAGGGGAGCTTGTGGAAGGCCAGTGCTGCTAGTGGAAGGCTGGGGTTTCTCCCTCCCCCCAGCCTTCTTCCATGGCCTAATCGAGTTTCCTTTCTTGAAACAAAATGAGGAAGAAGATCATGCAATGCAGGCGCTTTTACTGTTCTCGGGCAGTGTTTCACAACTGATAGTCCCTCCTGCCGTTGACCAGCACGATCTCTCTCTCCTGTATATGCGTCCAAGCCCAGCCTGGTTTGAGAACCTTGGCAGAGGGGCGGGGGTAATGAGCAGGGCAGGCTCCTAGCCCAATTTGGCAGTGAAGACCGCCAGGCCCTGCTGTCCCAGGGGCATGACTGTCACGGCTTCCACTTCCCCGCCCCCACGGGTGGGCTTCTGGAAGTGGATCTCCAGGACGTCTTGTAGCTCCGGGCCATCCAGGACATCAGGAACGTTGAGCACCAGCACCGAGTGGGGCACTGGCTGGGACCTGACCTGGAAAAGGAACCGGGAGCTGGGCAAGGGCTCGTGCAGGTTGGGCTGGGGGGTCGGGGGGGCAGAGGTCGGGGCAGGTGGCGACCGTGGGAGTATGGGAGGGGGCAGGAGGCTTGGAGAGGTTGGCAGCGGGTAGGTCGGTGGGGTTTCGGGGCTGTGATCCTTCCCTGGGCAAGGCAGACAGGTTACCGGGTCCAGTCCCCATCTTCCACCTTCCCACTTACCTCAGCCTTCTGGATCTTTCCACTCATGTAGGGAGAGACTCTCAGAGGGAACTGCTGCTTACCCAGTGGCACTGTGAATTGGCTCATCTGGCACAGGTGCTGGGCCACTGCAGGGACAGGGATCGGGGGAGCTTCAGCATCAAGGGCTCTCCCCTCCCGTGGCCTGGTGCCTCAGCTCTCATCTCGCCGACAGGGCCCTTACCTGTATCCTTAGCGAAGCCCAGCATGACACCGCCTTGCAGCAGTTCCCGCGTCTCCACATCGCCACCCCCGTTCTTGCTCTTGCCAAAGAAGATCTCCAACTTGTCCAGCAGCTCCTCCTCACTTAGCTTAAGCCCGGCAGGAAACCCACTGACCAGTACTCTCTGTTCATTCATCTGGCTGGACACCTAGGGGGAGGCAGGAGGGAGTCATCCCAGGCGCAACCCCACTCCCTTGTGCCCCGGGGCATGGGGCCCCGTGCAGATCCCAGGGCCCTGCCATTCTGTCACCTGGATGGTGGTCAGCATGGGCAGCTCCAAGGGCTGGACCTGCACCCGCAGTCGGAACCCTTCCACATCGATCGTGTGCTCCGTTTGCTGCAGCACCTGCTTGGCCACTGGGTCGGGGAGCAGGGTCAGTACTTAGGAAGCCTCCCAGCCTCCCTCCCAAGGTTTCCCAGAGCTCACCATTGGGGTCCTCAAAGGTGACCAGAGCAGAGCCTCCAGGCAGAGGGTAACAGATCCGCAGGTTAGAAACCACAGACTTGACCGTATCCTTGCCCTGCTGAATGTTTCCTCGGAACACCAGGGGGGTCTCAGGCACTGGGAATGGGACCTGGAGGTGGGGGAGGAGAGGCTGATGCAGATTTCAGGGTTGGGAGAGTGCCCCACTCCCAGGAGGAAAGCACCCCCAATTACATGCGACTGATGCTGAGTGCCCGGGATGAATACTGAAAGAAGAGCTGGGTAACTAAGTGGATGAATGTGGGTCAAGTATGTACTGGCACTTTACATGCAAAATCTTAGTTTGTCCTCACACAAACCTGTGAGATAGGTAGCTCCACTTTACAGAGAAGCAGACAGGTTCAGAGAGTTCAAGTAACACACTCGAGGTCACACAGCAAGGAAATGGCAGAGCCAGGAATGAAACCAAGACCTCCCCAGCTCTTTCTACCGGGCCATACCCCCTCCCAGCTTACCTTGTCTTGGGGGTTGTCCCTGAGCTTCCTTTTCAGCTCCTGTAGCCTGGTCTTTAGTTTGGCCTGTTCCTCCTGAAGGGCTTGGAGGGCCTATTGGAGCATAGGGGAACAACCAGACATCCACCTGCCTTTCCAGAGAATGAATGAGCCAGGGAAAGGGGGCCGCTATTCTGGACACTCCAGGAGCAGAGTTGATGCTCAGCCTGAGAACAACCCAACCCCTTTACCCTGCCCTGGGCTCGTCCTGGCCCAGCCTGGCTGCCCCCATCTCAGCTGCTCTGAAAGGCAGGAGCCTTTGCAGCAGCCACGGCTGGGTCATTCCTGGAGACCTAGAGTTTAACAAACACTGATTGAGCTCCTGCTACGAGGTACTGGGCACGACACAGGCAGTGGAAGAAAAGGGTCCAGTGCTTAGGCCTGTATAAAACGGTACTCAAGGGACTTCCCTGGTGGTGCAGTGGGTAAGACTGCACTCCCAATGCAGCCTGTCTGGGTTCGATCCCTGGTCGGGGAACTAGATCCCGCATGCATGCCACAACTAAGAGTCTGTATGCTGCAACGAAGATCCCACGTGCCGCAACTAAGACCCAGCACAGCCAAAATAAATAAATAAATATTTCAAACAGACAAACGAACGGTACTCAAGCCAGTGCACAATCACACGACTGATGGTGGAGGAGAGGCTGATGGTGGAGGACAGCGGGAATTTGGAGGAGGGACTGTCCCAAAGGGGTTAACAAAACTAGGGAGGCCTCGAGGAGTAGTAGGGGCTTACAGTTGCAAGATGTCATAAGACTATCAGCTAACAATGTGCTAAGCCCTTTATATGGATTATACCACTCATGTCTTGCAACAACCTTATGAAATAAACACCCTCTTCTTATTTTGCAGATGAGGCAACAGTAGCTCAGAGAGGTCAAGTGACTTACCCGAAGTCATTTGGCCCTAGGCAGTCTGACTCCGAACTCTTAATCTGTGCTTTACGGTGAAGAAATCAAACTCAGGGTAGGGGATTAATTTACCCCACATCTCCCAGCTTGTCCCATGACTGCCACCCTTTCTGCTGTACCAAGCAGCCTTTCAGGCTGGGTGTGATTTGGAACAGACCCAGAGAGAGCTGACAAATGGGCAGGGGAGTGACACCAGGGATGGGAATAAATGCACCTTTGTTTGTGGGATGGAGAGCTCACCCTGTGGTTGGAAGCCTGATAAATAAGGTCAGCTCGGGGAAGTGTGAGCTCACTGGGGAGGACGGGACTCTGTCCTGGCCATCTCTGTGTCCCAAGTGTTCAGCAGAGTTCCTGGCACAAAACAGGCATGCAGTAAACCCGTGTTGAATGAATGAATGAAGTGAGTGAATGAATGAAGTGAACAAATGACAGAATGGGAACATATTACAGTGGGTGTTGAATAATTCAGTGTGAGTTCACTCTATTTTAAGCAGAGGAAAACTAGGGCTTGACCAAATAATGCCGGTTAATGAGTAGTGAGAAATAATCAGTGACTTTCAGGGTCAGTTACATGACATCAGTGAGTCAGGGGAGCAGGTGCAGTGTGATATGGAGAGGTGGGGACTCTTACATCCTGCAGACAGCATGTCCCAACTAAAGTGGCAACCACTTCTCGGCTCTAGCCAAGTTTTTTCACATGGAATGTGGTCTCAGTATCCTATATCTTCCCATTTCTAAGGGAAACCAGAAATCTGGATTTTTATTTGAAAAAGATGGCTTGATTTTAAATAAATATGAAAAATAAAAGTTGGATTCAGTCTTTAATCCATCCTCTTTTTACTTCTGCTTTAAATCTTGATCTAATTATACATATTGTTTGGAAATCTAGTAATTGGCAATGCTATTTAATAAATAGCTTTAAATAAGTAAATTTATTTTTAAAAGCTTCATAAATACAGTTTAAAAAAAACATTCAAAAACGTCCATCCACCAGTGAATGGATACAAGGAAAAACAAACAAACAGACAAACAAACAAATTCAAGCCAGAGAGTTTATCAGTGGGAAAATGGGGAACTAGTGAAGATTTCTGAAAGAGGGAGTGAGGTGATGGACACAGTGTTGAAAAGAGCGCAATCCAGTCATCAAAAAATGGACAGAAGACCTAAATAGACATTTCTTCGAAGAAGACATAAAGGTGGCGAACAGGCACATGAAAAGATGCTCAACATTGCTAATTATTAGAAAAATGCAAATGAAAACTACCATGAAGTATCAGCTCACCGGGTCAGAATAGCCATCATCAAAAAGTCTATAAATAATAAAGGCTGGAGAGGGTGTGGAGAAAAGGGAACCCTTCTACACTGTTGGTGGGAATGTAAATTGGTGCAGCCACTATGGAAAATAGTACAAAGGCTCTTTAAAAAACTAAAAATAGAGTTACCCATATGATCCAGCAATCCTGCTCCTGGGCATACATCTGGAAAAGACAAAAACCCTAATTCGAAAAGACACATGCACCCCAATGTTCATAGCACTATTTACGATAGCCAAGACATGGAAGCAAGTTAACTGTTCATCAACAGATGAATAAAGAAGATGTTATAGGGCTTCCCTGGTGGCGCAGTGGTTGAGAATCTGCCTGCCAATGCAGGGGACACGGGTTCGAGCCCTGGTCTGGGAAGATCCCACATGCCGCGGAGCAACTAGGCCCGTGAGCCACAATTACTGAGCCTGCGCGTCTGGAGCCTGTGCTCTGCAACAAGAGAGGCCGCGATAGTGAGAGGCCCGCGCACCGCGATGAAGAGTGGCCCCCACTTGCCGCGACTAGAGAAAGCCCTCGCACAGAAACGAAGACCCAACACAGCCATAAATAAATAAATAAAATTAAAAAAAAAACAAAAAACCAATTGTTTAAAAAAAAAAAAAAAAAAAAGAAGATGTTATATATATATGTGCGTGTGTATACACACACACACACACACTGGAATATCACTCAGCCATAAAAAAGAATGAAATAATGCCATTTACAACAACATGGATGGACCTAGAGATTACCATACTAAATGAAGTAAGTCAAGATGAGAAAGACAAATACCATATGATATCACTTATATGTGAAATCTAAAAAAAATGATACAAATTAATTTATTTACAAAACAAAAACAGACTCACAGACATAGGAAACAAACTTACGGTTACCAAAGGGGAAAAGGGGTGAAGGAGGGATAAATTAGGAGTCTGGGATTAGCAGATGCACACTATTATGTAGAAAATAGATAAACAAGGACCTACTGTATATAGCACAGGGAACTATATTCAATATCTTGCAATAACCTATAATGGAAAAGAATCTGAATAAGATTACATATATGTATAACTGGATCAGTTTGCTGTACACCTGAAACTAACATAACATTGTAAATCAACTATACTTAAAAAAAAAAAAAAAAAAAAAAAAGAGCTGGCAGTGATGGCAGGATGAACTGGAGCAGCAGGAACTGGGGAGTGAGGAAAACAAGCCCAGACCTGTGGCTCTAATTCTCACAGACGTGACAGGAGCTGACCTGAACCTCTGGCACTGGGCACAAGGAGCACACACAGATGAGTACATCTCAAGAGGAAAAGCTGCCAGACTCCGGATGTTGTATTAAAGCGACAGAGGGGACAGACTGGAGAGGCGATGCAACACTGAGGTTGCAGACTTGGGTGTCCAAGGATTTGGTATAATGTCATTGACCCAGCAGGCAAGGGAAGAGAGCCAGTAGTTACTGGGGACCTGCTAAGTGCTTGGCACAGTTGGACTCCATCCCATTTAAGTATCACAAAACTGCCTCCTGTCTCCAACTCCCAACTGAAACTTCTCTATCACAGACTTCTTAAGGACAACACAGGCTGATTGTAGTCACTTACTTGAATTCAACTATACATGCTATTTATTTACTTAACATGATAACTTGGTCTCTAAATGCAAGCCAGTATCCATCTGGTACTCAACTGAAAAAAAAAAAAAGGATCTGTTTTACACTGAGCTCATTGAGAGACTGTAAATTCTGGATACTTAGGGGTGAGTTAATGATTTGAGGTTCATTTGACTACATGCATTCTTCTGCCTTACTTGCCAAGTTTAGAACCTAACCACCCCTAAGATAAAATCTCATGCTATCTGTGTTCATCATAGCAGTACTGGGAGGCAGTGTAATATAGGAGTTAAGAGCACAAGTTCTGGGGCCAAATCTCCGGGGCTTACATTCAGCTCCTCTTACTACTGCCAAGACAATGGGCAAGTTATTTAACTCTCTGTGCCTTGGTTTCTTCATCTGTAAAGTGGGAATAGCAATTTCTACCTGTAATTTTATTTGGAAAAGTAGTTCCCGGCATATGATGAGTGCTATGTTAAATGTTTTGTATTTTAATAATCCCCATTTGATAGTTGAGGAACCTGAGGTTCATCAAGGTTAACTAATGGGGGGGGGGTTCCCTGATGGCCTGTTGGTTAGGATTCCAGGCTTTCACTGCCGTGGCCCGGGTTCAATCCGTGGTCGGGGAACTGAGATCCTGGAAGACACATGGTGTGGCCAAAAACAAAAAAACCCCACAAAAAACAAAACCAAACAAACAAAAAAACTTTGGCCCTAATGGGCCAAAGTAAGTCAAACCCAAGGCTGTTGAAGACACAGAGTGTCAGGGACAGGACTTGGTGGATCGGACTCTGGGTTAGAACAGTATGTGGTAATGGTAGAAGCCAAGAGGATGGAAGAACTCATTCAGGGACGGAGCCCTTAAAAATGTGATCTTTGAAGATACCTAGTCAGGAGTCAGGAAAGATAAAGGTGCAGAGAAGAAAAAGAAGGCATGGGGACTTCCCTGGTGGTCCAGTGGGTAAGACTCCACGTTCCCAATGCAGAGGGCCTGGGTTCGATCCCTGGTCGGGGAACTAGATCCCACATGCATGCCGCAACTAAGAGTTCACATGCCACAACTAAGAGTCTGCATGCTGCAACGAAGATCCCATGTGCCACAACTAAGACCTGGTGCAGCCAAAATAAATAAATAAATGTTAAGAAAGAAAAGAAAAAGAAGGCATGGTCAGGGTCAGGGCCAGGATTAGGTAGCATCATAGACACAAAGGAAGAGGAGTGATGAAACAGAGGCAAAAGAAAAGGAGGGCTACAGGAAGTCCCCTCCCTCATTTGCTTCCTTATTCACTCATGCAACGATCAGCTACCAGGCATCTACCATGTGTCGGGCCCTGTTCTAGGCTCTGGGGATACAGTAGTGAACCAAACAGACAAAACTTCCCTGTGGAGTTTACATTCTAGGGGATGAGCCAGATAATAAACACAGTAAATAAGTAAAATCTGCAGTATGTTAGTGATAAGTGTTATGGACAAAAACAGAGAAGGGAGGACAGAGAATGTTGGAGTACAGTTTTAACTGGGGTGATAAGAGTAGGCCTCGTTGAGATATTTGATCATATACTTGAACAAGATAAAGGAGTCAGCCGTGTGTATACGTGGGGGAAAGTTTTATGCAGAGGGAGCGGCAAGTGCAAAGGCCCTGAGGTGGGAGTTTGTTGTATGTATTTGAGGAACATCAAGGAGACCAATGTGGCTGGAGCAGAGCGAGTGAGGGGGGAGTGGTGGGAGATAAAGTCACAGAGAAAACGGAGTGGGGCCATGAAGGGCCTTTCACATAAAGTGAGGTGGGAGACTGCAGGCAGGCTTAAATGCTAACAGGATAACTTGGCTGTTGTGTGAATAGACTGATGTGGGGAAAGGGCACTAACAGGGAGACCACTTAGGAGGTCATGACAGTGTCCAGGTGAGCAATGCTGATGGCCTGGATCAGGTGGTAGCAGTGGAGGTGGTGAGGCGCAGTCAAGAGTTTAGATTGATTGAGAGAATTCCCTGGCAGTCCAGTGGTTAGGACTCCACACTTCCACTCTAGGGGGCATGGGTTCAATCCCTGGTTGGGGAACTAGGATCCAGCAAGCCGAGCAAGCGTGCCACAAAAAAAAAAAAAAAAGAGTTTAGATTGATTCAAGTTGCTGATGGATTGGAAGTAGGATGTGGAAGAAAGAGACGAGTCTGTGATGACACTAAGCTGTTAGGCTTGAGCAACTGAGGGGAAGGAGAGCCATTTGCCGAGATGGGAAATACGTTGGATGGAAGAGATTGGGGTTTACTTTGAACATATTAGGGATGAAGTGCTTATTTGACATCCCAGTAGAGACGTAGAGTGGTGGTTGCCTCTATGATGTGGCATCCAGGGAAGGGGTCTAGGCCATGAGTATAAGTTTGAAAATTATCCAAGCAGAGATATTTAAAGTCACAAAATTAAATGAGATCAACACGTAGAGGTCCAAGGGCTGATTTCTGGGGCAACCAACACTAAGAGATCAGGGGAACAAGGAAGAACCAGCCGAGGAGAATGCAGAGGAGGGGCTAGTGAAACCTGAGGGAGAGCAGGCATGAAGAACAACACATTTAAGGCAGAGGTGCCCGCAGCTGTGCCCAATGCTGCTAACAAGCCTTCTGCCAGGAGGCGTGAGAATGACCGCTGAGATTGAGCAACAAAAAACAGTCCTGCTTATCATAAGGAGATGGTCAGTTCACGTGCATGGATGATTATTGTAGCCTTGTTTACAATGGAAAAAAAAAGAAATCTACATGTCCAACAAGAAACAGCTAAATATAAAATATTTAGCAATTAAAAGACAGTAATAAAGAACATTTAACATGAAAAAATGCTCACAATAAGCAAAAAAAGCAAAATATAAAGCTGCCTATAAATACATTCTCTATTCTGTTGATTTAAAATGTTTTAATTCATGAGGATATTTATTACTGCATAAAAATGCATAAAAATTCTGGGAAGATAGACATCACAATGTCATTAATAGACACTGTCTCTCAATAATGAATTTAGGGTGATTTTTTAAAAATACAGTTTCCTGAACCCACCTTCCTTCTTTCCTTTCTAATATGTAAAGGCCCTTTAAGAGAGCAGTTTTAGCAGAGTGGGAGGAGTGAGGGGTGGCTGAACTGGGTAACTGGGGATATGAAAAGGTTGGCAATATTAACAATAATGAACATGTATTGAGCACTTAGTATGTGCCAAGCAGCGTGCTCAGTTTTTACTGTCTATTTTAGGGATTGTTTAGTTTAATTCTAGCAGGTAGGTATTCTTGTGTGGAAGTGTTACTATCATTCCCACCAAATAGATAAGGAAATGGGGCTTAGACTGTAAACTTTAGAGAGGCTAATAACTTACCCAGGGCCACATAATTGGAGGAACCAGGATTTGGAACCAGGCAGGCTGGCCTCTAGAGCCTGTCTTCCTTCAACATTTGAGGGGCAAATGAAAAATTTCCAAGCAAGAGACCTACATATTTGTAACAGACGGGGTAGTATCAGGGAGAAAGACTGAAGAAACTAGGGAAATGAGATTCATTCACTCAACAGCTGTTTATTGAGCGCGTACTGCATGCCAGGCACTGTGCTGGGCACCGGGGATCAAGGGTGAACAGGCTGAGACAGAGAACCAGCCCGCAGAGGGCTTAGTCTAGCACGAGCAGGGGCGATCAGGGGTCGGGAAAGGGGGGACCACAGCAGACAGGGGGAAGGTTAGGTCTCAGAAGAGGAACACTTCTTCCCCTCGCCCTGAAGAGAGGCCAAGGTGACATTTAGATGGAAATATAAGGAGGGGAGGAACTTGTTGAGGAAGATCTCAGGAGATAAAGGTGTGAGCAATTCTTAAGCTTTTTGGGGTCACAGAACCCTTTGAGTATCTAATGAAAACGATGGATTCTTTCTCCAGAAAAATGCACATCCACACAAGGAATTCATGATCCCCTGAGATGCATGAACTGTTTCTGAGGCAATGGATTAGGGGACCAACTCCCTAGCGGGGAGGTCATCCCAGCCGTCTCTCCCCAGACCTGTAGCAGGTCTAAGAGATGGGCAGGGAGACGGTTGCCTGCCAGGCCCTGGGATACCTGTAGATTCCTGGCCAAGAGTAGCATTCCTCTGATTCTCCCCACCCCCAAGACCCTCCTCTCACCATCATGGTCTAAGGTCCAGTTAGCAAGGGCTGAGGCTTCAGAGCTGGCACAAAGTGGCAGGGTCCAACGCGACTAAAGTCTTGCTTGCACTTTGAGGAGTTTTAGTCTCCCCAGCAGAGCCTGAAAGACACTTCTTACGGTTCTTATGCAGGCTCTTTGCTTTCACTTTCATTTCAGTGAAGTCCCTGCCCTTCCGTACTCCACCCCTGGGTGGCTTCCTGGTCTTCGAACTTCCCCCAGCTGTGAGGCCTCAGGCGAAGTTACCCCACAAGCAACTACAAACTGAATGCTGGCCCCAATCAGCCATTCATTCCCAACCTAGCAATCCCAGCACAGGCCTATTGGTAGAATTTTGTCTGCTTTGTTAATGGCTATTTCCCAAGAGCTTAGAATGTTGCCCAGAACATGCAGATGTTGATAACTGAATGAGAAATGCAACCAGGACAGATAAAGCCCCATCAAGTTGACGAAGCTGTAGCAATAGCCAGCACTTGAAAGCTGTTATGTGCCCAATACCAATTCTGCTTTTCATGAATTAACTCAACCTTCAAAACAACCCCTTGAAGTTGGTTCCATTTTCCCGATGAGATTCTAAACTTGTGAGGCACAGAAGTGTAGAAACCTGCCCAAAGTCACATTGCTAGGAAGTGATGCATGTATACAAACCTGGTTGGAAGAGTATTTGAACTTGAATTTTTAGTTAAAGGAGGGTTTAAATATAGTTCCATTTGTGACTGTGAGTAGGCAAGCTACTTATTGGAGACATCAAACACTTAAGGGTGAGGGGCTTCCCTGGTGGCGCAGTGGTTAAGAATCCGCCTGCCAACGCAGGGTACACAGGTCCGAGCAGATCCCACATACCGCGGAGCAACTAAGTCCCTGTGCCACAACTACTGAGCCTGTGCTCTAGAGCCCGTGCTCCGCAACGAGAAGTCTGCGCACTGCAACGAAGAGTAGCCCCCACTCGTCGCAACTAGAGAAAAGCCTGCGCGTAGCAACGAAGACCCAATGCAGCCAAAAAAAAAAAAAAAACCAAAAAACACTTAAGGGTGAGAGGAGTCGAATGAATATACATAAAACAGTGCAGGATATGTTTTCTATTTTTACCTAGTCCAGGGCTTCCCACTCAGAGTAACTTACTGAGCCCCTTTCTCAAGCCCCCACCCCTCACCCCAGCTGAAAGTGTGCCAAGTGTGAAGCTTGGCAAATAGGGCCATTTGAATCCTAGTTCCATTTAGTGACTTAGTACCAGCTTGGCTGGAGAACCTATTTCATCAGTAACACCAGTCACAGTTAAGTATCCAATGAGAGGTAAAATGCTATAGAAGGGCCGAATGCCTTTCCTGTAACACAGTGGTGACAATCCAGAGCCCAAACCCCTTGAATCACACCCTTTCTTGCCTGTCTCTGCTAGCCAGACCATCTGGGGACCTCTCCTTGGTCCCACTAGGAACGGCTGCTTTGGGGCTCAGGCCTTCATTGTTGGTGTCCATCCCCATCTAGAGCAGTTCTCCAGTGTGGTCCTCGTCCAAGCAGCACCAACATCACTTGACAAGATGCTGAATTCTGACCTACCAAATCTGGCACTCTGGTTTAACAAACCACCTCAAGTTAGTGACTCTTAATCCAAAGTAGATGGTGTCCACTCAGAGGGGCCTTTGGTTGTCACAATGGGGTGGGGGTGGGGGTGGGGGAACAATTCTCTAGGTATGTAATGGGTTGAAGCCAGGGATGCTTAAACAATTCCACACCTAAAAATGTCCAGAGTAGCTCTTTTGGGGAAACAGTTCAATATCACATTTTACCCATTGAGCTAGACCATTAAAGGATTATGAGGCTATGGACAGAAGTAGCCCATGTCTCACAAAGGCAGATTTACCTTTTATTTTATATTTTCCCACAGTACCTCATCCACCACCCAGTGTCTCTCATCGTATGAATGTTCTTTCCCAGTCTAATAACAAGAAGCAGGCAGACACATGGATTTTTTTTTTTTTTTGTATTTTTAATGACTGAAACAAGACAGACCTAAAACCGCAGCTTCTGAAAGAACCATTTGTTCTTGCCGGTCTTGTACCTAGAGGGGGGAAAAAAGGACACTAATGAGGGGAGGAATCCCAGAAGACAAAACTGTCTTCATGGAGAACAGTGAAACCATACTCCAGACTACCAAAGCCTACTTACCTCTCCTCAAACTTGACCTTGGCCTCTCGTCGGGCCTTGCGTTTGAGAGCAGGGTCTCTGAAGACATCCTTGTTGACAACAGTTTTGTCCAAGGGGATATCCACAGAGTACCTGGGGACAATGGCAGGAAGGTAGGAGCAGCCCACATGCTGCCAGGGCCTTCACCCCTCCGCCCCACTCCTGGGACATTGGCATGTTAAGGTCTGACTCCATAGGAGCTATCATCAAAACTGTGCTAAAGTCCTGATGATATTCTTTGGAAATGCCCAGTTTTAACAAACTCATTTACATAGATTCAAGCCACTGAAAAACTTCACAATTCATTCTCAGTTTCCCACAATTACCCTACTCTATAATAACTATTATCCTTGAGAGTGGAAGAAGGCAGGCCAGATTTTATGCCTGTGTTTACTGTGGCTGGAAACAAATGGAACAACCTTTACTCAACACTTCAAATAATTTTCAGGTGAGGAGAGAGACAGATCGAGAGCAAGTTTGGAAGAGATTTTTCAATCCGGCTCTGCCAAGTCAGGGAAATCAACAGAAAATGACAGGAAAGTGAACACTTCCAAGATGGATTAAAGAGGCAACACTGGAAACCACGGCCAAATGACAAATTGAAAATGATGTCTCTTCCACTGGAGTGGCTACAAGGTTGTCTCCGTATTCAGCAGGGCAGAGAGAGGAAAAAGTTAGAAAAAGTCACTTTCATTCCCATTCTTGAAAGGCTCACCTTGTGGGCATGAGGTGATTATAATTATAAACTTTCACGAAAGACTTGATCTTTGACCTCTTGGCAATTTTCTTCTTGCCCATGGCAGCTGTCACTTTGCGGGGATAGCGATCAATTCCAGCCACCAGAGCATGGCTGTAGGGTCGGTCTGAAGTGCCATCATCAATGTTCTGAATGAGCAAGAATTACATGTTATTGCTGTTTAGGCCCTTTGCTAGATGTAGGGCGTGTGTAGAAAGAACACCCTCAACCCCTAGGCCTCTGAGACCCACTATTATAAAAACCACACAAAGCAGACATTCTAAGTGCTATGCTAGATGCCCAAAGAGTAACAGGGAAAAGGGTGGTATCCTTCCCACCAGGAAAAATCCGGAAGGGTTCCTAGGAGGTAAGAGATTTAAAATGTAACAACAGTTAACAATTATGAAGTGATTGCCATATGCCAAGCACTAGTTCTCAGGACTTTACATCTCTTAACTTCCTCCAGGATTGCACTGCTAGGAAGGGTTAGAGGCAGGATTCCAAACCTGGCTGCCTAACTCCAAAACCAGCCTCAGGGAGACGGAGGAAAGGGAACCAAGGGTGCCCCGGTGTCCCCAACAGTCAACAGCAGTGGTGTATGTGGCCAGAGCTTAGGAAAATCTCATAAAAGGCTAAAAACGTAGGTAAAAGGCAAACAGTGAACGGCTAGATTATGCTAAGTGACCATTTTAACTAGAAACAATTTCTCCTCTTTTTACGGAGTCCCAGTTGCAGCACTTACTACCTGTTTGACCTCAGGTGAAACTTAACATCTCTAAACCTTTGCAGTAGAAAGTAACCTTATGGTTACAGCAAGGATTGCACATGACGACACCTATAAGACAGTGCCAGGCACCAAGCAAGCGTTCAATAAACGTCAGTCATCAGTATTATTTAAAACCTCTTTGATAGAGAACGCATTGGGTGTTAGCTGTCCAATTCAACTCCCATTTGTTATTTTGCGTCTTTCTCTCTCAAAAGCTCTCGTGCATTCACCACCCCCACCACCATTCGCAATGCTCAGTGGGTAATGCCCCCAAACTAGGTCTTGAATTCCAAGTTGCCCGCCCGCCCCATTCACGGGATACAAAGGGGCACAGGTTCGCGAGGCTGGTACCTTCACGATGACCGCTTTGCGTCCGGAGTAGCGACCGGCCAGGACCAGCACCACCTTCCCGGGTTTCATGAACTTGCCCATTTCTGCAGAGGAAAGAGAAGGGGCCGCTCAGAAACCCGCCAGCTCAGGCTGTGGGCCCGAAACTTCAGCGGCGTTCACTGCCGTCTCGGCTCAGGCCGCCCGCAGGTCCTGCTCGCAGGACAGGATCCGCTACGAACCCGTCAGAGACCGAGGAATGAAAAGCACCCGGCACCACCCCGCAACTCGACCCCCAGGCCGCGGATGGCTGCGGATTGTAATACCCTGCTCCAGCCTCTACTCACCGGCAGCAACCTCTCCGGACTACAACAGAGAAAGAAAGGGCACTTCCGCTTACCTTTCACCCCGGGGAGGGTGACCTCACTTCCTGTCCCGCCCCCTCGGGCTTTTCCCCGCCTCTTGCGTGGCGCTCAGAATCTGTGTTGAGGGCGGAAGAAGCTCTTGAAGGGCAAGGAAGGCCTGGCAGCTTTTTTATTCAAGTCAAACTTTATGAGCAGCTCCAGCAGTAGTCAGGGCAAAGGAGTTCTGCCTCCCCCGGAAGGCTTTTACGTGGACGCAGCTGCTCTTCTGCCCCCTTGGTTGTAGTTCCTTTCTCTGGCGCTAGCGAGTTGGGGAGGCACAGTTTGAAATTTACTTTTTTTGCTTTGGAACAGTAAGAAACAAGATAGGACATTTATTAGTACCAACTATGTACAGTTACGCATAAGGAAGAGACGAAGATCAATCAAACAAGGGAACTTGCCCTCAACATTTAGAGTCTAATGATGTCAGAGACATTTCCGACCAGAATAAAGGAGGGAGATGAAGGACGATTATGGCGATACTAGCAGCCGCGTACCCTGTGTCAGGCCAAGTTAATCTATTTACATGTATTATCTCTTTTGATCCTCATAACGACACTAAGAGATAAGTAATGTTATCTCCATTCCACAGTTGAAGATACTGTGGTTTGGGGAGGTTAAGTAATTTGCCCCAAATCCACAGCTAGTACGTGATCAAGCTGGGAACTCAGATTCAAGCAGTCCTCCTGAGCCCATACTGTTTACCCAGTCACCAAATTGAGTACCCACTCTGTGCCAGGCAATATGCTAGGCACTTTAGGTAAGTCAACTGCTATTTAATTCTCAGGAATCTGCATCTTGGGTATTTTCCTCCCATTTAGACATGAGGAAATTGAGATTTAGAGAGCCTAAGGCTCTGATCATCAAATCTAGGTTTGAACCCAGGTCTAATTGGCTCTCAAACTGAATTATTTCCCATCACTTACTGGAAGAGTGTTTTTAGATGGTTCCTTAGGTGTCTTGCGAGTTCAAGAGAAAGAGAAACCATCTTATAGTTTTTGCTCATTTGAACACTGACGAATCTATAGGGTTAGTCTTGGGCAAGACGTGGGAACAATCAGGGTTTCATCATTTCTCTTCTTCAGGCTCTCCAGGGACCAATTTCCCCTGCAGCCCTCAGGACTTCATTCCAATAGTTTATCACACTAATTATGTACTTATATTTCTATATTTAATGAAAATGTTTTGTTTTAATTTGTAATGACATTGTAGAGTTGGAAAGGAACTCAGAGATCGTCTACTCTGTCATCTCAAAGATGAGAGGACAGTTCTAGAGCAGCAAAGTCATGGAGTTGGTGGCGCAGATCAAGGTTCCCCCGTTCCCAAGCCTGTGCTCTTGCCACGGCACCACACGACCCTGTCCATTTCCAGCTCCATGGTCTTCTTTCAGCCTCCTTATCTGCTTCTGTCTCTTTTGTTGTTTCTCTCTTGGAAAACAGAAACCAAACCCTGAAATCTTATTGCCTTGAACTCTTATCACATACTAAAACTCTCCAAATCAAATTAGTAACTAAATCCTGTGAATTTTGCCTCATGTCTTTTAAATCTTTTCTATCCTTTTACACCTGCTCCCTAACTGATCCAGCTTCAGTTCTTTGTTTTCTCCAGTCCCTCCTCAAAACTTAGGGTGGGTCAAAAATTGCTTGGGACGCTTATTAAATATGCATTGCCAACTGAAGAGATTCCAATTCAGGTCTGGTGTGGAGCCATGAGCTATAGATCTTATTTTTAGAAAGTTCTCTAAACACAACTCTTAAGTCCGTCACTTACCTGAAATCCTTCGTTGGCTCTCTGTACCAAAGTTTGAACTCTCACTCCCTTCCTCTCTATCTTCCGTGCAGTATAAGTTCCTGTCTCCTCCACACCCTTCACATACCACCTGGGTTCCAGCCAGCTCAACTACTCAAAGATCCGACCCCTTCTGAGCGCCAGGGTCTTCATGCAAGCTGTTCCACGTTTCGTTATTCTTCTCCTCCACTGTAGCTGGGCAAAATCCTATCCATCCTTCAAGGCCACTCTAGAATTCTCCCAGGCAGAATTCATCTCTTCCTTCTCTATGCTCCCTCAGCAATCCAACCCATACTTAATTTTACTATAGAACATACTTCAGTTGGTTTGGATCAGTGGTTGTCAAAGTGTGGTCCCCAGACCAGCAGCATCAGCATAACAAGCATGGGAACTTGTTAGAAATGCAAATTCTCAGAGCTACTGAATAAAAAACTCTGGGGATGGAACCCAGCAATTTGTGTTTTAACAAGCTACTCAAATCTCCAATTGGCTTGCTACCTCCTTTGCTAAATCTTGTGTTCCTTGAAGGCAGGGAGAGATAAGTTCTGAGCACCTAGCCTGGCCCAAGCAGTTGGTGGGTGCTCAACAGTGAATGAATGAAGGCAGAGCACCTTGGGAATCTTTAACGATGCCTTGCAGATCATACAATGGACCCTGCACTTTCATTGGATACATATCCATGGCTCTCTTTCATTCTGTTCTTGCATAGCCTTAGACCTTGGCTGACAGTCCCTCCTCTCCTCCTTCATCCTGTCTGCCTCACCCCAAGCCAAGCACAGACCTCTGTCCTCAGTTATACAGCAGATGTTATCAGTGACTAGGAGGCATGTGACTGCTGGCCTGCTGGCAGGCTTGTCTCTGTCTCTACATGTCTTTAAGTTTCATGAAGAACTTGGCAGAGCAATGGCTGTCTGCCCATCTCCCTGCAGCATAGTCCTTTGGCAGCTGAAATTTCTGGCAGGCATGTGGAAAATACCTGTTCATCCACAGTGATGGTGAAGTGAGGGGGTGGATAAAGGAGAGAGAGGAACAAAATATCTAGAAGCAGCATGATACAATGAGGTAACATAACAGTATAAAGACCATAGGATTTGGATTCAGGCAACTTGGGTTCAAATCCCAGCTCTTCCAACATGTAAACGTGGACAAAATATTTAACCTCTGCAGTTCAGTTTCCTCAGCTATAAAATGCTGATAATATTGTCCTGCCTTACATGTAGTGAGAATTAAATTAGGATGGCACACACACAAAATGCTTCTCATGATGTTAGCATAAAAGCCTTAATACCAGTTTTTGTGAGGACTGGAAAAAGGTAATACTGGGGTGATCCAGGGCTATGCCATATGACTATAGCACTTATCACCCACCCTAAATGGTATCCAGACAAGTGAATTTAAAAGCGCCAATTCCTAAAGTGGCATGTGTGGTGAGATCTGTTGTGGGGATAGGACTGCAGGCCTGGGCAAGATAGGATGATAATGCCAACGACACTTTCTCACGAATTTGTTCAAGGGGGGTAGGGGGGGAAACACCACCAAAGCTGAGTTGATCCAGCGCAGGGGGCAGAGAAGAGGCAGAAAGGCCAGGAGCCAGGCATTGCTCAAGGAAATACTGATCTGGATCAGATACACTGACAATGCTCAGACTTATAAACCAAAGCCAACAGTCTCTAAGGTCTTTGCAGAGAAGCTACACAAAATACTGATTTTATTAGCAACCACAGATACCATTTTTCACAACATTTTACACTTATCCTGTTTCACATGAAGGACTAATTCTAATGAATTATCAAGAATATATCTTAAATAATATCTTACTGAAAAAATTAAGTTAAAATGCACTACATAATAGTGCAGACACAAAGTGCAGCTGGCAATTTAATACATGAAACGATGCTGAATCATTAGTGTTGGGAACCCATTTGGCTTTCCGGAAGGTGATACACTTTGCTCATCTTTGGTCAGTCCCAGATCAGGATGCAAGCTGAATGGCAAACACGAACTAAAAAGGCTAAAAGAGACCCAATCGGACCAGTCTAGAGTCAGTTTTACAAGGAAATGCCGAGCCCCTTCTCTGTCACCAGTCATCTGCCACAGTTCCTACCCCCACTGTAGTATGATCATGTGGTCAGACCTCCTCTACCATCCAGCCTCCAGGACACGTGGAACACACCTTGGACACGTTTCCTTCTGAGGGGCTGGGAGGTGCGCAGAGGAAAGGTTACTCGCCAGAGGACATGGTACCCGATGGTGGTTGTCCTGGTAAACCTGCTCCAAAACCGAAAGACCATCATCTGGGCTGTGAGGCAAGGACCACGTGGTCAGTGACAGATTTCAGTTCTTACCTCTACACGAAAAAGGGTTCATATTAAAATCAACTGTGGGGAATTCCCTGGCGGTCCAGTGGCTAAGACTCGGCGCTTTCACTGCTGTGGGCCCAGGGTTCAATCCCTGGCCGGGGAACTAAGATCCCGCAAGCTGCTCGGTGCAGCCAAAAAAAAAAAAAAATCAACTGTGGTAAACACCCTTAGAAATGCTGTTCTCAGATATTCCCACTCCCGGTTTTAGAGGCAGCTATGGAACACACATTGCCTCCCCTGACCTTGGGGTCAGGAAGAAAGAGGCAACAGTATTCACAAAAGGAATGTGAATTCTGACCTAGGACTCTCTCAAACCTGCTTCAAGTGAAGGAAGATGGCTCGCAACTTGACTGACAGGAGCCCTAAGTTGAATGTCTTCCAGGACCAACAACTCACTCACGCTGTCCCTCACCACCGTGAAGAGCATGGTTACAGCAACCCGGATTTTCTACAAATCAGACGTGGCATGATGAGTGAGTGCCATGACTGACTTCTTTCCAACAGGCTCAAGTATATGTGCTCCCATGTACACCGTGGTTACACGCCAGGGCAGAACCTTTTAACAAGAGGGTCTCCAGCATATCTTTCTGAGATGCTAAGTTGATGGGGGAGAGAGACTTTGCATCATCTGGCTAGGGAAAATGTCTTTAGCCCCTCCTCCTAATTCTTGCTCTTATCCTAGAAGACTAACCATCTATCCTTACTGAGCAAGATGCTGGTCTGGGGCCAGGGCATCCTCATCAAAAGGCATCTTTGATGTTCTTGAGCTGGCGCACAGCCAGGTCTACAGGGAGGCTGAACTTGAGGCTGCTGAGGCGGCTAAGCAGGTTGAGGGCGCTCTCAAAGCCTGTGTGTGCCATGTAGCTCCAGGGCTGGTAGTGGGGCTCGATGAGCGACCCCGACTTGCAGATGAGGTTCACCCAGGACACGAGACGCTGCTCATTCAGCGCCATGCACACCAAGGCCTTCAGCTCCGAGTCTGCACTGCGCTTAAAAGGGTCGTGCTCCGTCAGCACCACGTGGATGGCTGTCAGCAGGCTCTGCTTGGGCGTCACCACAGTGCCTCCCATGACAGGCAGGGCGAAGGACTGTGAGAGCTTCCGGGCGGGGGATTCCACGTAAGCACGGCCGTTCTTAGCGTGGTAGTACTTTACAAAGAGCTCCCAGGGGTGCATGGCCTCGGGGGCCGAGGAGAAGGCCGGCAGCAGACAGGCGATGGGGGCCATGACGAGGCTCATCCCCGGTGAGGAGGCGTACAGTCCATGGGCCAGCAGGTCCCTCACGGCCACAGTCAGCTCCTTCCGCACAGCCGCGGTCAGCTCGTCCTTGCCTCCCAGAGAGAGGTCCTGGAGGCCGGCGGAGCTGATGAAGTGGTCGTGCGCCTGGTGCCTCAAGGCCAGCTGCTTCACCCTGTCTACTGACACCTCCAGCCTCTTCAGTAAGGGGGAGTAGTCCCTGTCAGCCTGGTCCCTCTGCCACAGGGTCTGCGGGATCTGGCCCGTGGCGCAACCGAACTGGCTGACAGCAAAGATCTGGAGCACTGCCAGCACTCGCCGCATCAGGTGCAGCCCTGTCTCCCGAACTCTCTTCATGTCTTCTGCCTTCGCTGCGTAGAAAACACAACGACTCATCAGTGAGAGGCCACAGTGGTCAGAGGGACAGTCAACAAGTCACAAGCTGAGATCCAGTCTTGCTTCTGAGCCACAGCATGGGTCCCACATGAAGCCAAGAGCCACCTAGGATGTCGCTGGGCTTACTTTTTTTGGTTAGTAGTAACTATTTTGAGATATGATTCACATAACACTCCACTTACCCATTAAAAGTGTATACTTCAGTGGTTTTTCGTATATTCACAGAGTTGGGCAACCATCATCCCGCAAAGAAACCGTGTACCGTTGGTATTTCCCACTCCCTACTTCTCCCCGATCCCTCAGCCTAGGCAACCCGTAATCTACTTTCCGTCTCTACAGATTTGCGCATTCTGGAAGCTGTACTTACTTCTGCTGTTTCCTGGAGGTGGTCTGCTGCTGCCAGTTCTGCAGGAGCCGTTTCCTGTCTTCCCACTGGCCTTGCACTCACAGTGTCCACTACCTGTCTGTAATGGGCTTCCTACTTCATCTGCAATCAGAAGTTACAAAGAGGAGACATTTATTTAGCCTCTTTTTGGCAGATTTTTAAAGGAGAAATACTATTTACTAGTGCCTACCACGTGACAAGACTTTTACAAATAGTATTTCATCGTGTGGAACAGTGACCGGCATATACTAGCTGGCTCAATAAATATCTGCTGAGTGTAGGAAGCATGAATCATCATTTTATGGAGAAGGAGAGCGGGACTGAAGAGGTTAGGAACCTGCCTAACCTCATTAGTCTACAAAGGACACGAAGCCAGTAAGGGGCAGGGCTGAGATTTTAACTCTCTGGTTTTACAATCCATGTCCTTTCTACTCCACCATGCTGGCTCCCTTACCGAGTGATCAAACCTCTTACATATACATCAAGGACTGGCACCTTTAGATGTTAGTACTCAGAATACATATAATTATGATGACATCCAGCCACCCTTCTCTTTCCATCCCTCCTCTGACCTTGGATGAAGCTGATGAACATCTCGAGGTCTCGGATCTGAGTTTTCAGCTGCTCAACCAGCTGTTCTTTCACTCGGGCTGGGTTGACGATCTGAGCTACAGCTACATCCACACGCTGCCGAAGCTCCTCGGTGGACAGTGAACTGAGGTCCTCATTCAGGTTCATGTCCAGTTTCTTTATTAACTCATCGATGATCACCTATCAAGACTACAAGCCATGAGCACACCCTTTGGAATTTTCAGGGAGAGGGTTAGGAAGAAGGAGAATCTTTACTAGTGTGCCTCCCTCCTACCCTTAAATGGAAATCAAACTTGTGAGAAAAATGGTGCAACTGCTGATCAAGGTAAGGGCACAGGCCTCTTACTTCTCTTATAGAAACAAGGACCCCTGGTTCCTCTCTGACAGAAATGGCTCCTCTCACTGCAAATTTTCTACCAGGCCAGGTAAATTTCACTCAAGAGAACAACAGTGTGAACGATTCAAAGTGGCTGATGATCCCAAAAGCCCCATAGTTAGCTTCCCCCATGGCCTCCAAAAGAATAGATACTGATTTCCCTTAGTTTCTAGCCCTTCTCATCCCTTCTTGCCTTACTACTCTAGGCAACTAAAGGAAAAGCTCTACGAAACATCCAGGCACGTTACAGCCAAAATATCCTAGTGACAATATGAAGAACAATTTGAAAACCAGATAATGTATAACTCCAGCCCTGCCAGAAAAACAGCCACATCACAGCTCCAGAGAGACAAACGTGTAAAGGAGACTGTTTTGACTAGCAGATTTACCTGTCTGCCCAGGTGTTGCTTTAATAAATACAGCATTAAAGTCAGGATTCCTGGAATATTTATTGACTGGTGCTGGGGGAGAAAACTAGTTTACATCGTATGAAGTGCCCAAGTAGAACGGTTTCAATGATCAAATGAAAGAAATTATTGCTGTTATTATTATATATTACTACTATTATTAATAATAATAGCGACCAAAAAAAAAAAGAGCTCAATCATCATATTAGAAAGCTTTGGCACGTGTTTCCACGTGTGAATAAAGACTGGTCCCAGGTAGCAGCAAAATTTCCCTTTGATATGGGCCAGCAGTGAGGCTGAGGGTGAACAAGCTGGACAAGGCTGTCCTGTGAACGCTGGAAGGGACAAGGTAACCCGAGGCAGTGGAGGAGGTGTCTCTGGATCTGCTCACCCGCTGCCTTTCCAAGACCACCGACTGTGGCAGGGAGTCGTAACTGCCTTCCTGATAGGCAAACGTCTCCAGGTCATCGAGCTGGGTTTTGAGCTGCAGTATCAGTTCCTTCTGCTTCTCCCTTTGGGTTTCCAGATGTTCCCGTTTCTCCTGCTCACTCTAAGATGGGAAAAGATTTGGGTTGATTTCACAGGAAAAGAAAAAGTCAGGACACATTATGAATTCTCTTAAGCCAATAATGACTAGTAAAACATAAAATGTTTCCAAGTAACCCGAATGAAATACAGAATTCATGGGACAGGTTCAAAAATGAGAATAATTATTTCATCGGGGCAATTTATCAAATGCGTGTTTTCTTTAAGAAAGTATTTGTGGGCTTCCCTGGTGGCGCAGTGGTTGAGAAGCTGCCTGCCAATGCAGGGGACATGGGTTCGAGCCCTGGTCTGGGAAGATCCCACATGCCGCGGAGCAACTAGGCCCGTGAGCCACAACTACTGAGCCTGCGCGTCTGGAGCCTGTGCTCCGCAACAAGAGAGGCCACGATAGTGAGAGGCCCGTGCACCGCGATGAAGAGTGGCCCCCACTTGCCACAAGTAGAGAAAGCCCTCGCACAGAAACGAAGACCCAACACAGCCAAAAATAAATAAATAAATAAATTTATAAAAAAAAAAAAAAAGAAAGTATTTGTCCTTCATTGGAAATAGGATATGAATACAATGGGGCCTTTTGTTAAGACTGCTTCCCACCCCCTCAGGTCTAGTTAAGATTGACACAATTTATCTCAGCCAAGACAGCCTCCCTGGAATTAAACATGCCATCCTCCAGGGCCAATTACCACAGAACAAGTCCTGAATACTTGCTACAACCAAATTTTGCGAGAGAATCTGGAGGTAAGGGTGTAGAGAGAGGCTTTATAACCCATAACCAGTTTTCTTAAGGTCCAAAGCGCCTCCAATGTATTGCAAAATCAAACAAACACAGGTACCTGGGGCAGTGAAAAAAATTCAAAGCCAAGTAATAGGGGTGAGAAGGTAATTGGGTTTAAAAAAAAAAAAAAAAAAAAAGTTCGGTAGGTTCCCTGACCAGTGACGCCTTTTCTCCCTGTTGGCCACCAGGTAGTTTCTGCATTTAAATGATGAAAAACCCTTCGGAGAGGTAAGGTCTTGCCAATGTATTCTCAAAAACTGGTTCTTCCTTGCCTTTTTTGAGTATCAAAAACAAAACAAAGCAAGACTAGGAAATCATTTACAGGTGTAAGGCTGCATTTTAAACTAGATGTCTATAGGATATTAAATTTAATCTTAAAATGGTACTTACCAAGGCCTCCAGAAGTAAGGTATGAGAGAGAACAAATGAGAAACAACAAGTTAACTTTTTGTTTAGCTATTTAAAAAGCAATCCTCTTGCTTTAGCTTTGCTCAATATGAAAGCAAGCCTTTTCTCAGGGGATACTGCCTCTCCAAAGCTTTCCCAGTGTCCTGGTTTTTTCTTAGAACCCTGTTCTTCTCCCCCACTTAGTGAAGGCCTAGCTATTCTTTAAGAGGTTTCCTCGATTTCCCCAGGCAGAACCAGTCACTTCCTCTGTATTTTGTACACTCTTCTACTCTAGCTCATGTCACATTATAATGATTTGTTTAGGATTCTGTCTCCCCAAGTCTATGAACTCCTTAAGGGCAAAGGCCCTGACTACCCCCAGGGCCTAGCACTGTGTCTGGCACAGGGTAAGCTCTCAGTACACATTTGCTGTATGTTACTGAACGCAATCAGGTCCAGAAGGACACATTCCAAATAATGAACTGTTATGGAAAAAGTTGTCTAACCAGCCCAAAGGGAAAGGACTAGGGAAACTTTGTTTTTGTTTTCATTGTATCCCATCCCAACATTATGAAGCCAAAGAAGAAAGAAACCAGCCATAGATCCTGATTCCATTTTCATGAGTGTGTCTGCTGAACGCTGTTACCTGCCATGGTAATTACTGAGTATGTGATTTATGGGAGTGTGGGCAAACATGTTTACTAGGTGAGAACAATGAGCTCTGGTGCAAGGCAGGAAATAACAGAAATAATTTCCAGTATGAAGCGAGAGAAAATACTGGTTAAAAAAACAAAAAACTGGAAGTGATAAGTAGTAAATCGTTTGGTTCAAACAGGTCTCCACTTTGGCACCACCTGTTCATGTGTCAATATATACACACAAGATTACAGCTGCTTATTAGGTGTTTTGAGCGCTACAGTTTTTTGTTTTTTAAGTTGTACACTGTTTCTAAAAGTAAAAACGGACAACCAAAAGAGCACCACATCCACACCAAACCTTTGGTGCTCCTCACTCTTGAACAGGGCCTGACCACAGAAATTCTTTCTATCCTACCTGTTCCTTAAAAGTCTGACAATCTGAGGACATGTGCAAGGAGCTGTGGGTATACGGAGAGAAGGGTGGAACAGTAAACACAGAACTGCACTGGAAACATTTCAGATTAATATAAGCAAGTCAATATCTGCTACTGATAAGTCTCCTTGATTAAAACCAATTTAAGTGGGAAGAAAGTCACATATGGGTTGTAACCTAAACAATAAGAAGGTGGAGGAAAAACAGCGAGTCTCTTCCAACAAGCTATCTACAACTGTGCACTTCCAGAGGTTCAAAGACTGTAAGGAAACGTGCCCTGGGGCTGTCATACAAATTCTCGGCATTTAGTGTTGACTAACTGAATGAATCTTGTCACAGTTACCAAAGGGGCTTCCTTTAGAATACCTAGTTATTAAGTAGGATGGGGAAGGAGTTTTAAAATACCAACATTAGGAAATTCACATGATTAGGACTTGTGTTTCTTACAATTACTAAGAGACCTTGCTGTTCACCAAAGCTCTCACCCAGACAAGAGTCTGAAGATTAAAGACATTCTCTAGATTCTAGAAAAGCACGGACAGGGAGTAGATCTCAATTTCCACGGATTTCAATTCATTTGCTCTTCTCTAAGCAATTTTCTCAATCTCCAGGGTCGGAGGACTCTATCAGCAAATGTGCTGAGGACTTAGGTTCTTGAGGCGACGGCAAGGTGAGTGGGAGCAGCACCGTTTCAGTCGGCTGCTCTGTTGCCCTCTGAATACTCTCCTCGCTCATCCCTCTTCTGCCTCTCACCCCATCACACCTGCATCTCTTCCCACACCTTTGGTGAACACCTCTCACCATCAGCTTCCCAGGCCTCTCTGTCCTCTTGCCTTTCAGCAGGCCCCGAACACCTGTCTGGTCTCCTCTTCTGGGACACGCATAGCCACCTAGACGAGCCGGCTTCTCACCAGTGCTACCTCCGTCCGCGTTAGCATCGCCACCCACCCAACCCTCTATTCCCATATCCCTCGGGGCCCGGCCCCAGCTGTTCACCTGGTCCTCGCCCCGCAACCGTGGCCGGTCCCCCGGCATCCCGTCGCCATCATCGCTGGCGGGGTCCTCTGGGCTCCCGTAACCCAGGACGTGAGGGCAGCCGCGGAAAGCGAAGTCCTCGAGCTCGCTCAGGAGGCGCTGCTGCTCCGCCGGCGCCCCGCGCACCACCTGCCGCAGGCGGAACTGCACCTGCGCGAAATGCGAGGACAGCGCGAGCAGCGCCGAGTCCAGCCGCCGCCGCTCGGCCCGCAGCCGCCGCAGCGTCCGGCCCGGCGAGTCCGGCGGGGAGCCCGGGGCCGCTCCGGGCTCCTCGGCCGCCGCCTCTTCCGAGAACGCCGCCGCCCCGGGCCCGGCCTCTGCCACCGCCCCCACCGGCGCCCAGCGCACTGCCTCGCACGGCGGAAGCGACTCCTCTTCCTCCTCCTCTTCGTCCTTCGCCTTTGATCCAACGGCCGCCACCCCCGTTACCGGCTCCGCAGCCGCTTCGAGAGCCGCCATGTTTCAGGAAGCACCGCCGCACGTCAGCCACGCCCCCTGCTGCCATGGCAACGGTGCGCTGGCTGGGAAACCCAGAGGAGCGGATGGGCGGGGCCCAGACGTCACCTAGTTCAGACGTCATCCAGGGCCGGCCTTCCCTCAGGATTTAATTCTGGTCAGTGGTTTTTTTCTTTTTACTGAGCGCCTGCTGTGTGTCGGGCACTGAGTGTACTAAGCATTGGAGAAACAGGTGAACGAAGCCGGGACTAGTCCTTCCGTGTGTATCGACCTCTAATCCTTGCCCTGGTCCGGCGGGCGGGTCGTCTATTCCTAATGTGTGTATTTCTGGAGACCCCAAGACGTGAAGGGCTGCAGGGACTATGCTCTCCCAGAATCTCTTCGGAGTGCGGATCCCTTGGCTTAGGCCACGTTCCCCGTTCCTCTAAACCCTTTCCGCAACCATGTAAGGAGAGGCAGCTGTTGGGGGCGTTCCCAGGATCTAAAGATAGCGGCCCCTGCCTCGGATTCCAAACGCCTCGGGGCAGCGGGAGCTGCCATGGCACGGTAAGTGCTTCTGGCCGCCTCTTTCGCTAGAGATTCCTTTCCCCACGTTTTCTGGGCGCTCCAGGTTCTGCGAGGTCCCATGGGAACCCCGGACCCCAGGTCTCTGTACCCTTGGGGTGGTGAGGGGAAGTGTGACCTGAATGTTCTCCATAACTCCCTACCTCTCTACTCTCGCACTTTCGGTTCTCCTCAGGTTCATCTTCACCGTACACCCCAGTCTCGTCCCTCCCCTTCCACCCCCTTCTGTCTTATTTAGCTCCGCTTTGACCGTGCTGTAGCATAAAACGACCCTGTATTTTCCTCGACCTTTCCCAAATGCCCTCAGTCTTCCCTCTCGCACCCCTATGAAGCCCCACCTCAACTCCTCTTCAGGCAGCATGCTCGGACCCTGTGGTAAGACAGGCCCAAGTATGTGTTCATGGAGTTTTGTGTTGAGGACAGCACCGATGTCCACGTGCTCATCGAAGACCACCGCATTGTGTTCAGGTAATCCCCTCCCCCACCGCCAGGGCCTGGCTTCTTGGGAACCTTTCCCTTCTCCTAATGCCCCCACACTCCACACTCAGCCTCCTCGTCTCCTTAGCTGCATTGTCTCCTCAGCTGCAAGAATGCCGATGGAGTGGAGTTTTATAATGAGATTGAGTTCTATGCCAAGGTGAACTGCAAGGTAAGGGTGGGGTGGGGCAGTAAGGGCTGGATGGGAAGGCTGCTTGGGAAACGGAGATTCATTCTAAACCTCAGACCCTAAGAATGATGCTCTCTATGTGGCAGGACTCCCAGGATAAGCGCTTTGGCCGCTCCATTACTTGCTTTGTGAGGAAATGGAAGGAGAAGGTGGCCTGGCCCCGACTCACTAAGGAGGATATCAAGGTGGGTGTGCAGGAAGTGGCCGCTTTTTCTCTTGTGCTCTATCTGTGTACCCAGGTAGGCAAGTTAGGTCTGGGACTCACCCTTGGCTCCTTTCCCACCAACATTCAGTTACTCACCAGGTCCTGCCTATTTGACCTCCTAAATAGAATCCATGATTTAATCTCTTCCTAATTCAGGCCTTATCCATTACTGGGTGAGGTTTGTTGCATATTTTCAGCACCACCCTCAATCCATCCTCTGCATTCCTCGCAGGATGGTCTGTTTAAAACACACATTTGACCCTGTCACTTTTCCTCTTAAGACCCTCCAGTGGCTTCTTTTCCCCTAAAAGTTGAAAATTGGCTGCATGCTGGCTGGACCTGCCTCTCAAATTTGTTTTAGCAGTCTTCAAAGTGTTAAAAATTATTTTGATGGGCTACTGACATTTAAAAATGTGGAGATTTCAGACATCCCTGATGGCTCAGTGGTTAAGAATCCACCTGCCAATGCAGAGGACACGGGTTGGAGCCCTGGTCCTGGAAGATCCCACATGCCGTAGAGCAGCTAAGCCTGTGCGCCACAACTACTGAGCCTGTGCGTCTGGAGCCCGTGAGCCACAACTACTGAGCCTGTGCTCTAGAGACCATGAGCCACAACTATGGAGCCCACGTGCCACAACTACTGAAGCCTAGAGCCCGTGCACCGCAATGAAGAGTAGCCCCCGCTTGCTGCAACTAGAGAAAGCCTGTGCGCAGTAACAAAGACCCAAGGCAGCCATTAGTTAATTAATTAATTAATTTATTTATTTATTTTAAAAAAATGTGGAGATTTCACCTTTCAGCCGGAACCGCCATTTTCCAGGAACTCACCAAAATGACCAACACAAAGGGAAAGAGGAGGCCACCCACTATATGTTCTCTAGGGCTTTTAAAAAACTTGGAGTTGTTCCTTCCATGCGAATCTACAAGAAAGATGGTATTGTAGATATCAAGCAAATGGGCTCTGTTCAAAAAGGGATGCCCCACAAATGTTACCATGGCAAAATTGCAAGTCTACAACATTACCCAGGATGCTGTTGGCATCGCTGTAAACAAACAAGTTAAGGGCAAGATTATTGCCAAGAGAATTAATGTGCACATTGAGCATATTAAGCACTCTGAGAGCAGAGATAGTTTCCTGAAATGTGTGAAGGAAAATGATCAGAAAAAGAAGGAAGCCAAAGAGAAAGGTACTTGGGTTCAGCTGAAGCACCAGCCTGCTCCACCCAGAGAAGCACACTTCGTGAGAACCAATGGAAAGGAGCGTGAACTGTTGGAACTCATTCCCTATGAATTCATGGCATGATAGCTATAAAGAAAATAAAAGATCTAGATTGTAAAAATAAATAAATAAATACATAAATAAAAATTAAAAAAATAAAAACGTAGAGATTTCACCTAAAAATCCAGATTCTCAGCTTCTCTTGGAAACTGGAGACTCTGGGCACACTGGTCTAAATTCCCAAATGCCTAGAGTTGGAGCTTGAAATAGGGCATGCATTCCATTTCACTTCACTCCTTTTCGTTATCTCCCTGACACTCTCAGGCATTTGAACTTGTAGCTTCTGCCATTTGGGTTAGAGTCTAAGCACCTGTATAGCATGGCATATAAGCTGATGACTTGGCTGTTCTTTCCTTCTGCAGCCTCACACCCCTTTAACTCTCTGCCTCAAATGTCACATTCCAGCCACAGCAAACTGCTTGCAGCTGTCTTCCACACACCAGGCTATTATGCACCTCAATACCTTTGCTCAAGCTATGCCTTCTTCCTGGAAAGTCTCCATCACCACTACCTTTGCCCACCTAACCCCTGCTTATCCTTCAAGGTCCTGCTACTCCAAGAAGGCTGGCTTCCTATAATATCCCCTACAGAACCCACCGTCATACTTTCCACACTGTATTATAATGATTTCTTTACATTTCTCTTCCCTACTTCTTTTTTTAAAAAATAAATTTATTTATTTATTTATTTATTTTTGGCTGCATTGGGTCTTCATTGCTGCGCGGGCTTTCTCTAGTTGTGGCGAGCGGTGGCCGCTCTTCGTTGTGGTGCGCGGGCTTCTCATTACAGTGGCGTCTCTTGTTGCAGGGCACAGGCTCTAGGCGCGCGGGCTTCAGTAGTTGTGGCACTCGGGCTTAGCTGCTCCGTGGCATGTGGGATCTTCCTGGACCAGGGCTTGAACCCGTATCCCCTGCACTGGCAGGCGGATTCTTAACCACTGCACCACCAGGGAAGTCCCCTACTTGCTTCTTGATGGCTGGGACTGTGTAGTGAACATTTTAAAAATCCCAGTGCCAACCACAGTATGTGTTCAATAAATACCTGTTAAATGAACAAGTAAATAACTTCTTTCCTTGTCTAAATGTGGGGACTTGGAATATGGGCCTCAAAGGGTTGTCTCTGATTCCAGAGAATGCTGCTTGGTTGACTCCTAGGATGCTATATGATACAGTTATCTTTCTAGATGTGTTACCTTTCTAGTCAGTTGTCTCCTGGAGGACAGAGTTTCTATGCTTTTCCATCCCCTACAATGCCTGGCATTGTGCCTGGCACTTAGTAAGTTCTTGGTAAATCTTTGCTGCTGCTGCTGCTGATGACGTGGCAGCCTGGAGGGGGGTTAACTAAAGGGGTGCTGTTGGAAGACGATACCCCCATTGACCCTCTTTTCCCCAAGCATGCTCCCACACACATACCCACACTCATCTATGCACTTCTGCTGCTGCCTTCCTGGCCTGTGACTCTCTGTGCTTTCCTCCTGCAGCCAGTGTGGTTGTGTGTGGATTTTGATAACTGGAGAGACTGGGAAGGGGATGAAGAAGTGGAGCTGGCTCAGGTGGACCATTATGCAGAGGTAATGCCGTTTTCTGCCTATCTCAATCATTCTCTGTGACTCTCTGCACACATTGCTCTGGAGGATTGTCGTCAGGGCTAGGCAGAGGGATATGATCTCCCCAGGCAGGTTGCTCAATGGTGTGATAGTCTTTATGTTTTGTGCAATGTTTATTTAGTAGGGATGAGAGAAGTGAATATTCTGTTAGTGAAATTGTATACATAGATTCATTCACTGTTTAGAGTAGAGCCTGTGTTCTGAAAAAGTTTGGCAAAAGCTTTTCCTACTTTTCTGTAATTCTTGTTCTCTCTTCTATTTTCTTTGTGTATGTGTGTGTGTTTTTCCGGAGCCAGATAGCTTCATGGGAAGCTCAAACTATGCAGTATAAAAATTCACATCACAAAATAAATCACCAGTCCCCAATAAATTGCACCGTGCTATACGATATTTGGTTTCCGAATTTCAGCTATTTATTCAAGTTGCAAAAACACTAATAGTAACCCGGATTAGTAAGGAGGTGTGTGTGTCTAAATTTCCTTTTAAAAAGGGGGTCAATTTCATATACACACTACTATAATTAAAATAGATAACCAACAAGGACCTACCATATAGCACAGGGAACTCTGCTCAATATTCTGTAATAACCTAAATGGGAAAAGAACTTGAAAAAGAATAGATGCATGTATAGGTATAACTGAATCACTTTGGTGTACACCTGAAACTAACACAACATTGTTAATCAACTGTACTACAATATAAAATAAAATTTTTTAAAAAGGGGGGTATCAATTTACTTTTCTCCAGTTCATTCCAGTGATGTATTAGGGGCTTTAAAGCTGGGGCAGTTGTTTGCCTGGGACCATTTTCCTGTGGTCCGTCGATATGCAGGTTGCTCTTCCTTTGCCCCTCTTCTCTCTTGTGACTACTTTTCTCTTCCCACCAGCTTTTGGAGAAGGTCAGCACCAAGAGACCTCCCCCTGCAATGGACGACCTGGATGTAAGTAAAGCCTGCTCCTTAACCTTTCCCTTTCCTTTTAGCCCTTAAAAATAAGATACGAGAAAGCTCCTGTCCCAGTCTCTAGCACATAGTGGTTCTCAGTGCATGTTAGCCAAATCTGAATTTGACACAGGAGGTCAAATGTTCTTCTTCATGCTCTAGGAAACCCCAGTAAGACCCTTGTCCCTTCCATCTCCCCTTCTGCTTCTCCAATCTAGGGCAGACCTGGCCCTGTTGACTATCTTTATAGCTGTCAGGACCAGTAGCATTCGCTGAAATTCTGGCATTAAATGATGCATGGCACAGTGCTGTTTACTGAGTACAAGTGTCTTATTTTATCAGACAAAATTTAAATCCTTCCGTGTTAGGCTCCCAAGAAGTTGTGTGATTCAGAAAATTACCAAAGAAAACCTGGAGAGCTGGAGGGAGTGAGCAGCATTTGTGAACATAAATGTCCACTCTTTGCAGACTCTACAGGTGCTTTTGTCTTTTTTTTTCCCCCAGGATGATTCTGACAGTGCGGACGCAACAAGTAATTAACTTTCTGTGACAGCAGAGCTGGGGAGGAAGCTGTGGCTATCTTCCAGTCACTCTAACAAGCTAGGGCCTGGGTCTTTCTCAGCTCTTTGGCTGTGTGCCAGGGTCCTCTGGGATCTCCGAACTTTCCTAGAAGCTCTTTATTAAGGGTCCTCCTTCATGCTTTATTTCTATTTCCTAGGCACTTGACTATGGCTGCTGCGTCAGATGACAGGATAGGAGAGGAGTAGACAGGTGGGGCTTCTGACTTCCTACCAGTTGGCTGTAATCTTTGTGTTTGGGCCACTCATCAGGGCTTTCTGGAGTATTTGAGCCTCTGTGTGTGTGTATGTGTAAGAGCAAAAGCCATAGAAGCAGCATATAGATTATAATAAATCTGTAGGAACTATTCCGTGTCTCTTTCCTTTTTGTACTTCTTCCTCCTAGAGGCAAGCCTCTTCCTGTCTATAGCTCCTCTCCAGTGGAGAGGTGGGTGTCAGAGATCCTGGCCCTTACTGTCAAGATTGGAAGAAGAAACATGTTGGGAGCAGACCTGTAACCAAGCTGGGGAACTTTGTCATGCCCAGATCTTCAGAGCAGAAACCAGCCTTTCATTGTATAGCTAATACTGCCACCTCTAGAACCAGCCAGAAACCCACCTTAGCTTCCTGCATACTCCAGAAATATCTTTACATGTTTTTTTTTTTTTTTTGTACTTAAAAAGCAGTTAGGCCATTTATTGGCACTAGGAGAGCATTCCTTTAAATATCTTTACACTTTTAAAGCTAATTGTTACATTAGTTAATGCCTATGTCTGTTTACTACTCTATTCATCAGCTACCCCATTCATCCACAAACATTTTCTGAGGGCCCAGTGTGTACTTAAACTGTGACTTAAACAAAATGCAATACTCAGGCTTTGCCCTTGAATTCATGGTAAAGTACTGAGATTTGTTAAAAAAAATTAAAATCTAAAGTTTATTTCAGTAATATATGGACATAGTTTAAAAAATTAAATAGTATAGAAGGGTGTAAAATTTAAAGTAGAATTTGCACTCCCTCAATAGCTGTAACCACTGTTAACAGTTTCTTCAATAAATTTATATATTTATGTCTATATCTTTATATCTATATATTATACCTGTTATAAATTCTATAATACCTATAATTTATGTTATATAATTATATAGTTATATATAAAACATACAACATATCTGGAACATAAATATACACAATATCATGTATTGTTTATATACAGTACAATATATCAATATATTAAAATTTAACACATATAGGCAAATGCAATGTGTCTGTGTGTACACAATGGGAATCATACTATTAATATACATCTCGTACCCTGCTTTTTTTCACTTAATATGTATTGGAGCTCTTTCTAAATCAGTATACATAGATCTGACTCTTCTTTATGGCTACATGGTATTCAGTTGAATATATTTTCCATAATTTAACTGGTTCCTTATCAAGGGATATTTAGGTTGTTGTTAGTCTTTTTCAGTTTTCAAACAAGGCTGCAAGGAACAGTTTAAAAAGTAGGTCCTTACATATTTGGCAAGAATATCTGTAGGGTAAATTTCTTTTTTTTTTTCTCCCGGCCACACCACGCGACTTGCAGGATCTTAGTTCCCCAACCAGGGACTGAACCTGGGCCCTGGCAGTGGAAGCACCAAGTCCTAACTGCTGGACCACCAGGGAATTCCTATAGGGTAAATTTCTAGAAGTAGAATTGCTAGGTCAAAGAGCAGATAAACATTTTGAAAGCTGTTGCCAAGTTGCTTTTAGATGAAATACCAATTTTCACTTCCACCAAGAGTGATCCATTCTCCAAAACCTTTTAGATATTTGCCAAGATAAAATTATACTTGGTTTAATTTGCTTCATTTTTTTCTTTCTGGCCACGACGAGGGACTTGAGGGATCTTAGTTCCCCGACCAGGGATTGAACCCGGGCCCTCAGCAGTGAAAGTACAGAATCCTAACCACTGGACCGCCAGGGAATTCCCTGGTTTAATTTACTTTAAATTATGAGATTGCTCATTGTTTATTAGTGATTAATATTTCCTTTAATGTGCTCTGTCCATGTCTTTTGCCCATTTTGATATTGACATTAGTTCTTAAACTTAAAAAATAACATAATGAAAATCTGTATTTGTATCATGCTTTACAATTTACTAAGTATTTTAATATCACCTCATTAAAAATTTTGAACTTCATATCAACCTTGTAAAATAATTAAGTCTTCTCTTAATAGGTGCTCAAACAGGTCACAATAAGTGGCAAAGCTGAGACTTGAACTTGTATAGCATATGTCCCCTTGCCCACAATTCTGAAAACTGAAAATTTCTAAAAACTGACTTAAAAAAAAAAAATTAACACCAAAACTCATCCGGCAGCAAAACATGACCTAAAATGATGTGAGGCTATTTATAGTCTTTGTTTATTCCATTTAGCGTATTTATTTCTCAGCATAAATATTAATACGTTTGATCACATGGAGTTGCTCCAGAGTTCCAAATGGAACACATTACGTAACACATGGGTATGGTCCGCATTACTGCCTAAAATCAGAAAAACCCTAAATTCTGAAACATCTGGGAACTTCAAGCTTTTTATTACTTGATTTAAAAGAGCAGAAAGTTAATCTTAAGTTTTAATCCATTTAACGTTTTAAGGCACCGATTGCAGTTAAACTTCTGTTAACTTCTGTTAACCTCTTTATTTGCACTGTCCAATCCCGTAGCAATGGTCACACGTGATTATTGAGTACTTGAAATGTTGCTAGTCCGAACTGAGATGTGCTGTAAGTGTAAAATACATACCAGGTTTCGAAAATCTTGTACGGGGGGGAAAAAAACTCACTTATTTTAAAATACACATTACATGATAAAATAATATTTTGGATATGGTGATTTAAATAAAAACATTATTAAGGGACTTCCCTGGTGGCGCAGTGGATAAGATCTCAGTGCTCCCAATGCAGGGGGCCGGGTTCGATCCCTTGTCAGGGAACTAGATCCCACACGCATGCTGCAACTAAGAGTTCGCATGCCACAGCTAAGGAGGCCGCCTGCCGCAACTAAGACCGAGTGCAACCAAATAAATAATTAATTAAAAAAAAAAAAAGAGCTTTAAAGAAAAATTAACATATGTGGCTTGCATTACATTTCCATTGGGCGGCGTTGCTGTCTATCCAAGCCAGTACCATCCCCACTTCGATCAGGCGGGCTTCCGCGGGGCCGAATTACGTACATACCTGGGGTCCAACGGGGCCAAAGTGCTATGACAAGTTCAGGCCGCAGTTTTGTTCTGTCTTGTCTTCTGGTTTTCTTCAAAGTCTTAAAATAGTCCCTCAACAACCCTGAGCGCCTGCATTTCGCGTTTTCAATAAATTTGCCCAAACCACACCCCGTTCTTTGCCCTTTTGCTTCTGCGCAGAGACGCGCCCGGAATGAAGATTGTCCCGCTTCGCTCTCCGTCCGGCGCCAGGCGTTTCAGTGTGCAAGATTAACAGCGTCCTGGGAGAGCAGCGATGGCGTTCCGGTGTCAGCGGGACAGCTACGCCAGGGAGGTGCGGCCGGCGGGCGGGAAACCTGATGCCCCGAGCGGGTGTGGCGGTGCGGGGAAGAGGGCGCCGCGTGGAGGGGGCACCGAGCTGGATTCAGTCCCGGTGCGCTGAGGGTTGGGGTCGGGGCTTACTCTCGCATCCCTCTCTACCCAGTTCACCACCACCGTGGTCTCCTGCAGTCCCGCGGAGCTGCAGACCGAAGGAAGCAACGGCAAGAAGGAAGTGCTGAGCGGTTTCCACGTGGTGCTGGAAGACACGCTGCTTTTCCCCGAGGGCGGGGGACAGGTACCAGGCCCGTCCCTTCCCCTTTCCTCCTCCCCCTTCCCAGGAAGCCCCTAATTCTTTCTGAGCAGGTCGGAAATGCTCTCCTGGTCCTCAGTCCCAGCTGTAATGAATACAGATGGAAAGTAGCTCAATTCAGTTCATTTGTTCATTCAGCAGGTATTTATCAACAAATAGTTATCTGTCCGTAACAAATGCTAGGTACTAATTAAAGCTCTAAGGATAAAAGCTGAACAAGAAAGTGTCTCTGCATGCGTAGAATATTTTTTGGAGAAAATAGACAAAATGGTGAATAGATAAGTAGTATGCCGGTATGATAAATGCTATAAAGAAAATTAAAGGTCGAGGGAAAGAGAGTGATGGGATGGCCTCCTAGGTAGGGGGCAAGTTATTTCAGTCGAGAACTAAGTGAGGTGAGGGGGTAAGCCATTGCCATTATCTAGTGGTGCTGGTGGGGGGGGGGGTATTCCGGGGAGGGAGAATAAGTGCAAAGGACCTGAGGTAGGAATTCGATTAGGGTGTTTGGCATGGACTGAAAAAGTTTCCCCTGAAGGAGCACAACAGAGGGCAGATTTATCAGTGCTGTGATGGGGTAGGGGCAAGGTCCAATGAGAACATGGGAAAGGAGAATAATAACACCAAAGGTGGGCATTGTGGGAGAGGCTCTCCCAGCCGAAAGAATAGCACAAAGGCAGGGAAGCCTGTAAGAATCTGACAAGTCTAGTTAACTGCAAAATAGTCCCATATAGTTGGAGCCTCTGGTGTGTGTTGATGACAGGCTGGAGATGGCTTTGGAAAGGTAAGTGGGGGCCAGTTCAGAGGGCCTTGAAGGATGTGTTAAGGTGTGTGGACTTCATTCAGGAAGCTGTGGTGAGCCATGGAAGTACTTAGGCAAAGAAATGATGTGAGAGAACATATTCAGTAAACTTGATTGTGAGAAACTTCCAATATTTCCCAGCATGGAGCTTTTCTGATCTGCTGAAGGAAAACCTGTGCCCTCAGGTATCCATAGCAGGTCTCATTTTATATATCACCTCTTCCAGGAAGTCTTCCCTGATTCCCCAAGACTGTTAGGTTCCTTTTCTTTGAGCTCCTCTAAAACAATGTACTTTTTTGAACTATGGCATGTTGTAGATCATATTGCAGTTGCATGTTAGCATGTCTCTGTTCTTCTCCAGACTTTTCAGTTCCATGAGGGACCGTGTCTTATTTACATTGTATTCTTGCGTAGGCACAGTGTCTTGTAAGCAGTTGATATTTTGTAATATTTGATATTTTTAATGAATATTTTTGAATTTAATTCTAGTAGCAGTGTAGAAGCTAGAGTGGAAGAAGGGAGAAAAATTCAGGTCAGTTTGGAAACTATTGAAAGATAAAAATCTAATCCAAGGCAATGAGAGTGAGAATTAAGTTTCTTTGGGTTTTACTAAAATTTTCGTTGCTGTAGTTACGTTTTTTTTTCAAATTTTATTTATTTATTTGTTTTCGAGTTCCATGTGCTATACAGTAGGTTCTCATTAGTTATCTATTTTATGCTGTAGTTACAATTTTTGTATTCAGTCTGTTATTTTGTTCTGAAGAACAAAAGGTGTTCCAAGTGAAGAGGATAGAGAGAGTCCCCTCATGAACAAAGTGGACCACCTCACTTGGCATTGCTTCTTCTCCCTTAGGGAATCTCAAATTCTGGGTGTGTTTCTCACAAACTTTTGCTAGAGGGTCTTTGTATCCAGGAGTTAGGGTGAGCCCTGCCTGCTACCACCGATTATTTTTACTTCTTTCCCCAGCCTGACGACCATGGTACAATCAATGACATCTCTGTGCTGAGAGTGACCCGCCGGGGCGCCCAGGCTGATCATTTCACCCAGACACCTCTGACCCCTGGGACTGAGGTACAGGTCCGGGTAGACTGGGAACGGAGGTTTGACCACATGCAGCAGCATTCAGGTAGGTGGGGTGGGATGGGGCAGTTGCTGCGTGTGGGAATGTCACGGATGTTTGAGACGTGCTTTGGGTCCTCTAGGAGTTAACCTTTTGGAAGAGACAGACATATTCAGAATCAGCTCCAGTTCAGGCAAGATGTGATAAATGTTATAAAAGCAAAATGAGCAGTTAAAGTAAAAGTATTAGAATAACTGCTGGATTTAAGTATTACTAACTTCCCATTTGATATCTATATCTGTATATGTCTCATAGCCTTCTTAAACTCAAAATGTCCAGAATGGAATTAAAAAGCCACCCCCTCCCCCAGATCTGGTCTCCTCTTCGCCTTCACTATGTTCAGTGCATGGCCTCGGCATCCACCCAGTTGCTCAAATCCTGGAAGTCAGTTCAGACACTTCTTTAGGGATAGCCAGTCAATCTGAGTCATGTCGGTTTATTTGCTAAATACTTCTCTATCTGCTTCCACTGTCAACACAGTCAGCTCTCATTGTCTCTCCCCAGCCCTCTGTAATAGCGTCCCGGCTAGTCTCCCCATGTTCATTCTTGTCTCTTTGCAACCCATTCTCCACAAAGCAACCAGAATATTTTTTAAAAATGAAAGTCTGGTCAGGCCACTCCCCTGCTGTAAAGCTTTTCAAAGGCTACCTGTAGCTCATGATGAAGCCAAACGTCTTGCCATGGGGCACAAGGCCTGCCTGGGCTGGCGCTCATCTACCACTCCAACCTCACCTGGTGCTCCTGCCTCCCGCTCTCTGCATCCTGGCCATGCTGGCCTTCTCTCCATTCCTTGAACATATCCTGCTTCTTTCCTCCTTCAGGGCCTTTGGCTGTCTTGTTCCCTTTGCCTTCACAGTTGATTCCTTCTCCTCCTCCTCCTCCTCGCTGTCATCGATCAGGGATAGCACTATATCTCTAGTGCCAAGCCCCATGCCTTGCACGTGGTAGGCACTTGATAAATTTTTGTTGAGTGAATGAATCTGGCACAATTAGAACTCGAGTTCAAATCCTGCCTCTGACGAGCTACTGTTGCCTTGGCAAGTTATTTGTTTTCTCTAGACCTTGGTTTCCTCATTCAAGAAATGGCATCATAAAACCTCTTGCAGAATTCTCCTGAGGATTTTCAATAAAGTATCTCTCAAGAGTATTACCCAGTGCCAGGCAGGTCTTCAGCAGGAGAATTTCTGTGATGACATTGACAGTGGGATCGTGTCACTCATGATCACTTCTCACTGCTTCTCCCATCTCCTCTTTCTGCTCAGGGCAGCATCTCATCACTGCGGTTGCTGATCATCTGTTTGGGCTGAAGACAACATCATGGTGAGCAAGAGGCATAAGACTAACTGTCAGGCATGGGTCCCTGACTGCTGGTTCCTTTCCTAGTAGTGAGTCAGGGGTAGGAGGATAAAAATCCGTTGTGCTCACCTGTTCCCCTCGAAGATGGGGTGGTGGATGACTTTGTGTTTTCCCTGAGAAACATCTCCCTTTGCTTAAAAAAGAACATGGACTTTGGAGCTCAGTGACCTAGGGGGTGAATCCCTTGCATGACCTTGATCATGTTCCTTATCACCCCTCACCTGTAAAGTGGAAATGACAGTCCTTACTTTGTGCCATTTTTGTGAGGATTAAATAACAGCATTTACATGAACATGCTTTGTAAACGATAAACTTCCTTCTATTATTAATTGTCCCCATCAGCATCCTGTGACCACTCTATTACTTCTTGCAGGGAGTTAGGGCGACTCCGGAGTGTCATCGAGCTGGACAGCCCCTCTGTGACTGCGGAGCAAGTAGCTGCCATTGAGCAGAGTGTCAATGAAAAAATCAGAGATCGGCTGCCTGTGTATGTGCGAGAACTGAGCCTGGATGATCCCGGTGTGGAGCAGGTGAGGGGAGGGCCAGCAGGGTGGCTTCTGTAGAGTGGCCCTCCAAGGGCTCCTCATCAAAATTCAGACAGCCCTCCTCCCTCCCTTGCGTTCCAGGTGAGGGGCCGGGGTTTGCCGGATGATCATGCTGGGCCTATTCGAGTTGTTACCATCAAGAGCGTTGATTCCAACATGTGCTGTGGGACCCATGTGAGCAATCTCAGTGACCTTCAGGTAGGTGAGGAAGGGCTCTTGAGTGGGTGGGAGAGAGGGTGTCGGAGGTCGGGGATCACAGCAGGGCTGGGAGTGGTAGAGGGGGACACCTGAGGGGTCCTGAGTGAAATCACTCCTTATTGCTCCCGAGCCAGGGGGGAGGTCTTGATCTCTCCTACCCTTGGGTCCAGCACCTGCTGCGGTTTATATGTGTGTGTGTGTGTGTGTGTGTGTTTGTGTGTGTTTTACTTCCTTGCCTCATGTAGGTCATTAAAATCCTGGGCTCTGAGAAGGGGAAAAAGAACAAAACCAACGTGACCTTTCTGGCTGGGAACCGGGTGCTGAAGTGGATGGAGAAGAGTCACAGCACTGAGAAAGCACTGACAGCTCTGCTGAAGTATGCCCCCTTCCACTGCCTCCTTTTCTCAGCGCCTGGGCAGCCCGGAGCTTAGCCTTCCCACCTGTACAGCAGACAGAATACTCTATCTTTAGGGGTAGGATGCAGGCATAAATGCTAAAGTGCTTTGGATAGTCAATCCGATGCACACAGAATGGTTTTTTCCTTTACATCCTCTTCCCCAACAGCCTGAGGCTTCCTTGGAATGTCCCTGGGTCCCATCAAGAAGGGCACCACTGATTTATGCCTGACAGCAAAAGCAGTTGGAAAACTGGGCAGGCCTCCACGAACCTTTCTCTTGCAGGTGTGGAGCGGAGGATCACGTGGAAGCAGTGAAAAAGCTACAGAATTCCAGCAAGCTCCTGCAGAAGGTGATTTATCCATGGAGGGTGGCGAGGGTGTGGGCTCTGCCTGGAATAGGCTCCCCAGACTCAGCCCCTCCACCTAACTGGATGTGCAGCATGTTAGTGGGCAGTGAGTGGGGAGGGGAGGGGAGGGGTGGAGAGATGGTGGTCTCTCTGGTTACCCTTTCCCCACCTGTCAACTGAGTTATGGCATCCTTTTCAGAACAACCTGAATCTGCTCAGAGACCTGGCTGTGCACGTTGCCCACAGCCTCAGGAACAGCCCAGACTGGGGAGGTGTGGTCACATTACACAGGTGAGGCCAGGGGTGCCAGGCTTAGGGCTCAGCCTCTCCCCTGTACGCAGTGCAGAGTGGGAGGCGGGTCGCCCCTGTTGTTCTTAAGGCTGAGAAGACCCGAAGAAGTGTGTTGCCTTGCAGATTTCCTGGGTTTGATTTAAACATCTTCACTATAACTTTCATTAGAGCCTTCCCTCATCTCCTTTGCCTTGTAACAGGTCTCCACTTACCCGGGTGAATCCTGTTTAAGGGAGACAGAAACAAACGCAAAACTTGTTATAATGTGCCGAGGCTTAGAAAGATGCCAGGCTGGCCCTCAGAGAGCACTCTCTTTCTCTGGGACTTTGCACAAAAGGCAGCAGTGTGGCCAGCCTCACGAGGAGGAGCTGGGCTTCCTGCAGTTTCCTAGCTCCCCTTGCAACTTGGATCTGATGTCTTTGCCCTTTGTTTTAGGAAGGAGGGTGATTCTGAGTTCATGAATATCATCGCCAATGAGATTGGGTCAGAGGTAAGAGGAGCATGAGGTTCTCTGCCCGCCCCGGGTGGAGACCTAATGAGGGGCGTCAGGTTAGCTGAGGTCCCTCCGCATGAACACATGAAGAACAGGGAACAGAAATTCATTCAACGCTATTTTCTCAGCACTGACTCTGAGCCAGGCTCTGTTTTACGTGCCAAGCCCGGTCAATGGTATTGACGTTTCTGGGGCTGTGACATTTACCAGCTTCAGAGCTCCTTTTATCAGAACTGGAACTCCTCCATGCCACCCACGTTTATATGTGCCGAGGGCTGATTTCAGAAATACGGGGGTTGGCTAGTTCCTTAGAAGGCCATCCCTTCAGTTTTCCTTTGCCTCTGGCTTCAGCCACCCGTCCCGGTCCTGACCAGAGCTTAGTGGTTTCCAGGTCTCTCTTTTGCATTCACTCTGGAAACACTTTTGGGAATATCTACTCTGGGCCAAGCAGCGTGTGTGTATCTCTCTTCTTATTTCTGTGTAGAGAGTACTGATTCTCAAGGAGCTCACTCTTGAGTCTGGGAGACAACCGTGTATGCCGACATTTATAATTTAGGGTGGTCAGTGCTAGAGGCAGAGGAGCGCATTCCCTGAAAGGCGGGGGAGGCTTCAGGGGAGGGGCCTAGAAGACTGCTTAGCGGTCATCGGCAGACAGGGGAGCCGAGATGGCCAGGCAGAGGGAAACACGGAGGTTTCGGCGATAGCAGACACAGGGTGCAAGGGGCGGTGGGGGAGTGGGGTGACCAGGCTGCAAAGTTTGGCGGGAGTCAGATCATGAAAGGCATTTTATGCTTGGTCATGGTCAGCAGCCTTCTGCCCCCTTCTTAATATTCAACCTAAGTTCCTGTAGCCACTCTCAAAGTTTCTTGTCCCTAGTGGGCCCCAGAGTGGAGGGGCTGCCTTACATTCATCAGGAACATCGCTTGTGGTTTAGGAGGGAAAACCTGTGTTTCTTTTAATTGAGATATAATTGGTATGTAATATTGTATAAGGTGTACACTGTGTTGATTTGGTATCTTTATATATTGCAATATGATAAAAGTGTGTTCTTGAGACTGAAGAGAGTGCAGTTTAGGGGGGATTGACTGCACGTCTTTTAAGTGTCAGGGCTCATCTTCTTGTCTTCCGTCCTAGGAGACCCTCCTGTTCTTAACTGTGGGCGAAGAGAAAGGTGCTGGACTCTTCTTACTGGCAGGGCCAGCTGAGGCTGTGGAGACCCTGGCGCCCAGGTAATCTTCCGTGGACTGCTTTGCACGGGTGGAAGAGCCTGTAAGCCTAACCTACTAATAGCACCCTTGTCGGATGCAAAGGGCCACCACATCTGCATCTCATTTTTTTTTTTTTTAATAAATAAATTTATTTATTTATTTATTTATTTATTTATTTATTTATTTTTGGCTGTGTTGGGTCTTCGTTTCTGTGCGAGGGCTTTCTCCAGTTGCGGCAAGCGGGGGCCACTCCTCATCGCGGTGTGCGGACCTCTCACTGTCGCGGCCTCTCCCGTTGTGGAGCACAGGCTGCAGACGCGCAGGCTCAGTAGTTGTGGCTCACGGGCCTAGCCGCTCCGTGGCATGTGAGATCTTCCCGGACCGGGACACGAACCCGTGTCGCCTGCATTGGCAGGCAGATTCTTAACTACTGCGCCACCAGGGAAGCCCCTGCATCCCATTTTCATTCACATCACAGCCATGTGATGTTGCCTGAGCAGAAATAATGATCACCACCATCATTCCCAGTTTTACAGATGAGGGACAGCACATTGTGTGCCTGAGATCTCACGGTTAAAGTGGCAGAACTGAGACTCGAGCCCAGGGCTTTCGGCTCCAAATCTCACGTGCTTTATGTTTTTTCTTTTAGAGATTGAGATTCATAAGTGATACATGAATACAGGTGCTGGATTCTCACTAGGCAGATGAAGCACCTGCTTAAGGCATCAGCAAAGCAGAGGCACAGACAAACTTGGGGAAAAAAATTAGGGTTTTGAGACTGAATCAAAAAAGGTATTGATGTAGTTATTATAGAAAAATTAGAATTGTGTTGGACTTTTTTACTCTTACATTGTTTATATTTTCTTATTTTAAATTAGATATGGAGGTGGAGTGCCCCATATTCTTTCTGGCATTTAGGGTTTTTGAAGTCCTGATTGGCTCTGATGAATATGTGTTCATTGTAAAACACTGAAGGAAAACATAAGTATTTAGAGCAGAGGTTCCCGACAGGCAGCCAGCTGTGGCCTATAGACTGGTTTGGCCTGTGTACTACTTTAAATTTTCAAAATTAGTTGCTACATTTTAAAATTAGGAGATTTTTACTTAAAAATAGAGAGTTCTAGCTTTTCTCAAAAAAGGAAGAAAAAAAGGCACACTCTTGCAACACTGGACTCAACGTTCCTGCAGGTTAGTATCTACGAGGACGTGAGCGGGGGCTGCCTCTTCACACAGCACAGGCCCGGCCAGTGCCATAAGCCCACCTTTCTCGCTCAGCCCCAGTTCCTTCCCTGCTGTTCCCACAGGCCTTTGTGTCTACAGCTCTTTACTCCTAATTACGCTCGTCCTGCTCCTTGGAAGTTGCCATAATTTAGCCCGTTTCTAGACACTTCTATTGTTTCCAGTTATTCACATTTTTTAAAAAAATAATCATTAATTATTTTTGGCTGCGTTGGGTCTACGTTGCTGCGCGCGGGCTTTCTCTAGTTGCGGCAAGCCGGGGCTACTCTTTTGTTGCGGTGCGCAGGCTTCTCATTGCGGTGGCTTCTCGTTGCGGAGCACGGGCTCTAGGCATGCAGGCTCAGTAGTTGTGGCGCACGGGCTTAGTTGCTCCGTGGCGTGTGGGATCTTCCCGGACCAGGGCTTGAACCCGTGTCCCCTGCATTGGCAGGCGGATTCTTAATCAGTGTGCCACCAGGAAGCCCCCAGTTATTTGCTCTTAAATAAACATAGTACCCATATCTTTGTGCACATGTACAAGTATTTCTAGAAGCCATTTACTTTTTCTCTCCCCCCAGCCCAAGGGGAAAGCCTCAGGGCTGCCCTTGGTTTTCCTGTGACTTTTCCCTCAAAGACCCCCTCCCTGACTGTCTCTCTGCTCCCCAGGGTGGCTGAGGTGCTGGAAGGCAAGGGAGCGGGGAAGAAAGGCCGCTTTCAGGGCAAGGCCACCAAGATGAGCCGTCGGGCAGAGGTGCAGGCGCTTCTCCAGGACTACGTCAGCACGCAGAGGGCAGAGGAGTGAGGGCTCGGGTGCCTCCCTGGTTGTCCGTTGACAGCCGGCCTCCTGTGACCACAGAAGGAGTCTCTTGGACAATAAAATAGTTTGACTTGAAATGATTGTGGTACCATGTATATTTACATGATGGATATGAATTTATACAGTATATTCCAGTGTGCTTATGTGATCAGTGTCTTTGTGAATAAACAGCTTTATTTTTTTTAATTTATTTTATTGAAGTATAGTTGATATATACAATGTGTTAATTTCTGCTGTACAGTAGAGTGATTCAGCTATACATATATATACATTCTTTTTCATAATTTTTCCATTATGGTTTATCACAAGATATTGAATATAGTTCCCTGTGCTGTACAGTAGGACCTTGTTGTTTATCCATTCTATATATAATAGTTTGCATCTGCTCATCCCAAACTCCCAATCCATCCCTACCTACCCCCCCCCCCACCCCTACTATGGCATCCACAAGTCTGTTCTCTATGTCTGTGAGTCTTAAACAGCTTTCTAATTCAGCTCCTGTTAGGCACACCCTATCCGTGAGTGTTATGTTGATGAACTGTAGTAATTTATCTAAACCCAGCTGCAGTCTTTCTTCATGTAGAAATGCAGCTGCCTAAGATGTGAGTCAGGCCAGAGGCTCGGCTTAGGGCTTAGACTCACATCTCCTTGTTTTCTCTTATTTTTTCCTTATTTCTTTTCCTAGTCTTGTGTTTCAGAATTAAAAGGTATCAGTGACTTTGTAAATAGGTCAAGAGGGCACAAAAATATATAGTAGAAAGATGTTCCAAGTCTGCTATTGAGGCAGGAAAAGGATGGAAAAAGATACCAGGCAAGAGTAACCCAGAGAAAGCTGGGGGCATTATTAATATGAGGTAAATGAGACTTTAAGGCTATAACACTTTAAGAATCATTATTGGCCCCGCCCCCCCAGAAAAAAAAAAAGAAAAAGGAATTCCTTGGCGGTCCAGTGGTTAGGACTCGGCGCTTTCACTGCTGTGGCCTGGGTTCAATCCCTGGTGGGGGAAGTAAGATCCCGCAAGCTGCACAGTGTGGCCAAAAAAAAAAAAAAAAAAAAGTTCTAAATTTATAGTTACCTAATAACAGCCTCAAAATACATAAAGCAGACATTGACAGATCTAAAAGGAGAAACAAATCCATAGTTGGTGGAAGATTTAAAGTCATCTTTCAGCAGCTGATAGAACAAGAGGAAGCATTATCTCAAGGTTAAGAGCATAGACTTTGGAGTTTCACAGACCTGAGTAGTCTTGGCTTCGTGCATCTATAGGTGGTAGAACTATAACGAAAAGCAAGGAATTGATTTTAAAAGTCAGGACAGCATTTATTGATACTTCTGGGGAGGGAGTGAAGCAGGACGAAGAAGGGACCCAAGGTGGGGGTGGGAGGGTGGTTTCTGGGGTGCTGGCAGTGTTTTGTTTCTTGACTTGGGTGACAGTTAAACATAGGGCTTTGCTTTATAATTATGCATTGTTGTCTACATTTATGATTTATTCCATGAGGTTAAATTTCACAATTTAAGAATACAACTTAAAAAAAATCTGGTTCTGTTGTTTACTCGGTAAAGTTATCTTGCCTTTTCAACCTTCACTTTCCTCACTGGTGACGTGGCAGTAATGGGAGTGCCTCGATCTCTGTGGTGTTGGGAAGTAACATATTCAGTTGTAAGTGCTCAAGGAAACACTGGATTCCCGGAGATGACCTAGAATGGGTATTTTTGATTACCTAATGTTCAGTTCCTCCTTACCTGCAAATCGAGGATTGGTTGTAACAGCAGGAGCAGCTGCACTTCCGCCACCTCCAGGTGAGCTGCATCCCTGGGCAGTGCCCCTGTGGATGGACGTGGGTGCAGGCACCTCCTGTGCTTTCCCAGGTTATTTTGGAGCTATGATTGAGGCCGAGGGAGGCGTCTTTTGAACCCAGCAGCTACCGGTGAATAGCTTCAGATTAGATGTCTGTCTCCTTGTTCACACAAGGACTTTATTCAGGTAAAATTCCCACATGAGGACTTTCTGCTGCGTTCCTGCTAGAGAAACTGAGGCAGGCAGGGAGCATGGCTTCATAGAATTTGGCTGGATGGAATTGAGTGGTTACCTAGTGCAGTGGCTTTCAAACTTTTGTCTTCAATTTAAAGGAAGCTTTTCTTCATGAGTCTTACATACAACAGCCCAATTTGGAAATGGATGAAAACTGTGTTGATCTGGTTGGAAAAAGGAGTGGAGGCTTGGAGTTTTGCAGGCGCTTAGGAGGGCCCTGAGGTACCCCCATGGAGACACAGGGCACCATTTGGAAACCATTGATTTAGTGTAACTACCTTATTTTTTAAAATTTTATTTTATTTATTTTTAAATAGAGGATATCATGGCCAGCTGATTCTTTTATTGATTGATTGATTGATTGATTTATGCCTGTGTTGGGTCTTCGTTTCTGTGCGAGGGCTTTCTCCAGCTGCGGCAAGCGGGGTCCACCCTTCATCGCAGTGCGCGGGCCTCTCACTATCGCGGCCTCTCTTGTTGCGGAGCACAGGCTCCAGACGCGCAGGCCCAGCAATTGTGGCCCACGGGCTTAGTTGCTCTGCGGCATGTGGGATCCTCCCAGACCAGGGCTCGAACCCGCGTCCCCTGCATCGGCAGGCAGACTCCCAACCACTGCGCCACCAGGGAAGCCCTACCTTATTTTATAGATGAGAAGGTTCAGGGAAGTTAGGTGCCAATGGGTATATAATTAGTAATAGTACCGTAGGGCAATAAGCATCCAAGGTAGTTAAAAAGATTAGCTTCACATTTAACCAGTATTTTTTCATGTGCCATTCCATTTCAAAGCATAGACCAGTCCTCCCAAACAGCCCCTGTGTTTGCCCTCACAGGGCATGTCAGCTTTGATGTTTGTGCTGGTCCTATAAATCAAACTTATGGTTGAACCCTGGGTCTCCGGATGAGGTTATGTGCTTACATGTGCATGTGATATACCTCTAGGAAGTTCAGGGTGGATACAGCTCTGGTGGGGAATCATTTTCTCCTCCTGTGTCAAGAGCCCCTAAGGAGAGAATGACGGTGTCCAGTTAGTTTTCTCCCAAAGTGAAAGAAGCTAAAACAGCTTGTCTGGTAAGACTGAAAGCCACAAAGCAGCCTACTTGGCAGGGACAGAAGTCCAGAGGCTGAGACTTCAGCTGGAGCCAGGAGGAGGATGAGTGGGAGAGCTGGGCTGCAGGCAGGTGGCCAGAAGGAAGAGAAATTTGAGTTTCTGAGGCAAAATTTAGGCATTGATGTGGCATCAGTAGGCTGCGGAGGGGGTATGAAAGGCATCAAGAGATTTTTTTAAAATGTATTTTTATTTATTTTTATATTTAAAAAAATTTTTGGCCACACCACACAGCATGCGGGATCTTAGTTCCCCGACCAGGGATCAAACCTGCGCCCCCTGCAGTGGAAGCAGGGAGTCTTAACCACTGGACTGCCACGGAAGTCCCTAAAAAACGTATTTTAAAAAAATTTTTCTCCAGCCCTGCCCCTGCCCAATTTTCCTTGCCAGAGACAACCACTAATTTCTTATATATCCTCTGGCAGTATTTTTTTCATAGATGTGTATAAATCTCCCCTCTTTTGAAACATAATGTACACTCCTCTGCATCTTGCTTTTCTCAGTTAAATAAGTATCGTGTTTTAAAACAAAACCGTAGTGTAAAAGTTATGCAGTACAAAATGGAATCGTTGATGAGAGACGGGGAAGTATTACTTGCTTCACAGAAGGGTTCCTACTTACAGAAGGACTCAGGCAGGGTTCCCTTGAACAGAGACCCAAGGGAATTCTTTTTTTTTTTTGTGGGGGGGAGTTGTTTGTTTGTTTTTTGGCCGCATGGCTTGTGGGATCTTAGTTCCCCGACCAGGGATCAAACCCGGGCCCCCTGCAGTGGAAGCGTGGAGCCCTAACCACTGGACCACCAAGGAATTCCCATGAGTTCATTTTCTTGTGTGTGTTATCTCCCTCTCTCCCTCTGTGTTTCTGTTTCATCGGGGTGTAATAAAAATAGCAGTGAACTGGGCTTCCCTGCTGACGCAGTGGTTAAGGATCCGCCTGCCAATGCAGGGGACACGAGTTCGATCCCTGGTCCAAGAAGATCCCACGTGCTGCGGAGCAACTAAGCCTGTGCACCACAACTACTGAAGCCGACGCGCCTAGAGCTCGTGCTCCGCAACAACAGAAGCCACCGCAATGCGAAGCCAACGCACCGCAACGAACAGTAGCCCCCGCTCGCCGCAACTAGAGATAGACTGCACGCAGCAATGAAGACCCAACGCAGACAAAAATGAATAAAATTTATTAAAAAAAAAAAAAAAGCAGTGGACTGGGGCTACCCTTGCTTGCCACCACTCAGGTGGGTTCTGGTCACATAGGCTTAGAATGACCATATCATTTACTATCCAAACTTGGGGACTTCTAAGAGTGAAAGGGGTGCTCCACACATCTCTCCAGAACCACAAACCAGGTTGGTCTCGGGCAAACCCAGAGTGTATGGTTTCCCTGCTGAGACTCTCCCTTACCTTCAATTTCTTGACCTGCAAGTGGGGATGTGAACACAGTGTCCTAAGAAAGAAGGAATTTTCTGAAATAACTCAATTAGGAAAATGCATCAACATTTGAGCTAATTATGTGAAAACAATAACTAGTTGTGTAAAGGAAGGGAAAATAAAGCAGCACATTTTGAACTGGTGATGTCATTCACACCTGTCAAAGAGGCCCTAATCCAATGCCCTGGGGAGAGGTACAGTTTGTATTCAAAGGATGGGGTAGATTATCTTTTGTGAGGTTCACCAGAAAATCAAGCAGAGTGAGTTTGATCATTTACTAGAGTAACAGTAAATGAGGACCAAGAGAATAATAGGTATTAATTAGCACAAAACGTGGTAGAGTTTTAGGTACACATATACACACATAGATTGCATATTCTGGAACATTGCTAGAATCCACTTTTACAGCATAGAAATAGTGAGAAAGGGCTCCCTCTTGGCTAAGAAAGTTTTATGACTTAAGTACCCATAAATTGCTGAAGACAGATGCCGTGGCTCACACCAAGGTGAGGGTCTCCTTTGTAACTATGCGTGCACATGTAGATGCTGGATCAGATCAGTATGAAAGACAAAAGACATCAGATGAAAGCTGGACACAGAGCAGGAGACAGCCTGAATTCAGGCAGGCATCGTGCCTCAATGTCCTGTAGCTCCACCCCTCCCTTTAGTCCTGAGTGGAAACAAGAGAGCCAGCCAAGTTATGCTAGAATGCCAGGTCTTTTCCTTCATAAGAACTTAAATAAACTGCAGAGCCCTGCTGAGAAAACAGACAGCTCAACATACCCTAATGAAATACTCTTGCAGAAAGCTTCTGTGTCTCCCATTCCCTTCCTGAATTGGATCCAAACTATGACTAAAGTTCCTTCGACGGAGGGCAACCAGGGCTATTTGGGAAAGAGTGATGGAAAGTTTTCTTCTTTTTCCCAGAAAGGTCTGCCCCTTCTGTGAAGACTACTGCTAGCAGAGTGCCAGACTCTCAATGTCAAGGAACAAAAGTGGGTCTTGGTGAACTGGCCGGTGTCCAGAGCAGAAGATGCGCTGATAGTGAGAGCCTTCTCTCTCTTTTGCTGAGCCCTTCCGTGAACTCCCTGCAGAAGCCACCTGCAGCCGAGGCCTCCTGTAAATATCCCTGCTCATCCTCAAACATCCTCAAAGCCAAGTGTTTCAGAATCAACCTTTTCTTCTGTGAAAATAAAAGTTCCTCTTTCTTCCGTGTCACCTAACTTGTTTTTGTTGTTATTGTTGACTTGGGTATGTAATAAACCATCACGGAATTCATTTGTTCATGTATTCAGCAGGTATTTATTGAGAGTGTAGTGTGTGTCAGACACTGTTCTAAGAACTGGGCCACACTGGTGGATAATACAGCTGTGGTCACTGTTTTCAATGGTATTTGAGGTCCTGGAGAAGAAAGGGGAGAGAGAAGCAAATAAATGTAAAATTATACATTCTGTTAAGTCAAACAGGAAAAGAACAGGGTGACATGAGAGAATAATGGGGGGAGGAGAGCAGAGGAGGATTGTGGCAGAGACAACAGAGGCCTGAGTAGAATTTAGTCGCTCCTGGGCTCCAGTATCGAGGCCATCTCAAACACAGCAGTGCGCTTAATAGGCAAACAAAACTAGTTTATTCTAAGACAACTGCTGGTTTCCCTTCCAACCAGATGGTCATCGCTGAGCCCCTTCTTTATAGAAATTCTGGACTGCGAATTGTCCTCAGCCCCAGAAGGTGACAGGGTCTTAAAAAGGCTGAAGGACTGAGTCGTATATTTTGGGCACCTTTTACTTGGCTGTTACAAGGAGGCAAAGAATAAGACAGACATGAAGCTTGTGTTGCTCTTCACCCAAATGAGCCTCTCCCACCAATTTTAGGCCATTTCTTCTGGTCCCCAGAGGCCCACCTCCCTCCCCATTAACAGAAGGTAAATCCTGTGTTATACCCCAGCAAAAAGAGGGTGACAAAAACATAGTCTGAAAAACACCTCACAAACACAAGGAAGTTACACTTGATAAAACCCTCTGCTAATTTCAGTTCCAAATAGTGAAAAGCAGACTTCAGTGCCACTGCCTAATTTTTATTTTATTATTGTTTGGTATTGCTTAATTATCGGTTGGTGTTAAACATATATAGTTCTGCCAGGCGTTGTTCTAAGCACTTTATAAATATCAACTCATTTAATTCTCCGAACAACCCCATGAGATGGATTCCATTGTCACCCCCATTTTACAGATGAGGATACTGAGGCACAGAGAGATAAGGAGATTGCCGGGGTCACACAGCTAGTAAATGGCAGGGCACAACTTTGAACCAGCAATCTGGCTCCCGAGCCCATCTGCCTAACCATCATGTTGTGTGGCCTCTGAGTAGCATAGCTAGTATATTTAAGTAGTTACGTAAGTATTCGTAATATACTTTAAAAGAGCACACAAATTATATATATATATATCTGTCATATATATATATATATATATATGACCAACATCTTTTCTTTTATAAACTAGCATCTCTCTCATGGTTAAATAAGTGATTTCAGGACGGGGGCATTTAAGGATCTTAACGCTGTCTGGTGCTTTTGGCAAGGAAAAAGGATCAAATAAGCAAGTTATAAAGAGAAGTGAAAACCTTCCATTACAATGTTGCCATGTAGCTCCTAATTTTACCTCTGTTAGGGCAGGTACATACCTTATCATGCTGAAAGCCAGAGGGCCCAGAAGAGAAGCCCCTAATTCCCTACATTTAATTCTAAGCCTGTTTGTCTCCCCTTTTCTGTTACTCTGGGCTGTATTTCTATGAAGACAATGTTCCATGTGTTTTACAAATGGTGCTTGAAAAAGTGTACTTTGCCTGTTTTGGATCCTTGGTGTGGGTTGAGTCAGGGATTTCCATTCAGCTTTGGAAAAGACTGAAAAGCTGTCTTGCTGGAAAATTTCCACTGTCCCATTTTCCTTGGCTGTATCTTTGCTGCCTGTTACCAGCAAGATTAACTCATCCTGAAGTTTTGCATGAAAACTAATTTTGAGTTTCTTTTGCTCTTGTCATTTGCTTCTTGCCCCAGACCAGAATTCTCTAGTGGTCTCAGTCCCAACACCAAGGCACTGTCCTCTGTAATTTAACAGCAGAGGGTGCTGTGAGCCTGTGGTTGCCCAGGCCTCCGCCAGAAAAAGAAGATAAAAGAGCCTCCGCTGATTCAGCCAGCCTGAAAGAGGGCTTCTCATTGTCTTGGCCCCTTGTGGCTACTGAAGATCTTGCCTGGGAGACGTGGAGTAGTGAGACGTTTCTCAAAAAGCCAGCAGGGAATGAAGAGACAAGGTGTGGCCTTCTGGAAATGATTTGTCATTTGTGTTTTTGAGTTTTAACCCTTCTCTGGTCAAATTGATGCTTGATATTTTATGCCCTTACCTTCATGAAGACCAGAGATTCTGAATAGTGCTGAATCCTAACTTAATTCAGAAAACAGCATCTGCTTTCTGGGCTCAGCCTTAGTTTGCAGCGACAAGGCTAAATGCACTAAGAAGGTCAGAATCATCAGTAAATATGGGACCTGTTTTGATGCCTCCCTCAGGAGAATGGTGAAGAAAATTGAAATCCGCCAGCACTCCAAGTACACTTGTTCCTTCTGAGGTGAAACCAAAATGAAGAGCTGAGTTGTGGGGACCAGGCACTGGGGTTCCTGCACGAAAATTGTAGCTGGTGGTGTCGGAACCTCCCAGCCCACTTCTGCAGTCACAGTAACGTCTGCCCTCAGAAGACTGAAGGCATGCAAAGGCCAGTAGAAGCTCCACCATTTGAAACATTGCTAGCCCATAATAAATAGCTTGATTTATGTAACAAACACACAAAACAGAAAACAGCATTCATTATTCCCATTTTCCAGGACCCCCTGGAAACTCCCCCTGAATTCCTCTATACTGATGCTATCAATGGCTGCAGTAAGACAACAGGGAACATTTCTTTCTTTTTTTCATCTTTTTGTAAGCTGAGACTTGAATGCTACCTCCAGGTTATCTCTCAATTTTTCTCAGTCTTCCTGAAATTCTGCATCTTTAACTCTTTTTTTTTTTTTTTCCAGCTTCTTGACTTCCTACAACGTTTTTCATGTCTTGATTATTGACAGAAAGCAATAGCAACGTTTTGTATTTCTGGCTATTTCAGTTACCTTTGCTCTAAGCAAATTTGCTTTATAAGATATATTTTTATAAAATCCTTCACACCAGGCTTTCATGGCAAGATAGGCTAAGTTCATAAAATAACCTGATGGACACACTCAATTTGCTATTTCTGACAAGTGTAGAATATATCTATCTCGGAGAGCTGGCTTCAACTGTTTCTATGTGATTTCACAACCACAGTGAGAGAAGGGGCTATGGGGATGCGGAGGGAACTTGGGCAATGTGTGAGAAAAGTTGTGGTGGCAGACTGGCCTCTGATGGCATCAGCAGTCACCCGGAATATAAACTTGTCAAGATTCAGACCTGAGCAAAGCAAAGATACTGCTAGACAGACAAGGACTCCGAAAGGTTATTGCCTGTGCTCCCTTTCCGGACAAACAAACAATATTTGATTTGATGTGTTGGATAAACTCCAGCCAAACAAGAGAAGAATTCAACAAAGAGGAAAACATAGGATATAAGAAACTGAAACTGAGAACTGCAGGGAAAGAAAAGCTGCTTTACGGGGCAACAAACATTGAAGAGCTGATTAGAAACATCTAAACAATCACAAAAGGCACACTGTTCAAGAAAGTCACGATCTGAAAATAAAGCAAACTATAGTTTTTAAATGACTCTGAGAACTGAAGAAGCAAAAGGAGCAGCATCTTCCAGACTATGAAGGCCGTGCCTCCTTTAGCTAGGTAATTCGGGGTGGGAGTGGGGAGTGGGGAGTGGGATTGACGGATGCTCTAATTTTGTGAACCATCATTTTGGATTTATAAAAGTTGCTAACCACAATTGTTTCCCCATGATGCACTTTGTTGTTTCTTTTAACTTTGACTGCCTTTTATAGAATAGTTTTATAGGATCTTTTTAGGTGATGTATTCAAATTATTTACCAATTGCTATGGCATGAGCCCTGACCAATTTCAACAAATATTTATTGAGTGCCTCCATGTGCCAGACATTACTCTAGGTGCTTGGAATACATCAGTGAACAAAACAATTCCTGCCCAAGTAGAGCTTACCTTATAGTGATGCAGACACATCAGAAACAATAAATCAGTAAGAGAAGACAAAAGAAAGGGAGCAGGAAAGAGAAGGAGGATTGGGAATGCAGAGGGTAGGAACAGGGCGAGGAAAGTAGTAGCGTGGATGGAAATTTAAAATCGGGTGGTCATGGAAGGCTTCATTGAGAAGATGAGACTCAAGCAAAGACTTGACAGAGATGAGGACATCAGGCAAGCGGGTATCTGAGGGCAGAGCGTGGGGGCAGAGGAGCAGCTGGTGCCAAGCCCTCAGGCTGGAGTGCGCCTAGTCTGCTGCAGGGACCGCAAGGAGCCACGGTGGCTGGAGTGGGGGCTGCAGTGGAAGGAGAGGAGCGAGATCAGTGTCCTTGTCCCTCCATCCCTCCACCAGCCGGGGAGGCGTGCAGCTCTTACTCTGAATGACATCTCACCCACTGAAGCATCTTAAGCACAAAGGCCAGGGTCTGACTTTCATTTTAAAATGATCACAATGGTTGTACTGATGAAAAAAGACTGTAGGAGGCATGGGAGGAAGCAGGGCGTCTGTCAGGAGGCTGATGCTGCCATCCAGGTGAGAGAAGATGGCACCTTGGATCCAGATGGGCAGTGGTGGGTTCTGGATATACTTGAAAGTTAGAGCCGTTGGGATTTCCTGACCAACTGGATGTGGGAGTGAGGGGGGGAGAGGGGTGAAGGACCACTCCTGGGCTTGGAGGATGGTGTCGATCCAGGAGGGGCTGGAGCAGGACCCTGGGAGCCCCTTGCTGGCCCTTCAATGCTGTGGCGGTGTTAGGGGAGCCCCCCGGGAGGCAGGAGGTGCCAGGACAGCAGGGGCGCTTGGGGAGTTCCGCACAGCATGTCTGTTTCCGTGCTTACCCGCTGTTGGCAGCCCTGGATGTTGTGCTTATGGCTCAGCTTTTCCTCATTCTTTTCTCTTGGAGAATGAACCTAAAAGTAGGCTTAGATCTTAAACTTATTTTAAATTAAAAAATAGGTTTTTGATTCTCCAGTCAGATATCAGCAAGGTCTTCTGATTTTTAGGGGACAGTTGACTAAGTTTAACTACCTGAAAACAAATGTTACTCATTAAGAGACATTAGTTAATTAAAAAAAAATACCGAAAGTATACTAAACAAAAAAGAAAAAAATTAGGGAAAGCCTGAAACCTTTGGACACCACAGTTTTCTTTTTTTTTAATTTTTTAATTTTATTTATTTTTTTATACAGCAGGTTCTTATTAGTTATCTATTTTATACATATTAGTTTATTTTTGTCAGTCCCAATCTCCCAATTCATCCCACCTGCCCCCCCCCGCCGCCCCGCCACTTTCCCCCCTTGGTGGACACCACAGTTTTTATCCTGACATTTTGATTGGAAGGGTGTTGTAACTCAGGAGACATTTTCTCACAAAAGTACATACTTTGGGACTTCCCTGGTGGTGCAGTTGTTAAGAATCCGCCTGCCAGTGCAGGGGACACGGGTTCGAGCCCTGGTCCAGGAAGATCCCACATGCCGCGGAGCAACTAAGCCCGTGCGCCACAACTACTGAGCCTGCGCTCTAGAGCCCTCGAGCCGCAACTACTGAGCCCTCGTGCCACAACTACTGAAGCCCGTGAGCCTAGAGTCCGTGCTCCACAACAAAGAGTAGCCCCTGCTCACTGCAACTAGAGAAAGCCTGCACGCAGCAACGAAGACCCAACACAGCCAAAAATAAATTAAAAAAAAAAAAAAAAAAAAAGAATGGCTGGCTTCAGGAGGCTGCCTCCAACAAGAATTCTGGCCCTGGCCAGTGAATGCACACGCTCATGTGCGCATGTGTGTGCATGTGTGTGCATTGGGAGGTTGTGTTTCCTGCTGTTAATGGAAAGAGGACAGGTTGATCAACTAGAACAAAGAGACCAACCCAATGGACATCACTGTCAACAAAGAGACAGCATGACGGTAGTTGCCAAGGAATATGAGGAATAAAAAGAAGAAGGAAGTACGATTATATTGTGGGTGAAGGAATAAAACTTTAAGCAGAAATATTGTAGGTAAAATAAAATAAGATAAAAGATTTTATATTAGAAAAAATGTAATTTTAATTGGAAAAATCATTGTGAACTCATGACCTTTAACAGAAATATGTTTTTCTGACTGACCATTAATATCAGCACTTCTGCCAACCCCTGACTCTCACTGAAAGGAATTGAGACTTCTTGAAGGAGGATTCTGCATCTTGGAGCAAGGAAAATTTAGGATGGGCTTAGAAAACAAGGGTTTCAGACAGGTAATGGTGGAAGGATAAGGAAGCCATGGACCAAAATGCAACAATTTTGACACCAAAAGAGAAAAAACAATTATGATTGACTGAAATGGGTAGAGTGTGTGAAAAACCTCAAGATAAAGAAGTTGATATATGATTTCTTAAAAGGATAAATATACCAAAATATGTTAACTTTAATCAATAGAGTGTCAATAAATCTGGATTTTAAAAATTAAATTAGTAGCCTCATACATTTGTTACTGTGTAATCAGGAAAGTGTGACTACAAGAAATTAATGTGAGACAGATAGTTCTGGAAAAAGGTAGAAATTGTACCAAGAACAGGAAAGACTGATCAAGACTAGTGGTCACACATAATAAACAGAAAGTATATGTGTGGGGGTCTCACAGTGGAGCAACTCCAAAGTTTTCCAAGATGAAGAATTACCCGAATATTCTAAAGGGGAGAGGGGACACTTCCAGAGCTCACTGTTAATCATAATGAGATATGACAAAGCACACATACATTTTAAATATAATTACAACAGACCCGGTCAGTACTGCATATCATCCAAATGATGAGACAGTGGGATTTGGCTAAGCAAGATTGTAGAATGCACTATTTTGGTGAGAGACACCAGGTTCCAAGGGATGAATTAGTACAATCTATTGATGTAGCAAGTCAAGTTTAAGTAGAAAACGGGATCTTGGGTTGGAAAGTACGACCAGATCCATATCCTGATCCAGAAGGTTTAGAATGTGGAAACCTAATCTTGGCTGGTCAGAGATAGTATTTTTTTTTTTCTCTTGGTTCTGAAGATTACTGTAACCCTACGAAGACATAGGGAAAAAAAATTGCTGTGAGCGTACGAGAGTGCCAAATAATCCTAGAAAGGGAACCCAAGAAAGTAAGAATAATATATACAGCGATGATGAAGGTGAACATTGACACCCACAGTGTTATGACTTATGTAACCACTTAAGTGTAACTGCCTAATAATGAGTTCTGCTATCTCTGTGGCGTTCTGTGGATGTTTTCTCTGCTTTTATGATATTCAAAGCATCATAAAGGGGACAGGGAACTGGAGTGTCACAGGGGCTGAGGCAATGTGGTGACTGCTGTTAAGACACTAAGAGGTCTGTGACCTTCAATGAAAAGATAAAGTCCCACCCTGAAAGCCCTGGGGTTGAAGCAGGATTCAGTTCACACTTTCTGCCTCACCCTAGAACCTTTGGGAGTCAATCTATCTTGAAAAATAAAGGCAAGTCTTAGTCATGACTTTCTCATCATCAGCTGCTTCAAGAGTTTGTTCCCCGCCTACTGGGGAGTAAACCTCTCCTGGGAACCCAGAGGCCAAAGTTTCTCCATAGCCTACCCTGGCCTTTGGGTTTTCAACCTCTTTCTAATTTTCCGTTGGGAGCCTAAGAATGTCTTTTTATTGAGTCATTTGTGGAACTCGAAGCTACTCGAATTTATAATTTGTTAGCTGGTTTTTCCAACTATTTTCCAGCAAATAGCTGTCTATTTTTCATGTATCAGTCAACAGAGACTTTCGGAGGCCACCTCTGTGTTAGGCCCTGAGGCATGGTGGTGATCAGAGCAGGCACGAGCTGCCCTCACGGGGCTTGTAAGGGTCTAGTGGGGAAGACAGACGTGGCTCAATAAATCACACACCTGACACTTGCTAGAGAGGAAGGGTAAAGGGGGAGCTATGCATGGGCTTATCAGGGGCTCTTGATCTAGCCTGGGGGTGTGGGGTGGTTTCCTTGAGAAACTGATATGGAATGGGAAGGAATTTTCTTGTGAAGTGGGGGAAGAGTGTTCTGAGAAGAGGGCTGTGCAAAAGCCCCGAGGAACCAGGCTGTAGTACACAGACCAAGGCGAAGGTGGCGAGACACCACCCAAGGTGCAGATCAAGCTGACTCCTGGAGGCCATATAAAGATTTTTTTCTTTTTTTGTGGTAAGAGCTTTATTGAGATCATTCACATACCATAGAATTTATTTATTTAACTTGTACAGTTCATTGGTTTTTAGTAGATCCACAAAGTTAAATAATCACTACAACCAATTTTAAAACATTTTCATCACCCTCCCACCACCCCCAAGGAAACTTTATACCCTTTGGCAGTAATCCCCATTCTCCCCATTTGGGTTCTGGACCCAGTTTCAATGTGTGTATGTGGGTGTTTCCCCAAACATCCAACAAGCAATTATGGGGACACAGCCTGGGTGTCCTACAATTCAACTCAATTCTGACACCGTCTACCTGGACATTGAGGTTAAGGGCTCAGTTCTCCAAGACTGCCCTCCCCTCCAACCCTCCATTCAGAGGCCAGTCTTTTTTTTTTTTTTTTTTGGCGGCGCATCATGCGGGATCTTCCCTGACCAGGGCTCGAACCCCTGTCCCCTGCACTGGTGAGCAGATTCTTAACCACTGCACCACCAGGGAAGTCCCCAGAGGGTAGTCTTAAGCCCGGGTTGTCACCTGTGCCTCTGACCCACTGACTATAGATCAGAGGTTCCATCGACCCCCTCCTTGGGTTCGACTAACTTGCTAAGTGGCTCAGAGAACTCAGAGAAACATTTTACTTAACTAAATTACCGATTTATTATAAGAGGATATAAACTGAGAAACAGCCAGACAGAAGAGATGCCTAGGGCAATGTATGGGGAAAAGTCATGGAGCTTCCATGCTCTCTCCACACACCCCACTCTCCCCAAATCTCTTTGTGTTCGCCAACCCGGAAGCTCTCCAAACCCCACCCTTCTGGGTTTTTAGGGAGGCTTCATTACATAGGCATGACGGATTACATAATTGGCCATTGGCAGTTGATTCAACCTCCAGTCCCTAGCCCCTCCCCGGAGGTCAGGAGGGTGCGACTGAAAGTTCCAACCTTCTCGTCACGTGGTTGGTTCCCTAGCAACCAGCCCCCATCCTTAGGTGCTTTCCAAATGTCACCTCATTAACATAAACTCGGGTGTGGTTGAAAGAGATTTGTTATGAATATCAAGACACCTTTATTGCTCTTATCACTTAGAAACTCCAAGGGTTTCAGGAACTCTGTGCCAAAAACCAGGGACTAACACCACGTATATTTTTTATTACATCATATACTAGGCTGGTATGTTTTGAGTTTGAGGCACTGTAAGAAATACAGGTTAAATGGGTAGTTGAATGAACAGCTCTAGAAAGCAGTGGAGACTGGTCTGGAAGGAGATAATTTGACAGTCACTGGGAGACAGGCAGAGGCCCTGCAGGAAACAGATGTATGCTCCAACTGCTTGCTTTGAGGAGAGTTTAAGAAAGGGGCTGTTGTAGGGTTGAAGGAAATCAATTAAAAAAGAGAGCAGGGACGTTCCTGGTGGTGCAGTGGTTAAGAATCCTCCTGCCAATGCAGGGGACACGGGTTCGAGCCCTGGTCCGGGTAGATCCCACATGTCGCGGAGCAACTAAGCTTGTGCGTCACAACTACTGGGCCCGTGTGCCTAGAGCCACCGCAATGAGAAGCCCGAGAACCACATCGAAGAGTAGCTCCCACTCGCTGCAATGAAGACCCAATGCAGCCAAAAATAAACAAATAAAAAAAAATTTTAATGTGGCATGTTTTTTTTGTTTTTTGTTTTTTTTTTTAATTTTTTTTTTTTTTATAGCTACTTTATTTATTTATTTATTTATTTTTGGCTGTGTTGGGTCTTCGGTTCGTGCGAGGGCTTTCTCTAGTTACGGCAAGTGGGGGCCACTCTTCATCGCGGTGCGGGGACCGCTCTTCATCGCGGTGCGCGGGCCTTTCACTATCGCGGCCCCTCCCGTTGCGGGGCACAGGCTCCAGACGCGCAGGCTCAGTAGTTGTGGCTCACGGGCCCAGCTGCTCCGTGGCATGTGGGATCTTCCCAGACCAGGGCTCGAACCCGTGTCCCCTGCATTAGCAGGCAGATTCTCAACCACTGCGCCACCAGGGAAGCCCTAATGTGGCATGTTTTAAAAAAAAAGTACATAACTGGAGGGATTATATTTGCAGAACAGAAAGTAAATATTTAAAAAAAAAAAAGAGAGAATGTCCTTATTCTTAGGAGCTATGTGAAGTACTTAGAAGTGAAGGAGTCCTGATGTCTGAAAATTACTCTTAAATGAATGACCAAAAAATAAGAATATGTATATATATCTAGTGAGAGAGAGTGATAAGGCAAGTAAGACAAAATGTGACTAGTTGGTGATTTAGACACAGGGCGTATAAAAGTTCATTGCACTTTATTTATTTTTTTTTTTTTAAGGATTTTCTTATTTATTTATTTATTTATTTATTTATTTTTGGCTGTGTTGGGTCTTCGGTTCGTGCGAGGGCTTTCTCCAGTTGCGGCAAGCGGGGGCCACTCTTCATCGCGGTGCGGGGACCGCTCTTCATCGCGGTGCGCGGGCCTTTCTCTATCGCGGCCCCTCCCGTCGCGGGGCACAGGCTCCAGACGCGCAGGCTCAGCAATTGTGGCTCACGGGCCCAGCTGCTCCGTGGCATGTGGGATCTTCCCAGACCAGGGCTCGAACCCGTGTCCCCTGCATTAGCAGGCAGACTCTCAACCACTGCGCCACCAGGGAAGCCCTGCACTTTATTTTTTATTTTAAAAAATTTTCAAAATAAAAAGTAGGGAAAAAACTAACACCTTAGTATAGAACAACTGAGAAAAAATAGAAACACGGAAAGAAGAAAATACCCATGATTCCACCACCTAAAGATAGTCAATGTTGACATTTTGGTGTATTTCCTTTCATTTTTCTTAGGCACTTAAAAACTGTATTTGATGTTAGTATATATACACACAGACCCACTGATAGTTTAAATTTAAATAAGACATGTTTGAATAACACATTGTTTCAACTTAGATGAGTAGAAGGGAACAGAAATAATTCTAAATATTCAGAAGTTTTTAAAAGAACCTAAAATTGGGGACTTCCCTGGTGGTCCACAGGTTGAGACTCCGCACTCCCAATGCAGGGGGCCTGGGTTCGATCCCTGGTCAGGGAACTAGATCCTGCATGCAGCAGCTAAGATCCCACATGCCCCAACTAAAGATCCTGCACGCCACAGCAAAGACCTTGCACGTGGCAACTAAGATCCAACACAGCCAAGTAAATAAAGTAAATAAATAAATACTAAAAAAAAAAAAAGGAACCTAAAAAATTCGATATTCTAGTGCATCATTTAACCATGTATGAGCCATTTTTCTATTGCAGTACCTCAGGCAGTATGGTACGGTGGTCAGAGCCCAGGCATGGTGGTCAATTGCCTGGGTTTGAATCTGGCTCAGACTAGCTCTGTGACCTTGAGGAAGTTTCTTAGCTTTCTGATTCTGCTTCCTCCTCTGTAAAGTGGTGATAATAATTCGCGTTGGGAGGATGAAGCAAGTTATATGTGCAAAGTCTTTAGAAAAGTGACAGGCATCTCACCATCACCACCATCATCACCACCATCATCACCATCACCATTATGATCATCACCACCACCATCATCATCATCACCACCACCATCACTATCACCACCATCATCATCATCATCATCACTATTATTAGCTCAAGGAACCAGGTGGTAAGGATGACTCAGTAAGTTATTTTTTGTTTTGTTTTGGTTTTGATTCTTAAACCAAAGAGACCAAGGTCCTCAAGAATTCACAATCCTTAGAAGTCACCTACAGATAGTGATTAATCTGAATCTCAAAGGCACAGAATCAGCTTATTTCTCTCTCTGCTGGTGCCATCACCCCAAAGGCAGCAAAGACAAGAGAGCAAGTCCTTCCTTTTTTTTTATTTTTGGCCGCAACCAAGGATCGAACCCATGCCCCTCGCAGTGGAAGAGTGGAGTCCTAAACACTGGACCACCAGGGAATTCCCTTTTTTTTTTTTTTTTAAATTTTTTACCTCCTTTCTTTTTATTTTCCACCTCTCTCCTTATCCTCCTTACCAAGTCTTTCTGATCGCTTGTCACTTGCCAGCTTTAAATTCTCCTCAAAACTATCTCAGCCTCAGATATCGTCAGCTGACATTACTTCCCAGAACCTTGGTGTCATTTTCTATTCTGCCTGGAATACAGCTGCTTCATTCCAGCACTTGTGGGGTAGCATTCTATCAAGTTAGCCTAAAAGAGCTCGTCTCTGGCTACACAAAGAGTGCTTCCATCCTTATTTTTGTTTTGTTTTGAAATTTTTTAACTGCCCTCCCCTACTGAAGATCATGGAAGAATAAGAGAAGATAAAAGTCAATCTTACTGTATAGCGTGGGAAACCTGGTTAGACATTTGAAATGCCCAAATATACCACAATCTGACTAGAGAATATTCTGGCAGTGGGTAACAACAGCTATGAAACTTTTCAAACCTTTGACCCAGTATTACCAGTTTTGGGAATATACCCCAAAGAAATAAACTAAAAGGGAAAAAATGTAACTCGTGCAAAGATGTTTGTGTGCTGCTATTTTTAAGAGTGAAGAATTGGAAATAATCCAAATGCCAAATAAGGGAATGGCTTGGCAAATTATGGTATAGGGACATAAGGAGAGAGACACCAGGGAACGATTTTCAAGGACAGGAGTATAGCCTCTGCTGGCTCTAGGGAATGTGTAGATTAAATTATTTTAAGTGACAAAGAACAACAAATGAAAAGTTTGCAACTGTGTAAAATGTGTGTTGTGCAGAAAAGTTTGGAAGTGAATTTTGAGGAAAGGAAAATGTAGTTCAGAGTTGAGTGTGATACCTCTGCTGTAAAGCTGCATGTGAATTACTGGAAAGTTGTGAACTGCCATAAAGTTGCAAACATCTATTGCAGTACCTTCTGGGGTCTGACCCTTTTGACAGCTATAAGAGCACAGCAGGTAGATAATCGTAATATAAATCAACCAGTGGGCTTTGTTTTGCCCCTGCAGTAGAAACACAAGAGGCAACATCTTCATAGTTCTGTGCCAAGGCCTGGGAAAATATGAACTCTGGCATCAGAAGTCTTTGCTCTAGAATCTAGAGACACCAAGAGCTGCAGAAAAGACATGCTGGGTATTAAAACCTGTTTGGAATCAGACCCCTGGCAGATCAATACTCAGATCTTGCTGAGGGCTCACCAATAACCAGGCAAGTGGCGGGGACTTATTTTTTTAACAGGGAGAGAGGAGAAAATTAGATTTCAGAGGCCAGAATGTATGAGACATGCCAAAGAAACATTTACCAAAAAGTAACACAGACTCTTCAATTACTATTTACAGACTCAGGCCTACAGTAGACTCCCACTTCTTTTTTTAAAAACTAGGAATGCAAGAGTTCAGAATAGGAAACTGGACAGTCATAGCAAGAAACTAAGAGGACATTAAATCAAGGCGCTGTAAACAACAGGAAGGCGATGGATAGATGTTTGTGGCAAGTTCAGGGGCGTATAGAGTATTTTTTTAATAATATATCTTGGGTATGAGTTAATTTTTAACAACTAGAAAACAAGGAAACACGTTCACTGGAATGAATTGTTATTAGTTAAAGTTTACACATCATTTTTAAAAATTTTTTATTTTATTTATTTATTTATTTTTGGCTGTGTTGGTTCTTCATTGCTGTGTGTGGGCTTTCTCTAGTTGTGGCGAGTGGGGGCTACTCTTCATTGCGGTGCGCAGGCTTCTCATTGCAGTGGCTTCTCTTGTTGTGGAGCAGGGGCTGTAGGCGCAAGGGCTCAGTAGTTGTGGCTTGCAGGCTCTAGATTGCAGGCTCAGTAGTTGTGGCACACGGGCTTAGTTGCTCTGTGGCATGTGGGATCTTCCTGGACCAGGGCTCGAACCTGTGTCCCCTGCATTGGCAGGCAGATTCTTAACCACTGCACCACCAGGGAAGCCCTACACATCATTTAAAGTCATTTTTTCTAGTGAAGTTTTACCTTATCATCATCCGAAGGCTATTTGGCCTGGGGTGGATTTTTTTCTTTCTCAGCCTTAACTTGGGCAGTAAGACACAATCAAATTTGGATTTTTTTTTTCCATCAGCCACTAACAGAAATTAAAACAGGAGTTTGTACGAACACTATTGGACACTGAATTTTGTAGCGATGAGACATCAAAGTATCCCATCTCTTCTACCTTCTCCAAAGAAGCCAAGTCCAAGATCAGCAGAGTTAAGCGCCCGTGTTATGCAGTGTGTCTTAACCAAGTTCTTTGTTCATCTAAGAATGTGTTTTGTTTTACTCATTCCTCTCCCTGGTGATTTAACAACAATGTTAAGTACATCCAGAGCCTTTGGGGCCGGGGTGGGGTTTGTCTCCCAAACTCTTGCAATTGGTGGCTCCCTGCCAAGACACCACCCCTCTTTCTGGCTGAAACTCTCAACCCGTCTACACATTTTATCCTGTGTTTAATGATGCCCATATCTATGGATACCTAGGAAGACATTCAACTTCAGGGTGTCTACAGAAGTCCTGGAGTCAAGAGTAGTTTTACTTATAGGAACCCAGTTGCAACGACTCCTGTTACTTTCACAAGTTGACCTCGCTGGAGGGAAAGGTTTTAGAGTTTAGAGTGATAAATCTCCCACCTCGAACAGAAATGAAAGAGGGGCTGCCTGGCACACCAGAATGACCCCTTGGCACAGAGGTACTCTGACGCTGAGTTGAAAAACATTCACTGGAGGAAAGTTCTTTCAAGTAAACTGTGATTGAGCCGCTTCTTCTCTGGTTTGTCATAGTGTTTCTCAATCCTGGCGTTATTAACATTTGGGGCGGAATAATTCTTTGTTGGGTGGGGGGAGAGGGGAGCTGTGCATTGTAGGATGTTTACAGCCTGTGTGGCTTCTACGTAGTAGATGCCAGTAGCACCCCCTCCAGTTATGACAACCAAAAACGTCTCCAGGTATCGTCAAATGTCACCTGGGAGGCAAAATCACATCCAGTGGAGAACTATTGGTTGATTAGATATTTTGTGCGGACATGATGGTATTTGGGCAATAGTGTGAGATTCTCCCCCATCTCTGAAAAGAATGGAACATTCCAACTTCATCTACTCTGCCCTTGGCTTCCCAGCTGGCTCAGCCCAAAATAAAACTTGTTTTCATTCTTGACTCTTCCTCTCATCAAGCTCTTCTCCAACACTTTTTTTAAAAAGTTAATCTGTTTATTTATTGGCTGTGTTGGGTCTTCGTTGCTCCACGCAGTCTTTCTCTAGTTGCCGAGAGCGGGGGCCACTCTTCCCGGCGGTGCGCGGGCTTCTCTTGTTGCGGAGCACGGGCTCTAGGCTTGCAGGCTCAGTAGTTGTGGCCTGTGGGCTCTAGAGCACAGGCTCAGTAGTTGTGGCACACGGGCTTCACTGCTCCGCAGCAATGTGGGATCCTCCTGGACCACGGCTCAAACCCGTGTCCCCTTCATTGACAGGCGGATTCTTAACCACTGCGCCACCAGCGAAGTCCCTCCAACGCTTTCTTATTCTTCCTCAAATCCATTTCCCCCAGTTAATCTTCCTCAAGGATTGAGTATTATAGGCATTCCTCCCCCCAAAAACCTGTAACTACTTGGAAACCTTGAGCTCTTTCAGGTGAGAGAGCCCAAAGTGAGCAGAATCCTCCCCAGGTCTTTTGTTTTTCTTAAAATGGATTGAGTTCAGCAACCCCCTGCAACTTGAGGAATTAACTCACCAGTCTGACAGTTATTATGTTTGGGGTCACTTGTCCTTTGGAATTTCTTAGAAGCATATCACGCAGCTGTGTGGAGCTTTGTAGGTAGGAAACGAGAAAGGGCAGAGTTCTGGAGATAACTCTTTGGCGGCCACTGTAAGTAGGGAGGCTGCTGACGAAGCTTGGGGAGGCAGATAAAAGCCTGGAGCTGCAGCGTCAGCCTTTGCTGAATCAGCGCTGATACCTGTCAAGAGCCTCACCTAAGGCTCCCCAGAGCAAGGCAGCCCTTTGGAGGCTCTAATGCAGTGGCCATAGTGGTTTCACAGCAGTCTATAGGGAGACGCGATGCCATTGTCATTTCATTGCAGTCATCGTGTGGGACAAAATGGACTGGTAAGGAGGGCATTGGTAGTCTAAAGACATTGAGGCGGGCTGGGACCTGAGACCCTTTGCTGCAGTGCTACAATGCTTGCACCTGGACAAACGTCTCTTTGAGCAACAAAATACAAGGAAACTGTAAGGGACTAAAAAAGCTGCGTGCATGTTGCAGTTGGGGCAAATTCTGGACAACAAGATATAAAAGATACAAAAAGTCCAAGAAAACCCAACTGCCACTTCTGAAGAGCGGGGAGCAAAAACAGGGTGTCAGGGGCAAAAGCAGGGTACTGGGCATGACCCCTGTACTCAATACCACCAAAGGGGTGGGCAAACACCTAAGCTGCCCCTCTGGCCCGACCCCTGGAAACATCCCTACCCCTCATCCCATATAAGGAACCAGCTCTCCCCTCCTCCGGGAGTGAGCAAGGGAAACTGTTACTTGTTTTCACTCCCCTCTGCTGCAGCTGGGGCCCCAGTAAAGCCTTGCCTGAATTTCTTGTCTCGCCTCTAGTCAATTTCTATTGCTTGGGGAAGGCCAAGAACATGGTCGGTAACAACATGATCAAAATAAACAAAAATAATTTATGCCACTTGGACTTCTAAGTTAGTGAAGCCAAATCACACTTGTACAAAAGCTCACTTAAGTTCATTACTAGGGTGGATCAAGTAGGGATCAGTGGCAGGGTTGCCTGTGGGGTGGGGTTGAAGGAGGAGATTAGAGAGAAAGACAGAGGAGCAAAGATGGAATTTTGGTGGCAGTCCTCGGCTAAAGAGTCCAAAATGGTTCACCATGGAGGAGAAGGAATTAGATTTTCATTCTTTTTGCTCTGGAGAGAAGAACTGCAGCTTTTGAAGACTGGAATCCCCAATTCTGTGATGGCACGGAATGAGAGAAGTCTGGCCAGCCTTCAGATGTTGAAGTGCAGTTGAGCTGATCGGAAGGCAATGAGCATGGAATGTGAAGATCAAAAGAAGAAAGCCAGAAGACAGCAGAAAAGAAAACATTGAAAATTTGCTGACTGGAAAAATACTCTCATGCTAAAAAAACCCCAAACCCCATAAAAACATCAAGTCGTTTCATGTTGTTGTCGTTACACTCCTGCCCTGGAAAGATTTACGAAAGCAAAGGAAGAGAGAAGCACATAACATAATTAGGAACAGGCTACCTAGAACACAGTTATTCTAGCTGTGGCTTAATTTGGTTAACAGACTCTGGTCCTGGTTCAAATAAGCTGGCTCTGCTATTCACTTATGTCTTTCACTTCTGTGTCAACAGCTGCCTGTTGACCCCGCTGCCCAGGTAAATGCCAGAGTCAGGCAAAGGGGAGATAGTTCTCTGCTAAGAATCAGGAGACCTGAGGACAGGTTACTCATGTGACTTAAAAGAGCTATTTTACCTCTCTAGGTCTTCATTTTTGTATCTATGAAATGAAAAAAAATTTTTTTGAATAGAATTAATAGTGAACAACTTAAAAAAAAAAAGGGCCAATTCAGGAAAAAGAAAAAATATTAAAAGCTTTATTCTTTTTATTAAGAAGCCAGCAACCCAGAGGCAGCTTTTTTATCTTTCACTCTGAAATTAGATTTTGGACTTTGGGTTGCCCATCATTGGACTAGACTATTGCTAGTTTCTCTTCCAGATAAATTAGGTTCTTGGTTCCCTAATGGAAGTAACTTTTATTGACTGCTACTCATACTGTTTCTAGTCAGTTCTTTCCTTAACAACATCATCAGAAGGCTCTTTGGCCAGAGTGTTTTCTATTCTCAAGAGGCTCTTGAAAAACTCTTGGATACAAATTATATTCTGCTATTTGATTTACACATATAGGCCTTAAAGGCATCTGTCTTAGTTTGGCAATTACTACAGAGTGAAATCAATAAACATTAACAATTTAGCAGCTAACGTAATGATTTTCAGAAAACAACTCAGCAAAGTTTGACAAGTTACAAACAACTAGTCAATTGATAAGGACTGGAACTTCAACTATCCAGGTGTGTCTTCAAATGAAATGCTCTTGGAGCAATAAGGCCATTGCCAACGAAAGAAGGAGGCTCCCACTGATATTTCTTCATGTAAATCTAATCGCCTGATCAATCTTGCTTTGAAACTCTTCCAAAGCAAAGAATTAGACAAAATTTTGATATAGGGTATGATCCTAGGAAACCAAAAGAGATGGCAAAACCAAAAACACTGTAAAACTTTTCCTTCCTAACCCCTTGGGAAAACAGTTTGGTAGTTCCTTAAAAGTTTCTAGTAACTTTTTCTAGTTTCTGCTAGTTTCTTAAACATAGAGTTACCATTTGACCCCGCAGTTCCACAACTAGGGATATACTGAAGAGAAATGAAATCATGCATCTACATGAAAACTTGTACGCAAGTGTTCCTAGCAGTATTGTTCATAATAGCCCCAATGTGGGAACAATCCAAATATCCATCAACTAATGAATGGATAAACAAAATTTATCCGTACAAAGAAATATTGTTTGGCCATAAGAAGAAATGAAGTACTAATACATGTTACAACATACATGAACCTTGAAAACATCATAAGTGAAAGAAGCCAGACCCAAAAGGTTACATGTCGTGTGATTCCATTCATATGAAATGTCTAGAATAGGCAGATCTATGAGTCAGAAAATAGATTAGTGGTGGCCGAGGGCTGGGTGGGTTGGGGTGAAATGGAGGTGACTTCTAATGAGTGTGGGGTTTCTTTACGGAGTGAGAAAGAATGTTCTAAAATCGATTTGTGGTAATGGTTGTACAGTTCTCTGAATATGCTAAAAACCATTGAACTGTTCACTTTATTATTTTTTTTAAGATTTTTTTTTGATGTGGACCATTTTTTTAAAGTCATTATTGAATTTGTTACAATATTGCTCCTGTTTTATGTTTTGGTTCTTTGGCCTCGAGGCATGTGGGATCTTAGCTCCCCAACCAGGGATCAAACCTGCACCCCACCCCCGGAATTGGAAGGCAAAATCTTAACCACTGTACCACCAGGGAAGTCCCTGGACTGTTCACTTTAAATAAGTGAATTGTACAGTATGTGAATTATATCTCAATAAAATTGTTATAAATTTTTTAAGCTATTATAAGTTTTGTTAAAAAAAGCAAAAACAAAAATTTTATGCCCTTGGTTTCTCTGCAGTGAAGCAGCATTGGCCCAGGCAGCAGACGGTGCATTTCCTTTTATTTTTTTAAAAATAAATTTATTTATTTATTTATTTACTTTTGGCTGCGTTGGGTCTTCGTTGCTGCGTGGGGCTTTCTATAGTTGCGGGGAGCAGGGGCTACTCTTCATTGCGGTGCACGGACTTCTCATTACAGTGGCTTCCCTTGTTGCAGAGCACGGGCTCTAGGCGAATGGGCTTCAGTAGTTGTGGCCCGTGGGCTCTAGAGCACAGGCTCAGTAGTTGTGGCACATGGGCTTAGTTGCTCCACGGTATGTGGGATCTTCTTGGACCAGGGCTCGAACCTGTGTCTCCTGCATTGGCAGGCAGATTCTTAACCACTGCGCCACCAGGGAAGTCCCAGAAGTTGCATTTTCTTAATGGGTCTGTTTTCCTAGGGCAATAATACAGTTGTATAGTGTGTGTGTGTGTGTGTGTGTGTGTGTGTGTGTGTGTGTGTCATCCTCAAACCTATTTCCCTAAAACGGATAGACTGCTAGACCAATCTATCAAATTGTGCTATAATATAACATGGACCTTGGTTTAAAACGGTCATTGGTCACTTAAACTTACTTCCATCCTGAGGATTCACAAGTCATTTCTAAAGCAAACATACATCTGTAACTTGGGGAAAAGATCTGTGTTCAAAATGTGCTAATACATTGGCTATATTACAAATTGATCATGGCCTGACACTCTGCTCGGCTTTACCCATCACAACTTCTTAGCCCTTAGGGCTGTCCATTTCTAGACTTTGCCTGTCCCAGTGAAAGGTAGCAGTCCTGTATTTGTGGAGTCTCTGATCTAAATAATCTTCCACGGTGTCTCTTTACTTTCTACTCCTGTATATGGCTTTATACCAAAAGTTCTTTGTGGTAATTCTACCTTCTTGTGCTATCTCGATTGTAGAAGTAAGTTACTTACTGTCTGACCCAGACAGGCTGAGCATGGCTTTTAAGCTCTTTCTTGAAAGAAAGAAAAGAAATAGCTAAGGTTGTTTTAGACACTGCTGTTAATCTAACATGGTCATGCCTGTTCCAATAGTTAGTTTATGAAATTAACTTTGAAATACGGTATCTTCATACTTAGAAACAAATACTAGCTCGCTGGGAGGATCACTCTGTGTGTGTTTTTTTTTTAATTGGAGTATAATTGCTTTACAGTGTTGTGTTAGTTTCTGCTGTAGGATGAAGTGAATCCCCTCTTGGACCTCCCTCCCTCCCCTGCCCCCTTCCCACACCTCTAGGTCATCACAGAGCACCGAGCTGAGCTCCCTGTGCTATACAGCAGGTTCCCACTAGCTATCTATTTTACACATGGTAGTGTATTTATGTCAAACCTAATCTCCCAATTCATCCCACCCTCCCCTTCCCCACTGTGTCCACACGTCCATTCTCTACATCTGTGTTTCTATTCCTGCCCTGCAAATAGTTTCATCTATACCATTTTTCTAGATTCCACATATATGCATTAACACACATTATTTGGGGACTTCCCTGGTGGCACAGTGGTTAAGAATCTGCCTGCCAATGCAGGGAACACAGGTTCGATCCCTGGTCCGGGAAGATCCCACATGCCGTGGAGCAACGAAGCCCGCGTGCCACAACTACTGAGCCTGCACTCTAGAGCCCAAGAGCCACAACTACCGAGCACATGTGCCGCAACCACTGAAGCCCGCATGCCTAGATCCTGCGCTCCACAACAAGAGAAACCACCGCAATGAGAAGCACGTGCACCACAACAAAGAGTAGCCCCTGCTTGCTGCAACTAGAGAAAGCCCGCGCACGGCAAGAAGACCCAACACAGCCAAAAATTGGAAAAACAACAACAATGGTATTTGTCCTTTGGCCACAAGAAATCAAAATCTCTGTGGTCTGAATGAAGAGTTGTATCTGGTATTGGAAGGATGGTTTGATGCAGCCATTAGTCTTACTGGCATCTGTGGGGTAGAGGATAGAGGATGAACTTGGAGTCAGACTGCCTAGCTCTTAAACTGGTTCCTTCATTCTGGGCAAGATACCTAATCCTTCCGTGCCTATTCATATGTAATGTGAACATAAATTCTAACACCCACCTCACAGAAACCTTGGGAGAATTAATGGAGTTCACTGTATAAATAAATAAAATACTTAGAACAGAGCCTGGTATATATTAAGCACAAATTTCATCTTTTATTATGTGTCTTTATTAACCTCACCAACTGCTTGGGGGCAGGGACATTATTTACTTTCTGCCAGAATCCTATTGCAAGGAACCTGGACTTGGTCCCTGAGGGCAAATAAATCATCCAGGATGGAGGCCATGCCCAAGCAGTGGGGTTCAATTCAGACAGAACAAGACCATTTCCCTTCATTCTTGGTGAGACCATTAGTGTCTCGGAGGGGCCTGGTACCACCCCGGAAGAAATAAAATTCCGTAGGAGGACTCAACTTTCCCTAAAGATTCACATCCCAAAGTTCTGAAGCGAATGATCAGACTCACTCTCAGTAGATCCAGAGATATGCCGATGAGTCAAGGATTCTGGAGGTGGGACCCTGCACCCAGGATGAAATAAATCCTGCAGAAATACTTTCAGTAGCTCCCTTGAGCAGCCCTCGGTGCTATCACTTGCCCTGTTCAGATTTTCTTTAACTATAACCCAAAACCTTGCTGACACTGGGTTACTGGATTCCACAGTCTGCTCAGTTTTTTTTTTGGCCAGGACCAGGGATTGAACCTGTGCCCCTTGAAGTGCAAGTGCAGAGTCCTAACCACTGGACCTCCAGGGAATTCCCTGCTCAGTCTTGTTCTGCTGCTATGACTTACATTCCCTGATTGCTTAGTTTGGTAATGATCTTGCCTGTCTGCCCTCAAGTTGCAGTTTTGTAACAGGAGAGAGCCAATCCTGACTCCATGTTGGATCTGTTTCTTTTATTTTAACCTTTGTTTCCGGTTGCTTTTGTTCATTAAAAGGTTACTGTCTATGCACAGTGGCCTGCCTTAGGGAACCGTGTCCCCTCTGCTTGAATGTTAAACCAAAGTGCCTTTGTTCAGGGAAACATCCTGATCCTGTCCACCTGTGGATGGCAGCAAGAAAGAAGAAATTAACATGTCCCCTCCCCAAGGCTGGCCATTCCAAGGGACATTCGCAAACCTTATGGCCTTTTTACTTTACTTCCTCATCTCCTCCTCCTCTGTTCTATAAAAGAAACTGGCATCCAAACCCTGATAAGATGGTTTTTTTGGAGACATTAGTCTGCCATCTTCTCTGTCTGCCAGCTTTCCAAATAAACTTGTATTCCTTGCCTCAGCACCTCGTCTCCCGATTTATTGGTCTGTCGTGCAGCAAGCAGAGAGAGCTTGGACTCGGTAACAGTTTGATTTCATAGAGCAACTCATGCTGCACTGTGGTCTGGTAAATATTGTTCAGCCTTGGCCAACTAGAATACGATATTGTGACTATGTTGATATGCTCGACTCTACCTGTGCCCCTGTAGACACTTTATAAGTCTCCGCAGCCCTACTGGGACTCCTGGGCAACCAAAGACAAAACACCTTCCTTTTGCAAAAAGAAAACATAAGTATATAGAAACCAAATTATCTGTTTAGGGAAATAGAGAAAGAGCTAGAAATTTAGCTAAGCCAGAATTAGAACCTTCAGAACACATTGCCTCTAAAATATAGTAATCAACAAGACTTCATTCTTAAGTAAAATGTTTTAATAAAATACTGCACGTATATATTTCTCTTTGCAAAGATGTTATGACCAGGATGGTTGGTGTGAACGATACTATATGGTAAGCTATATAATTAGTAGAAAAAACAAGGACTTTCAAATAAATAGGTTGCAACATTTTTTTTAAAGGACATATTCTGCAAATCAGTTGAGACTAGAGAATAGGCAAAGAGGAGGAGTTGGCTTTTCCTCCAATGATGCACTCTTGATTGGCTTGGGATAGAGAAAGGAGTCATATTTACCTCCAGGAATTAAAAGTAACATTGGAGTGACCTTCTGGAGAGAGAAATCCTGGCCCTCTCCTTGCCATTTTGCCCAAGATTTCAGAGCTTAACTGAAACATACAAAAGCACCACTATAGAGTCACTTTTAGGCATCTGAGGATCCAGCAGGGTGGGTGTGGAATCAGTGGAAAATTCTGGGGAAAGCAGAGCTGGGCTAATAAGGAGAAAGATCGAATGTTATGGAGGACAAGCTGACTTTGCCTGAATATTCTGACATAGTACAATATCCAGATCACTGCAGCCATTCAGAAATCCCAGTAAATACAATGACCATGGATATATAATAGAAAAATACAAGAAGCAGAATTACTCCACTAAGGACCTATTCATTGTACTTTAAGTTGGTCCCCCACCGTTGACAACCCTTTACCTAAAGATTCGTATATAATCAAAGCCATTAAGATATTGTTTGACATACAATTTGCGTGATATGCAAGATATTTAAAAATCCTCCTTAATCAATCCTTCTTTCCCTATCAAATCCACTGCTCCTTTCTCCTTTTCTGGGTAAGGATGAGCATGAGTGGAAAATTCAGTGTGATCCCCAGCCTGGCGTTATGAGCTGGCCCTCCCAAGAAGTCTTGCTTTTGTATATTGGACAAAAGAGTAAGTATATCTTTGTGGAAAAAAATCCAGAACGACCCAACCTCCAATAAGGCTTTCTCAAATAGCCTTGTTAGCTTTTCAAAAAAACATCACCCAATGCAATTAGAATTGCAAAGGGGGAAGGGGGTGTCGCCTGAGCTGACTCTATAGTACCTCTGGCCTCACAATGGGCTGGCAGAAGGCCCTAGCCACCTTCAATCCTTGGTGCAGTCATCGACT